>NC_055988.1:167351174-167688013 GCF_018446385.1 Zingiber officinale
CGAACAAACTGACCGAATTTTAAAATGTGGTTTGGTTTATTTGGAAATTCGATATTTTCCTAAAAATATCGATCATTTTAGATAATTTTGTTTGGTTTTGATTTTAAAATTTCTTATTAATTCGGTTAAACCGACTAGATCAAATTAACTGAATTTTTGGATTAAAATGAATTTTTAGATTTTATTTTTTAAAATCAAAATTGAATTTTATGAAAAATAAACTTTTTTTTAAAAACTTCGATCAAATTAATCAATATTTTATCGGTTTAATTTGTTTGATTTTTTTTTAAAATCAGTTGGTTTGGTTTGTTCGAAAAAATCGATTCGATTCGGTTCAATTAATTTGATTCGATTTGATTCAGTTTTAACAGAATATTCACTCCTAATTAGAAGCATTATCATTTACTTTTTTCCACCCTAATTTCATTCTTTATTCCATAATTAGCTTTCACAGATGTTCTGTACATTTCATCAACTTCACGAGCAAACTCAGATAGAGTTTCGTTGAAGTGTTTCAATGAATCCTTTTATTTGATATTAGACTACGATTAGTGAACTTTTGGTTTGTTGCCAACCTCTGGATGACCCATGTGTACTGATTGTTCTCACTGACGAAAGATGGTTACCATTTGCTGCATGGACAGTAGACTTATTAACAAGTGTCTTGGAAGGGATGCTCCATATGGAAGGACTTATTAATTTTTCTTTTGTTCATTCAGTTTGTTCATTTTACTGTGCTACTAGGATGGAACTCTACATATAATATGTTGGAATTGCTGAAGTTAATTTCTCAAGAACATGCTGATGAATTTGCATTTTGTATCCTATGGTGATTTGTTTTTTTGCAAACAGACTTGTTTTGACTTTGCACGAATAACAATTAAGGTGATCAATACAGATATTATACCGGTTGAAAATGTAATTCGTGTGTACTGTGTTTTGATGAAAATAAGTCCACTAAGGTATGCACTTTATGTTTGATTTCTTGCTCAGTCTTTTAGCCCACCCCATTTAGTGGAATAAGACTTAATTTTTGTTGTTATTGTATTTTGTTCAAAATTTTGGATATTTTATTTATACTTGTTATTATTTTTATAAATGACAACAAATTGATAAATATCGAAAGTTAGTCATTCTTATTGTTCGACCCCGTGGTTGTTTTGATGTGATCAACCAAGTTAGGTTAGATCCTGCTTGGTTTTGATCCATGTGTCTAAGTGTGAAGGCGCTTAGGAGCGCAGGAAGTCGAGTGGAAGATGCAGCTAGCGAGAAGGACGGCACGGGAAAGGAGCCGACGTGTTCGATGCGTCCGAATGATGAAAGAGCTGCGGAAGAGTACACCGGTGGTTTAGAAGAACGTGCGTGACGTTCGAGGGACGAGAAGCCGGGACGGAAGCCTGCTCGAGGAGAAGGCCGGAAATTGGATTTGGGTGAGCCCTATTTCGGTTGGCTCCAATCACCTAAGCAATCGGAGGTTCGGAAGATCAAGAAAAGCTGAAAGAGCCATTGAAGGCACCCTCAACAGTGTTGAGGGCGCCCTCACCATTGAAGGCACCCTCAACATTAAAGACGCTCTCAACACTGTTGAGGGCGCCCTCAACTGGTCAATCTGACCATTTTGGGAGCGGATAAAGTTTTATCCGCTTATCCCCTTGGAGGCACCCTCAACCCCTTTGGAGGCGCCCTCAAGAGTCAAGATAGAATTTCCAGGAGCTATATAAAGGCCCTCCCCTTTTGCCGACCCCGCTGTACCAACAAGTGGTATCAGAGCCAGACCGTCTCAGAAGTACTAATCGTCATCTGAAGCAACAAAGATCAACACGACGGCCGGTGCAAGTATTCATCCCCTAAAGTTCGACGGAGACTTCGCTATGTGGAAACGCCGTGTGGAGGTATTCTTCAAAATAGAATTTGATATTCTTCTAATTATGAAATATGATTTTGCAGCCCCTAAAGACAAGGAAGAATACAACTAGACGAAAAAGGAGCAAGCTGATTTCGTGGCCAACGGAAAGTCAGTGTTCTGCCACCCTAGGAGGTAAGTCAGATCGGAAGATATGACTCCGCCAAAGACCTCTGGGAGAAATTCCTGGAGCTCCACGAAGGCACGTCAGAAGCGAAGTTAGCAAGGCGTGACATTCTCCGGACTCAGCTTATAAATCTCCGGATGAACAACGGCGAAAATGTAGCGCAACTTCAAGCAAGAATTAAGGAGCTGATAACGCAACTTAACAACCTCGAAGAATCGGTAACAAACTAAGACTCGATCCGGTATGCGCTCAACGCTTTCCTAAGGTCTCCAGAATGGGCGTCCTTAGTAGATGCATACTACATCTCTAAGGACTTTGAGGTAAGTACTTTAGAAAATTTGTTTTCTACATTTGAACTTCATGAGTCTCGAATTGTAGAACCTAAACAAATAGAGAAGGTAAATCTCAATGTTGCTCTACAAGCCGAGATGGACGATCCCGACTCTGAAGCATCTATCGATGAAACTGAAGCGGCACTATTGATAAGGAAGTTAAATAAATTTATAAAAACTAATAAATTTAGATAGTAGACAAGAAAACATCAACGCAACAAAAGGATGATCCGATGCTACAACTGCAACGAGGAAGGGAACATCAAGAATGACTGCCCCAAATTAAAGAAAAGGGACAAGGAGAAGTCTCAAAGTGTCACGCCCCCAGAGGAGTCCTTACCGAAAAATTTCGGCAACATCTCCCCTGTACGGGTGACAATCTAAGGCATACATACATACAAAATACATCAGCCACATACGGCTGGAATATATTTACACAACCACGCAGTTATATAATCAGCTCACTCGGCTGGAACAGAAATAAACACCACCACGCAGTTATATAAATATCGTAATCAGCCCACACGGCTGTACTAAAATCAACACAGCGGAAATCACCAACAACGATCACAAAACATAAAGCAACTAACTGCGAGCCGGCTAGGCTTGACACAATAATACCAAACCAAATACAAGAGAACACAACTTCATAAACAAGTACAAAACCCAAAATACAAATAGCGTAAGAAATACCAAAATCATAAGGTCTTCCTCGAATGTGACGTGGGACTGGCGGACAGGCTCTCCAGGCGACTCCATAAATCATTTACCTGCTACCTGGCGAAATTACCAATATACGGGGTGGTGAGTATAAAGACTCAGCGGGTAATAGACAGATAGTGCATGAGTATAGTAGAACTATAATAAGTATACTATTAGAAGAAACATTCAACATGTACAGATCATGTAATAACTAAAGCTCCATCTCATTAGCACCTTGAGACTAAGTGTATGTAAGCAAAGTCTCCACAGGATCTTCATAGCAACATGCCTCCTTATATATACATTCAAAAGCCAGTAACCATGTCTAACACATAATGTCGCACTACCTTAAGAACTCAAGACAGCAAACTAAAATAAATAAACAAGAAGATAATCTAGAAATGAAAGATTCCGTTGTATAATTAACAAAGACTGTACGGATGGTCACTCCCGCCCACCCCTCAAGTCCACGACCCTAGTATGGACGAGAGGCCGGGACAATGACAGACTACACTCCAGCTACCACTACTCTCGAGTGGCCGAGGGACAACAGCATAGTATCGAATAGCTACGTCTGCGACGGGGTCCCTGCCCGCGACTCCAGCAGACACTACCCAGTGTGCGAGTGGGGGGTACGACAGACATGCGCACGCTCCAAGCTACCACTACCCACGAGTGGCCGAGCGTGCGGCCCAGCCAACGACCGCCTCAACCACAAGGGAGACAGGATCGTCGACAATGTTACAGGTACAATGCAATCATCATATATATATAAAAGCAAATGAGACAGCATGTTTAGTAAGGTGTGTAAATAAACAGCAACCAAAGCATGTAAACATGGTATCAGGTGTCTATATATCCAATACCTAATATCTAATGTCTGGCATCTGGTATCTGGTATCTGATACCTAGTAATATAGTATCTGCTAAATATCATCGATAGCAACGAGAGACTGTATAGATACAGAAACGAGTAGCTCAAAGATTGAGTGGAAGTATCAAACGCAGAAAAAATAAGAGTGGAGTCAAGATAGATACAACAACTATCTGAACATAAAGCTTATGCACTAGGATCACAATACTAAAGAGATAAAGCAAGAAGTACCCACCTTTATCTGTCAATCGTGTCCCGAAATCCGATATCGAGATGCTCGTCCCGAAACAAAGTCCTGCGATCACATAGTCTATTTAGCTAATTACATAGGAAGTAAATAACCAAACAGAATCCCTATTCTAATTAGGGTAATGCTAACCAAACATGATCCTTGAGTAATCCCCCAATCAACCTTTATTATACTACAACCTAATTAAGTTAGGTTTACACCTAAATCACCAATTAATCCAATCATTTAATCCTTGAGTTTCTCAACCTAACATGAATCCATTAATTCATTTACAATCCAATCCTGTCATCAATCATCAATAAACAACCAATTCTATAATATGCTAATAATAATCATGCATCCACCTATATAAATCATTCACCAAATAACCATTATGAATCCAACATACATAGTTTATCCACGAGATCAATTGCTAACTAGAAATCTAACAACTAATATAACTCATGAATAAATTCCTAAATTTCAATTTCTAACACAGGATCAACACATTTCATTACCTAAAGATAACATACCTTAGCTTCCTCCAACAATTTCAGATCTGACCCAAGATCAATCTCAACTAATACAATCCCAGATCATATTACACACAGAAACATCTCCAGCAACCTAAACAGAACAACACTTTGATCCTGTTATAAACCCCAAATCAATCAATACATAAAACTCTACTGGTTAACCATGTATTACACCCATTGATCAGATCAAAGGAAGGCAACAAAGAACAACCAGAGAAACTATTTGTCACTAAAGAATCCAACAAGCGAAATAGCACTCATTACCTCTTCTATTTTAATTGTCGGTGTTGATCACAGATCCGGCGAAGAAACCGATCCCCAATTGAAGTTGTGGTGGCCGAAACCTTAATTCCTTGTCAACAATCCCTTCTCCAAAGGTTCACTGGCCTAGTAACCATTTCTTGCAACAAGTAGCCGACGACAATGTAGATGGCAACAAAACCTCGGCTGAAATAGAGGCTCCAATGATCGAAACCACAGCACACGAGTGAGGCAACGAGGGACCGAATCTAGGGTTCAGATCCTCCTCCTTGTGACCGGCGGTGGGTTGATTGGCGTTGACGGCGCTGTGGCTCAGCATCGGGCAGAAGAAATCGAGAGGAGGATCGGCCACAGATCCATGCTGACGAAGACAAAGAGTCGAGATCTGGTGGAGAGGGTTAAGTGACGAACCTCCTTGACGAACTCGTTACTGCCTCGTTCGGATTCGACAGCCGACGGTGGACTCAAACGCGAGGAAGGGAAAAGACTCCACACCTCGAAGGAAAGGAGGAGGAAGGCTCGATCGAAAATGGGTCCAATGGCGCCGTCTGCTCCGATCGCATGAGAAGAAGTGGAGAGGAAGAGGGAAAGACTCCACACCTTGAGAGGGAGGCTCGGCCCGTCGGTGCGATCTCTTTGGCGATCGGCGATGAGGCTGCGCCGACGAAGAGAAGATGATCGACGGCTCCCATGTCAGCGATGGCATCAAGAGAAGAGAGCGTGTGAGGGAGAAGAGAAAGGGATCGGGGAAGAGAGGTCGGGACCTCGGTGGTTTTAGGGAAAATGGCGATGGGTCGGGGAAAATAAAAGAAAAAGGATTTTATAATTAAAACAATTCCTCACTTAAATGGGGTAACCCGAACGGGCTTTATCCGCGTCGCCGATTCATCCTCTCAAAACCCGTTATACGAGCTCCGAAAAATTCTCAGAAAATTCTGGAAAAATTCAATAAGATTATTTGTCCAATAACCTTATTATTTAAATATTATTTGGGTGCTGTATTTTACATTCTCCCCCACTAATAAAAATTTGATCCCCAAATTTACTGCTCACCTCAGGGATCCACATCTAAGTGTAACAATCCAACAACATACTCATATACAGCTCCATCCAAATATCCTTAACAAACCTCTAACTGCAAGGGATGACTATGTGGGTTATGAGCTCATCCTACTTCCGCTACTCTCACACTGTTGTCTAGCCAACTATGAGTAAATCAATCATCTCCAAAATCCACAACACCTAGTATAAGCAAATCCTCTAACATCCACATTAAGCCCTCAGTCTGTTCATCTATCTAAAGATGTAAAGCGGTTCTAAAATAGAATTTTATACTCATGGTCTGTTGTAAAATCTGCCACTATCGTGATGTGAATCATAAATCTCCATTCAATTCAATACTTAGAGATATACCCTGAGGTCCGATAATCTCTCCACCGTATAATCCTGCTACTCGAACTAAAGAATCCATCTTACAAATCAATAGCTAGAGAGCAAATTCATCAACCAATCACTGATTTCCCAACGCTTCGTATCATCTCCATGCCCTGGGTAATCTCACAACAAAATCCATCATAACATGCTCCCAACTGCACTCTAGTATCTGCATGTACTTACCAATTCATACACCCTATAACGGTTGTATCTCGTAAGTGTTAAGCGACTAGCTCCACACTTTTCTACGTCAGTGGGGGTCATCTATCCAAATGTACCCTCAAGGTCATCATACCAGGTACATACAGTTCATGGTCAAAGTCTCCATAGGATAGGATACATCGATCCTCTACAGACTAGTCAAGCCAGCAATGGTATGCAGCTAACTTAGTCAATTCTCCGTCTGTACAAGTCCTGAACTCAAACGTAACTTTTAGGTTATCTAACCGAATACAACTAACCCAAAGGTCAGAATCTTCATGAAATAGAGTAAGTAGGTCTCCTACTGACTGAACTACTGACCGAACTAAGAACATAAGAATGGATCAGTCCTCTACTGACCAAGTCAACAACGGTAAATCGAACCTCTATAGGCTAAAGCAACTAGGATAAGTCGATCCTCTACTAACCAAACCAACAGAGTAAATCAACCTTACTAAGCAAGTCAACAAAGGTACATCGGTCCTCTGCTAACCGAAGCAACAAGAGTAAACTGGTCCTCTACAAACCGAACCAACTAGGATAAATCAATCCTCTACTACCCAAGCCAATAAGAGTAAATCGGTTCTCTACGAACCAAGGCAATACGAGTAATTTGGTTCTTCACGAACCGAAACAATATGATATTTAGCAGATACTAACCACTACTAAACTAGTGATAACAGAAATTAATAACACTAGTGGTATGCTAAAAGAAGTCCTATGAGACTGTATTCCTTGATCTCTAGTAGGGTCAACCGTGATCAGTGATTGACCCGACACATTTGATGTATGCTACAACTAACTGGATAGGTACTAACAAAAGCATACTAATACATAACATAACTAACATAACAACTATGAATGCACTAACAAAAATGTAAGATAATAATATGCAAACATACCTCCTATAGCTTGGAGAATCCTGTCGCTGCCTGGTCCCAAAACCCGAAAAGTCACATCGAGAAACCAAATCACGAAAAAACCAAACGAAAATAGGCCTCATAAAACCTGAAGCTCTGATACCAATAAATTGTCACGCCCCCAGAGGAGTCCTTACCGAAAAATTTCGACAGCATCTCCCCTGTACGGGTGACAATCTGAGGCATACATACATACAAAATACATCAGCCACATACGGCTGGAATATATTTACACAACCACGCAGTTATATAATCAGCTCACTCGGCTGGAACAGAAATAAACACAACCACGCAGTTATATAAATATCTTAATCAGCCCACACGGCTGTACTAAAATCAACACAGCGGAAATCACCAAAAACGATCACAAAACACAAAGCAACTAACTGCGAGCTGGCTCGGCTTGACACAATAATACCAAACCAAATACAAGAGAACACAACTTCATAAACAAGTACAAAACCCAAAATACAAATAGCGTAAGAAATACCAAAATCGTAAGGTTGTCCTCGAATGTGACGTGGGACTGGCGGACATGCTCTCCAGGCGACTCCATAAATCCTTTACCAGCTACCTGGCGAAATTACAAATATACGGGGTGGTGAGTATAAAGACTCAGTGGGTAATAGACAGATAGTGCATGGGTATAGTAAAGAACTAGAGATACAAAGGTATACAGTCTCGTATGGAAATAGCAGATACTACAGTGATATCATAATAAGTGTCCATACCTGAAACCATATCCTAGGCTAGTAAGGGAAGGTAGGTGTAGCAAAGTCCTGCTACAGTACTGCTCATAACTACATGGTATCATGTGAGGTATATACAGGTCAATAGTAAGTAAGCCCGTGTCTAAACACATATCACAGGTATAGATCTCAACCTATGTAAGCATAATAGCATAAATAAACAACAACAGCATAATCTAGCAATAGTAGCATAAGAAACAGCAGTATCAGCAGGTATAATAATAACAGCGTATGCACGGATGGTCACTCCCGCCCACCCCTCAAGTCCATGACTCCAGTATGGACGAGAGGCCGGGACAATGACAGACTGTACACCACTCCAGCTACCACTACTCTCGAGTGGCCGAGGGGACAGTTGCATAGTAACTGAATAGCTACGTCTGCGACGGGGGTCCCTGCTGCCCGCGACTCCAGCAGACACTACCCATGAGTGTGCGAGTGGGGGGCATGACAGGACATGCGGCACGCTCCAAGCTACCACTACCCATGAGTGGCCGAGCGTGCGACCCAGGCCAACGACCGCCTCAACCACAAGGGAGACAGGATCGTCGGCAATGCATGCAATGACATGATGCGAACAATGCAACAGTCATCATATATATATAAAAACAGAAACAGGTATGCTACATGAAGCCAGCATGCTCAGTAAGGTGTGTAAATAAACAGCAGCCAAAGCATGTAAACATGGTATCAGGTGTCTATATATCCAATACCTAATATCTAATGTCTGGCATCTGGTATCTGGTATCTGATACCTAGTAATATAGTATCTGCTAAATATCATCGATAGCAACGAGAGACTGTATAGATACAGAAACGAGTAGCTCAAAGATTGAGTGGAAGTATCAAACGCCGGAAAAATAAGAGTGGAGTCAAGATAGATACAGCAACTATCTGAACATAAAGCTCATGAACTAGGATCAAAATACTAAAGAGATAAAGCAAGAAGTACCCGCCTTTATCTGTCAATCGTGTCCCGAAATTCGATATCGAGATGCTCGTCCCGAAACAAAGTCCTGCGATCACATAGTCTATTTAGCTAATTACATAGGAAGTAAATAACCAAACAGAATCCCTATTCTAATTAGGGTAACGCTAACCAAACATGATCCTTGAGTAATCTCCCAATCAACCTTTATTATACTACAACCTAATTAAGTTAGGTTTACACCTAAATCACCAATTAATCCAATCATTTAATCCTTGAGTTTCTCAACCTAACATGAATCCATTAATTCATTTACAATCCAATCCTGTCATCAATCATCAATAAACAACCAATTCTATAATATGCTAATAATAATCATGCATCCACCTATATAAATCATTCACCAAATAACCATTATGAATCCAACATACATAGTTTATCCACGAGATTAATTGCTAACTAGCAATCTAACAACTAATATGACTCATGAATAAATTCCTAAATTCCAATTTCTAACACAGGATCAACACATTTCATTACCTAAAGATAACATACCTTAGCTTCCTCCAACAATTTCAGATCTGACCCAAGATCAATCTCAACTAATACAATCCCAGATCATATTACACACAGAAACATCTCCAGCAACCTAAACAGAACAACACTTTGATCCTGTTATAAACCCCAAATCAATCAATACATAAAACTCTACTGGTTAACCATGTATTGCACCCATTGATCAGATCAAAGGAAGGCAACAAAGAACAACCAGAGAAACTATTTGTCACTAAAGAATCCAGCAAGTGAAATAGCACTCATTACCTCTTCTATTTCAATTGTCGGTGTTGATCACAGATCCGGCGAAGAAACCGATCCCCAAATGAAGTTGTGGTGGTCGAAACCTTAATTCCTTGTCAACAATCCCTTCTCCAAAGGTTCACAGGCCTAGTAACCATTTCTTGCAACAAGTGGCCGACGACAATGTAGATGGCAACAAAACCTCGGCTGGAATAGAGGCTCCAATGATCGAAACCACAGCACACGAGTGAGGCAACGAGGGACCAAATCTAGGGTTCAGATCCTCCTCCTTGTGACCGGCGGTGGGTTGATTGGTGTTGACGGCGCTGTGGCTCAGCATCGGGCAGAAGAAATCGAGAGGAGGATCGGCCACAGATCCATGCTGACGAAGACAAAGAGTCGAGATCTGGTGGAGAGGGTTAAGTGACGAACTCGTTGCTGCCTCGTTCGGACTCGACAGCCGACGATGGACTCAAACGAGAGGAAGGGAAAAGACTCCACACCTCGAAGGAAAGGAGGAGGAAGGCTCGATCGAAAATGGGTCCAATGGCGCCGTCTGCTCCGATTGCATGAGAAGAAGTGGAGAGGAAGAGGGAAAGACTCCACACCTTGAGAGGGAGGCTCGGCCCGTCGGTGCGATCTCTCTGGCGATCGGCGATGAGGCTGCGCCGACGAAGAGAAGATGATCGACGGCTCCCATGTCAGCGATGGCATCAAGAGAAGAGAGCGTGTGAGGGAGAAGAGAAAGGGATCGGGGAAGAGAGGTCGGGACCTCGGTGGTTTTAGGGAAAACGGCGATGGGTCGGGGAAAATAAAAGAAAAAGGATTTTATAATTAAAACATTTCCTCACTTAAATGGGGTAACCCGAACGGGCTTTATCCGCGTCGCCGATTCATCCTCTCAAAACCCGTTATACGAGCTCCGAAAAATTCTCAGAAAATTCTAATAATTCTGGAAAAATTCAATAAGATTATTTGTCCAATAACCTTATTATTTAAATATTATTTGGGTGCTGTATTTTACACAAAGACCGACGTCCTCTAAACGCAAGAGTCTGAAGGCTACATGGGATGAATCTTCATCCTCCGAGTCTGAAGTGGAAACCTTCTCAGGATTAGCACTGATGGCCAACTATCAAATAGAAGATGAGACCAACTCAGAAATGAGCATAGATGAGAGGGGAGGATCATCAGAAGAAGAAAGCCACGATGAAGGGGGAGCATCAGAAATAGAGATAAGTCAGGTACGTGCTCTAACTCCTAAACAGTCTTTTCACTTTATCAAAATGCTTACTAAAGATTCAGTTAAATTAGAAAAAGAAAATGATAAATTAAAATTAAACTTAGCAAAAGCATGTCCTCTATAAATGTACGATAATTTAAAATTAGAGAATGAAAAATTAAAAATTGAAATTAAAAATTGAAAAATAATCATGCATGCTTAAATAAATTTCAAAACTCAAAACCTAGAATTTATGGAAAATTAAATTGGTACATTAGAAAATATCAGGGACAACTTAGAAAAATTCTCAGAAACTATGTACCCCCTAAGTTTTTGATTAACCTTTACTGGGTTCCAAAATCATTCCTAGACTAAATCTCTTTAAATTAAGGCTTTCAGCGAGAAAATTAAACATTAAAATTTTTTTATGAGGTTTTGTCTAAGAAAGTGGTTGTTGCTCCAATAACCAAGAAGGCCTAATGCCTCGCCACTGCCTGAAGCCAAAATATTGAAATAAAATATTTAATTAACTTTCTAATAAAGCATTAAAATTAAAATTATGTAATGCTTTAAAAGTTAAAAAAAACATTTTTTTTGCAATTTATTGCCTAAGTTAGAAAATTTAGTTAGAACATTTTTCTTACTTAAAATTTTTGCAAAAACTTAAAAAAAAATCTTTTTCTTAATTTTTTCTTTTAACTTAGAATTTTTTTTCCCATTTTTAAAACTTGAATATTTACTTAGAAAATTATTTTAAACTTGGAAAAAATTTACTTTATAATAATTAACCCAATTTTTTGATGTGATCAAAAGGGGAGAGATCAGACAAGTTTAGGGGAAGCTTTAGGGGAGTTAATAATTTTTAAATTTTTTTACTTTTTACTTAGTGTTGCAAATTCTATTATTACAATCTTTATTCTTAAAATGTTAGTTTAGTAATTTCTTTAAATTACTATTTGTCTATTTTTTTCTTTAACTTGACTTGGGTTGATGCATATCAAAAAGAGGGAGATTGTTGGACCCCGTGATTGTTTTGATGTGATCAACCAAGTTAGGTTAGGTCCTGTTTGATTTTGATCCCTGTGTCTAAGTGTGTAGGAGCTTAGGAGTGTAGGAAGTCGAGAGGAAGACGCAGCTAGCGAGAAGGACGACACAGGAAGGGAGCCGACGAGCTCGGTGCGTCCGAAGGACGAAAGAGCTGTGGAAGAGTACACCGGTGGACGAGAAGAACGTGTGCGACGTTCGAGGGACGAGAAGCCGGGACGGAAGCCTGCTCGAGGAGAAGGTCGGAAATTGGGTTCGGGTGAGTCCTATTTCGGTTGGCCGCAATCACCCAAGCAATCGGAGCTTCGGAAGATGAAGAAAAGCTGAAGAAGCTATTAAAGGCTCCCTCAACTGGTCAATCTAACTGTTTTACGAGCGGATAAAGTTTTATCCGCTTATCTCCTTAGAGGCGTCCTTAACCCCTTTGGAAGCGCCCTCAAGACTCGAGATAGAATTTCTAGGATCTATATAAAGACCCCTGGAGCTAGGAATTATTCATTCAACTCTGTATTAAGTTCTTAGCAACTTCTAAGCTTTCTTAGTGTGTACAAAGGTTTCTCCGTCTACAGTGAAGGAGATTCGTACTGTGCTTTTTCAACAGTCTTGGATTAACAACTTTCTTGGTTGTAACCAAGTCAACTCACTAAGTCTTCCTGCTTTTCTTTATTTTATTTTCTTATTATTATTGTTGTTATTATTTTTGGGTTGAAAGTTTTGAGGAGGGTATTCTTAGTTTGGAAGCAATTCACCCCTCCCCTCTTGTCGGCCCCGCTGTACCAACACTTATCTCTAAAATGGTATTTTACACTATCTCTTTTTTATATTTTCCTAAAAAAATCGGTCATTTTAGATAATTTTGTTCGGTTTCGGTTTTAAAATTTCTTATTCTGTTAAACTAAATAGATCAAATTAATTGAATTTTTAGACCAAACTGAATTTTTAGATCTTATTTTTTAAAACAAAAATTGAACTTTAGTAAAAATAAACTATTTTTTTTAAAAAAAATCTTCAATTGAATTAACCGATATTTTATTGGTTCAGTTTGTTTGATTTTTTTAAAAAATCAGTTGGTTTGGTTTGTAAAAAAAAATCGATTCAGTTCAATTAATTTGATTCGATTCGGTTCAGTTATAACAGAATACTCATCTCTAATTAGAAGCGAAACCATCTACTATTTTCCACCCTAATTTCATTCTCTATTCCATAATTGGCTTCACCTAATCATTCTTTATTCCTTAATGGCTTTTATTCATAGATGTTCTGTACATTCCATCAACTTCAAGAGCAACCTTAGATAGAGTTTAGTTGAAGTGTTTCAATGAATATTTTTCTTTGATACTAGACTACGATTAGTGAGCTTCCGATTTGTTGTCGACCTCTGGATGACCCATGTGTATTGATTATTCTCACTGACAAAAGACGACAACCATTTACTGATGGACAATCAGACTTATTAATAAGTGTTTGATGGAAGGGATGCTCTGTAAACTATGGCAACAAAATAATAATAAATAATAAAGTTTAATAGACGATTAACCTTAACGAAATTTTTAGGAATTTTTAAAAATTTTCTGGAAATTTTTCTGAGCTCGTATGACGTATTTGGAGGGGATGCATTTATAAGCTTGGGAAAAATCTATTTGGGATACCCAAAGATGGGAGTTGATTGAGAAATTTAACCTAGGGTTTACTTAAAATACATAAGTTATAAATTTATTTTCTTTTTCTTTCTTTCCTTCCCCGTGCCCTAACCTCACCCCATCTTCTTCACCCGACGCCTCCTCCCTTCCCTGCGCCGACCTCCGCTTCGTCTTCCCCAAATCGACGGCGCTGCCTCGCGACGCCTCTTCTCCCACGCATACAAAGCCCTTCGGCCATAGGAAGCCTCGCCCTCTCCCTTTCTCCCTGCGTCACCTTCCTCTCACCTCTGGCCGCCCCGCTTCTGATCTCCCTGTGTGCCACCACCCTTGTCGACGTCATGCCCTATTGGATGCCACTGTGTTAATCAGCGATCGCCAATGCCGGCGTTTCAGGCGGCTTGGCCATCTTTAGTGATGCTCTCCCTTCACCAACGACACGGATCCATCGTTGTCTATGCCTTCTCTTCTTCCTCACTTCTGATTTGCTCTTTGTCTCCCGATTTGTCGCCAATCTCTTGCGATCTCACTGTGCCGCTGATGGCAGGTGCCACGGTCCTGATCGCTTGGTGCCATTGTCTTTTTCGTGAGGCCAGATCGTCGACACCGCAACCGTCATGAGAGCTGTCGGGTTCCCTGTGTGCTGATGCCTATCGGCTGTGTTGAGCTCGACCAGCAGTCATAACCTTTGCTCCGGCTGTTACAGCCACCAGCAACTACATCAGAATTGGGTGTGTGCTAGGGATGAGTTGAGGCTTTGTCATTTTTTCCCTTGACTTCATTTTAGTGCTGGATTGTAAGACTTTCTTTGGAAATTAATCTAATTATGGGGACGAATTGGAGAAGAATTAGGGCTAGTGTGGGCTAGACCTGATTAGTAAGGAGCTAGGATTAATTGAAGTTGATCATTAATTAAGGTTAATTAATGACCATTCAATTAGAGTTTCCCCTAATTAGGTTAGGGATTTAGTTTAGCTGAATGTTTGCAAAATGTGGATAGCTAAATTATACATTATGTGATCGCAAGTCCTTGATCTAGACGAGTTAGGCACCGTGGGATTTTCTGAGACGATTATCTTTTTGGAGGTGGGTACCTTTTGACTTATCTTTTTTATATTGTCATTCTGATATGCTTAGTAGGTTATAACTAGTAGTAATAGTTATATTTATATCTGCTTGGTATGCCACTACTTGATACCCGTAGTATGCTTATTTTGTATCTGTTGTGCATTTATGTGTATGTCCTCTTGATTCTTGTCATGTGTACTTATGTGGTGACATACAACGCATTACCGGATACAGGTCTAGCTACTAGATATACTTGGCTTGTGTACCTAGTTTTATTACTTGACATGTGTACCTAGGTTTATTACTTGGCATGTGTACCTAGGTTTATTATCTAGCATGTGTACCTAGATCATTGTTATGGACTTGATTTCCTTTTTGGTACATATTATGAGGAGGCTGGTATTTTCAGGATTTACATGCTTTAGTGGCATGCACCATTTTGTATGATTGCATGCTGAGCGATTGTCTGTTCCATTGTTGTTGAGCACATTGCTAGTTACATGATCTGCACACACAACCACTCATGGGTTAGTGGTTTATCAGGCAGGATGTGTACAATTTGCTCTGTCAGGGTTTCGCTGGTCCGCTCATAGGTGGTGTTTACTGCAACGTGGTAGCGGACAGGGATCCCTCCTCTTGACTATGACATAGGGAGATGATGTTGGAACCCCAAGGTTGTTTTGGTGTGATCAACAAGTTAAGTTAGGTCCTGTGTGTTTTTAACCTTGTGTCTAAGTGTGCAGGAGCTTAGGAACACAGGTAGTCGAGCGGAAGACGCAGCTAGCGAGAAGGACGGCACGCTGTGCGTCCGAGGGACGAGGCGCTGCGGAAGAGTACACCGGCGGACGAGAAGGAAGCGCGCGGTGGTTCCGAGGGACGAAAGCCGGAGCGGAAGATTGCTCGGGGAGCAAGAGACGCAGCTAGCGAGAAGGTCGACGACCGAGGGACGAAGACTGCGGATGAGTACGCTGGCGGACGAGAAGGAAACACGCGGCAATTCCGAGGGACGAGAAGCCGGAGGGAAGCACGCTCGAGAAGACCGGAAGTTGGGTTCGGGTGATCACTATTCCGGATGACAAAGATCACCCAAGCTAGCGGATCCGGAGCGAACAAGACCCGGACCGAGACGAGCTGAACCAGAGACGAAAAAGTCAACTGTGTTGACTTCAGGGCTCAGGGCGCCCTGAGCAGTCCGGGGCGCCCGGAGCAGCCAGGGCGCCCGGAACCCTCCAGGGCGCCCTGAACAGTGAATTTGACCAGATCGAGTTTTGACTCGATCTGAACGTTGGGGGATAAGTTTTATCCCCCCAAGGGCGTCCGGAACCTTTCCAGGCGCCTTGACTAAGACTATAAATATAGCCTTGGTCCAGAAGCTTCAAATCAACTCAGAGATTTACATTCCAAACACTTGTGCGATTCTGTTCTAGTTTAGCTTCTGTCTTTTGTGCTTTCACTGCTGTAAGAGGCTTCTCCGCCTGAAGGAGATATTTTAGTGCACGTTCATTCCTTGGATTAACAACCTCCTTGGTTGTAACCAAGTCAAGTTGTGAGCCTCTTCTTTCTGCTTTTTATTTACTGCTAATTTACTTTATGCAAGTGTTCTGTTGAAAGTTCGAGAAGGGTCTTTGTTGTTTTTTTTATAGGCTATTCAACCTCCCCTTCTAGCCGGCCCAACGGTCCTACAGATGAGAGCTTAGACTCCCCCACTCTGTTTGGGGTAGGAGGATAGGTGTTCTCTGACAGCATCCTATCCACTCGGTCACTCAGGAGTAGTGATGGCAGAGTGCACAGTTGTCATAGCCCTACCCACTCGATCTCACCATCGCGTGTGAAGTGGCTGATTGGCGTCAGGGGTTGCCATGTCATTTGCATCATATGCATGGATTGCATTTATTGCTTGTGATTGCTGCATATTGGATGCTGCATTTTTGAGGTTGCATATGATTAACATACATACAGGAGACATGAGGTATTTGGTCTGACGGCCCTTATATCCAGATAGGAGGTCCTGGTGAGTATAACTTTTTTTTTTTTTCAGTTTTGCATTTCCTGTTATTGATCAGGAAACTATACTCCATGATTATTATTGATAGCTATATCTTACAATGCATGTCAGTTCGATACCCGCTGAGTTGTTGAACGCACCCCGTTGATTTATTCCTATTTCAGGTTGAGGTCGTTAGGAGGTTTCAGTTGCAAATCCCCACTCAGTGTCGAAACGATTTTCTATTTCCTGACTTGTGTTTCCTTGTTTTACGAACTATAGACTTGTGATGTGTAGTTATTGCACTCGTGGATTTTATATCATGATTCGAGTATGCTACCCATGTTTTCCACTGCGAAGGTTTTCTTTTCTGGTGTGCTTTCCTAGTGGTAGTGGAGTAGGCTTTATTAAACTGCGTGGTTGTGTAGTCAGCCGGAGGCTGTATTATTATAAACTGTGTGGATTGTTTACATATTTTATTGTATATGTTTCAGCTGTGTTGGCCGAGTATTGAGGAGCCCTGAGGGTTGTGTAGTCAAGTTCCAGATTGTCATCCGTACGGGCGAGATGCTGTTGAAATTTCATCGGTAGGGACTCCTTCGGGGCGTGACTCCTTCGGGGCGTGACATGCTCCATATGGAAGGACTTATTAATGTTTCTTTTGTTCATTCAGTTTGTTCATTTTTACTGTGCTATCAGGATGCAACTCTACATATGGTATGTTGGTATTGCTGAAGTTAATTTCTCAAGAATATGCTGATGAACTTGCATTTTGTATCCAATGGTGATTTGTTTTTGTTTTTTTTTTTTGCAAATAGGCTTTTTTTGACTTTGCATGAATAACAATTAAGGTGATCGATGTAGATATTATACCTGTTGAAAATGTAATTTGTTAATAGCGTGCGTACTATGTTTCGATGAAAATAAGTTTGCTCAGGTATGAACTTTATGTTTGATTTCTTTATCAATCTTTTAACCCACCCCACTTAGTGGGGGTAAGACTTGTTGTTGTTGTTATTATATTTTGTTTAGTTTTTTTGGATATTTTATTTATACTTGTTATTATTTTTAGAAATGGTAACAAATTGATAAATATGCACAAAAATAATGCCAAAAGGTAGTCATTCTTATCAACAAAATGATATTTTACACCATCTCCTTTCGATCTTGACATAGAGTTTAATACTATTCTTCTCATTAATCCCACAAGCTAGTTTGTAAGATTATTTAATTTTTCTACATGGAGGTTATAAAAACTTGATATTTAACAAATGTAAACAACTTGAAGGAGATTAGTACTATAATTGAACAAGAAGTTGAGAAAAAAAAAAGTAGCACATCTGCAAGAATATGTTAATGGTCATTCAATCCTTGTCAACTAGTTAGGTGTTAATGTGGTTAGTAGTTTAGTAGCGTTGGAGAGTTTTTTTTTGTAAGAACTTGATGTAGCTCGCTCATTAACCATTGATAATGATCTCAGAACTCTTTTTTTCCGACTTAGATAATAGAAAGTTAAAAAAAGCTTGCTGTCTTGTTTGTTTGAGACAACTGCAAACTCTATCTTGCTACACTTCTTTTAGAAAGTACTACGTTCAACTTTCTAATGATGCACTAATTCTATGAAGAAACACAACATATGACTTTTGTATGGGTGCTTGCCTCCATTTGCTACATTCTTCTTGTCTAGCTAAGACTATTGAATCTACTAATATTGAGATTATTAATGCTTTCTCTAGATCCATATGCGACACAGAGAGGTGTGAACTCCAGGTAAATTTATAATTAATTTTGTTAAATTCAAGATAGACTGTGTTAATTAATAAACTTCTCTTTTCTAATTACTTCTAAGCAAGCAAATAAAGTATGGATTTTATTTCTTTTGCAATTATCCATTGAAGTTTGAAAAAACTTGAGTGGAAAGAAAATACTCCAATTCATATTTACATTTTTTTCTTCTTTCACTTAAACTTCTTTAGACATTTCGTATATTTTAGAGAGCCATCAGCAACATCGAGATACACCTCCAAGAAATTATGGTTAAGGTTGAAGTCACACTTCTTTGCTATTAACTATAGAAGGATAGCCCAGCGCCTTGTCAAAGAAGTCATCACGCTTACAAATCTCAACAAGATGTACATATGGCGAAGGCCTTGGTTCTAAACCTAGTATGGTGGAAATCTTAGTTTATCATTAATAAGGTTGTGTATTCGTTTAAAATCGAATCAAATTGAATTAAACTGATTTTTTTTCGAATTAACTGATCGACCGAATTTTTAAAAAATAATAAACCGAACCTATAAAATATGAGTTAATTTAGTTTTCAACTAAATTAATTGAAAATTTCTAATTATGGTTTAAAAATTCAATTTAATTTATCAAAATTTGATTTCCGTGTAAAAAATAGGATCTAAAAATTTGATTTAGTCTAAAATTTTAGTTTATTTTGTCTATTCAGTTTAACCGAATAATAAAATTTAAAATCGAATTAACTATTTTTTTTGAATTAAAATTCTGAATAAACCGAACTACATTTTAAAATTCGACCGATTCTACCGATTTATTCAATTTAATTAAATTTTTACTCACCCTTAATCATTAACTATAGAAGGTCATGCCCTTCCTTCAACTTAGAATAACCCCTTTTTCTTGCGCTCCATAGTAGTAATGACAAATGTAGACGATAAATCTCGACATGTATTAAATCTTTTATTCTTTTTTGTTTCTTATTTCTAGTGTTTTAGAGAGGACAAAGATAGTTTTTTCACATGCACTTTTGGCTATCCCAAGTTCTGTGAAACATTTTTTTTCTCCTTATGTTTTCAGTTTCAGATCAAGCACGGTGTTTGATCAGCTATTGAGCTACTGTAAATATTTTGATGTTGTTGGTTTAATCAGTCAAGTCAACTAGTACATCTTTTAAACGATTTCATTAATAGTGTTCTTCACACTTATTTTTAGAAATATGTTGACCTTCATTTGGATGATTTCTACTTAAAATTTTTAAGTCTCTTTCTCAAGAAGGAAAAAACTTTGAAGTTGGAAAAAATTGAATTATAAGTAAGCTAGAATTTTTTAAAGACGATATTGATTTGATTATAAATTTATGATTTATTGATAATCGTATATCTTATAATTTATAATAAAAGTATTTTAAATTTTGAATTATAGTTTTTTTTAATGTTTTAAAGTAAAATTAAATGGCTATAGTAAAAAAATAGTATTAATAGTTGACTCTTTCGTAATTTAATTTTATTTAATTAAATAATTTTATATTGTATCAGTTTTAATTAGCAATTATATATTCACATCTACGAATAAACCTTTTTGGTATACGTCTCAATATTTTTATTTAAATAATTTTAATATTAATTTCTTATTTACTTAAAAAATAATTATTTATTTATGTCATTTCGACTACTTAGTTATATAATTAATTTTTAACATAATTTGCTTCACCCAACACGCCTGTTCTACCATAGCCAGATTTGAGATTGTGATTTTTTACTAACTTTTGAAAAAGTGATGAAAAAATAAGAAAAGAAAATGTGAATTTCACAAATGGAAAGAGGGAAACATTTGTATTTCCTAATTTTGATTTGGTTTTGTTTCAATTTATGTTACATAACCACATAAGTTCTCTTACCCATATGTAGATGAAGTCATCTTATTATAGATGAAGTGACTTTTGGGGTGATGATAATCTTCTTGGTTTTTGTTTTTTTTCCTTTTCTTCTCTTGGCCAAAAACAATCTTGTAGAGTTGCTAGCACAACAAAAGTTGTTTCTACTCCAAGTTGTTAGTTCGTGAGACGGACGGAGAATGTGTTCGTGTGGATACCGTAGAAGCGCGGACGTGTTGATCGCGCTGAGATCCGCATCTAAGGAAACGTTGCTGTCGGGATTGCGAAGGGCACACACCAAAAGTATAAACTCCCTTCATTAAACTCAGTATGTGGTTTTCTTCGCATGAATCTTCTGGAAAAAAATTAGATCTTTTTTGCTGCGCTTTCGCGTGTTTAGCACCCTAGTTCTATTGGATATACTAAATTAACATCATTTTTTTCATTGTTTAACACAGTTTCCTATGTTTTTTTAAAGTTATTGGGAGTGTCCCAAATCATTGACACTGTCCACTCAATATTCTCTCCTTCTCAAGATATTTTTCTTTGATATGCCAAAAGTTCTCTTACCTCCGAGAAGAATGTGGCATACATTGCTACCCTATTTCCTTAAATGAATTTAGTTTTTTTTTTTAAAAAAAAACAAGAACTAAAACTAATAGTTGTAGTTTGACGAGATGCTATTCAGAGAGAGGAGGAGAAAATATACTTTTCTTCTTTTTAGAATACAACATAGAAAGTGTTGAAATTCCATCTCAAGTGTGTAAGTTATGTTCCTGCCAAGTGTATGATGGATAAATTTGAGTATCTTACTATCTTGTTAGTCGAGGTATGAAACAACTTGGAAAGCAACCTTTTAATGTTGCTTTTCTCTCTGTTCCATGTGAAATTCTCATTCCAATTCAGTAGTAGCTTGGCCACATATGGTACATGACCATGCTATTTAGTGAATTCAATTGGTTCCCTGCAATCAGTAGCTGCATTTATTTGCGTAGTTCTTTTAGTAACTTAAGTAGGTAGAATACCATGTTATCGTGGTCTACTTATTGTTATTAATGGTGCAGAAATTCCTATGAAAAGAAAAATTGAGAAACACAAGAAAAAAGCTCTCCATTATGAGAGCTCGCTTCAGAAAAATCCTTTTGTCCAAGCTGTTCCATTGTCTTCTTCAAAAAAATCAAAGCAGAAAAAGAAACAAGTGAACACACAAATAATACAGACCGACACATCTTCACAGGTGTACAATCTCTCCTAAGTGTTTCTTTTATATATAAAAGTTTATGATATACATCTCTTATATTGTTTATGTCCTCAGGTAGATAATATGACTTCCACTCTAGCTAACTAACATATGGAATAATGAAGGTTCTCTGACTTCTCTACTTCTCATTTGGTCTATTGTATCGCTAAGTTCTAAAAGTTGAATTTAACTTCATAAGTTATCTTTAAATCTTTCAGGTCAAGCAACTGACAAGCCTAAAAAGGTGAATTTTTCTTTATTTGACAATCAATTTTTGGTAACAAGTCATTGGTACTCATGTGAAAGTCTCTCTGATAATTATTTGGTTCCGAAATACGTAATCTTGTAATGGATCCCAAGAAAACTTTGGTAAATTTAAGGGACTTGAATTTTCTATTTGTCTATTTGATTTTGTCTTTGGTCCAGTACAAGACATGATAACGTATCACGACTGCTATCTTGATCATTCCATTAGTTGAACCATTAATATCTGAAATGGGCATTTGCTCCAGCATTGTGAATGTAAATTGTGATGCAAAGTAGTATTGTGTTGTTGATATCATTTAGTAGGACAAATATTAATTCCACTAAATTTTATATGATCAATATTTTTTCTGCATAATATGGGTCTATGCAAATTGCTTAATAGCTGCTAACCTGATAAGATAGAAAGTCCATTTAAGATAATGTATAGAGAGCCAAATTATTCTTTTTGATTATTTCAAATTGTTATGTGAATTAAATTAAAATATTTTTAGTGAGAGAAGATAAAATCCACAAATGGTTTGAGCTAATCAATTTTCATAACGACCCATATAGGCATAAACATATGATTAACATTTTTCTGCTTCTATTGACAAGATGGATTATTTATTTATGATGTTTTTGGTTCATATTATGCCATTTTTTCTTAACATCAGACTAGGGATCTTCCTTTTAATTGTTTGTTCCTTCCTGAATAAGAATAGACGTTTCTCATTTCTCAACCACTTGATTTTAACTTATTTTTTTTTAAAAAAAATTCCCATTCTTGTTCTGCAGAAACAGAAGTCTTCCATCATTCAAGCTGTGGAAGTGGAGCCACTGGGTTGTTCATTTAATCCTTCATTTGAGGCTCATCAAGTAAATATTCAAATTGTTATGAACTATTGGTTTGGTGTTATTTCAATTCTCCCTATTAGAATCTCCCTTTTGTGTTCTGTCCTACTGTTTATATAGGATTCATTTTCTCTAGCTGTTGTCAGTGAGATGCAGAAAATTTACAAAAATAAATTGGGTCCTCAAGCTGTACCAAAAACAGTTCCAGGTGAAGCAATTGCAGATGACGATGTGAGCATGACAAATCTCTCTTAATTGTTCATATTATAGAAAAATTGTTTCTTGTTGAAAATATTTGATTTGTAGAAAAAAAAAATCTGCTTCTCTGATGAATTACTCAAGAGCCTCTGGATGCTGGCTTTGAGGCTATTGTTGAATCCTGCAAGGACCTCCGACGTCTCTCCTTATCTGGTCGTCTTACTGATCTTGTGTTCAAAACTATTGGGGCCTCAGCAAATCGTCTTGAGAGGCTCTCAGTTGGTTTTGCCGGCGATAGTGATGTAGGTCTTCATTACATTCTATCTGGTTGTAGGACATTACGCATTCTGGAAATTAGGAAAATTCCCGTTTGGGATCAAGGCATTGTTGGACGATGCAGATAAGCTGGAGACAATGCGATGCGTTTGGATGTCATCATACTCTGTGACACTGGGGGCATGTAGATTATTCGCTAAGAAGATGCCACGGCTTAACATGCAGGTTATTGATGAGAATGGAGGACGTTCATTGAAGTTAATGCCTGATCATTTCCCTGTCCCAAAACTCTACATTTACAGTAGTATTGCTGGCCCAAGATCTGATGCCCCACCTTTTGTCTTGACTGTTTAAGGTGAAATCAGGTATTAAGGAATTGATATTATCTTTATCTTGTTTATCCTTCTAAATTGCTTCTCAGAAGTCAGCTCTTCTTTTGGAATGATGGGAAAGCAGTCAGTTTATAGTATCAAGTGCAGCATGATTATGGTTTTAGATTTCAATCACGGTAAGTTAATTATCAAGAATTCTACTTTTGATTGTCACTTATCAATGAGTTGTGGGACTATATGACTTGTAACCTTTACTCAACATATAGAGCATTTCTCATCTTTTGGTTAATATATTTTAGATTGTTGAGCTATTGCTTTTTAACTTATGATGTTCGTAACATAAATTTTCTTATTAAAGTGGAAGGGAGAATATTGAGACCCCTAGGATCTTACGTGTATTTTTACATCATGAATTTGTGATTACTAAGTTCTTACTAAACGACTGCCTTGTCTAAGTACCTCCTTTTGATTACCAAGTTCTTACTTAATGATTGCTCCCTTAATGGTGGGACCAGTCTCAGTATTTGAAATTAACAATTTAGTATGGAGGATTCAATTAACAAATAAGATATACTAGAAGTGTGGAGTTTCAGATTTCTTCCCAACTATTATCAAATATTAAATTTCATATCTATCTTTTCTTTAGAAAATAATAATAATAATAATAATAATAATAATAATAATAATAAAAAGAATGTTTTTTTTAATGAGTAAAGAAGAGGTATAATATCGTCTTAGTATTGCCAAATATATATATTATGTTTTGTCATCTTTTTTCATAAAGGATAATGTCTAGAAATAGTAAAATTTGGTTAATCTAACCCCGTATTGTTATGTTTGTAATAGTCAACTAATGGATTTTAATTGATTTTTTTAAAAACATTTTAAAAATTTCGGATATAATCCCGACTCTCAAATTCTTGATTTGCAACTCACTTCATTGTCATAATTTACACTCAATTCATGATCCACTTCACTAATCAACCTCTCATCTGGATCCACGCCCATTAAAAAATTATGAAGAATACAACATGCTAACATAATATCTGTGCGAATGTTAATTTCATAGTGAGGTTATGTTCCGCTAGCAATAATGGGAAACCTCTTCTTTAGAACCCCAAAAGCTCTCTCGATTGCATTGCGAAGAGATGTATGTCTAAGATTGAATAACTCTTTTGCATTTGTAGGGCCACATCTCGAGTATTCCTTTAAGTGATAACGAATTCCTCGATAAGGGGTAATTAAACCCCTCTTTAACATAAACCCAGAGTCAACTAAATAGTATTTACCTACAACAAACAAAGGATATAGTTTAATCATATTTACTTCCAAACATTGCCCACCAATGAACATTAATTGTAAATTAAATACCATGAGGAATTAATAATTTATCATGTCTAGATAGAGCATTTTTGACGATTCGAGAATCAGATGTAGTTCCTTCCCAGCCAGATAAAATATATGTGAACTTCAGGTCGAAGGAGTATGCCGCCAACACATTTGTAGTTGGCCAATCCTTTCTTCCTCGATATATACGTGCATCTTCATCAGATACCTTAACACGTATATGAGTTCCATCTAATGCACCAACACAATGATCAAAATGAGTGTTACCTTGAAGTAAGGGTAGAATCTACTGCTACTCTGTATAAGCGGAGGGATTTCAGAATCATCTGGTTGCTTTATAAATTCAGCATGAAGTCCAATAATAGCTTTTAAGACTTCATGAAAATGATTATTAATAGTCCTTGTACTTCGACAAAAAAAAACTCAACTCTTGATGTTTGACATCATGACCAAGCAAATATAAAAACTTAGCAACCTTCTCTTCAATACTTGAATTCCTATTGGCTTTTACCCTTGTGGTGTGCTTTAATAGTTCACACAAGCGAACAAAGCCATCCACGCTTACCCTAAGAATGCTACGACATACCTCATTAGATGTCATAAGGTTGTGCAACAAAATACGTCTTGCATCATCTTTTTGCTCATTATTCTCCATTAGACCTTTATCTACATACTTATTAATATTCTTCAACATCATCCCAAGAATAACTAAACAATTTCTATTTATGAAAACTTCATCATTTGAACTCTCATCTAGAGTATCATTATTCTCCTCATAATAATCATTAACATTCGGATAATCTCCTTCGTCATTATCCCACTCCATCTCATCAAATCTGTTGAAAGATAAATAATAAAAATAGACTATTATAATAAATTCAACAACGTTGCTATCAAAAATGTTATATTTCATTTAAACGATAGAAATCAGTAAAATAAAGATAAAAATAAAAAATGAAGATAGAAATTAAAATGAAGGTAGAAATCAGAGTTTTGAGGTATAGAAATTAGGAAAATTATATTTCCTCTAATTAGAGTTTTCTAATTATTGGTAAGATCAAAACGAAGATAGAAATGAGTAACTCAACAAGAAGATAGAGCAAACTTACTGCAATCACAAGAAGGAAAACTCAACACAAAGCAGAAAGATAGAAATGAGTAAGATCAAACTTACCGCAATCACAAGAAGGAAAACTCAACACAAGGCAGTTGCTAAGCAATCATAGAAGAAGAACACTTACAACAGTTGTGAATCAATTTTAGCAACAATGTTGGAGCAGCTGCAACAATCTCGGAAGAGAAAAAGAGGGATCGACAAAGGAGTCGATGGGAGAGGAGGAAGAAGAAGAGTCCGCAGGTGAGAAGGAAGAAGAAATAAGTAAAATCAAATTTACTGCAATCACAGAGAAGGAAAACTCAACACAAAGCATTGGCTAAGCAATCGTAGAAGAAGAGCACTTACAACAATGTGTGAGCAACTGCAGCAGTCTCAGAAGAGAAAAAGACGGACCAGAGGAGGAGTCGACGGGTGAGGACGAAGAAGAAGAGTCCGCAGGTGAGAAGGAAGAAGAAATCGGCAATTTAAAGAAGAAATCGGCGATTTAGCGGAGGCGTCGTTGGGTGTGGAGGCAGAAATCGTTGTTGGGTGAGGAGGCAGAATCACAGATTTGGTGGAAGAGAAAAGGAAAGGTTAGGGATATTTATGGGATTTCATTTTATTTACTTTTCTTTCCTTTGTCTTTTTGGACAGGATAAATTTTCCTCAAAAATGTATCCGCCGAAGGAATACAATTTCCATCCGCTTAAAATTTTTAATCAAGTAAATAATAAAAAAATTTCTAGAAAGGAAACTTTTCTCTTTTTTTTAGTTTCCTTACCTCTAAGTAAACAGAGGCTGAGTGACAAGTGCCTAGACAAGCAAATCAAATTCTCTGTCCCAATATCATCTATCCCCGTGTTCCACTTATCGTCCCAGCCCACTGTCGGCAGCTTCCGGCCGCCGCCCCGGTCAATACTATAACCCTTAGTGAATGTGAACCCAAGGAGGTTGCCATTGGCATGATCGGTGCCGGAATCTGGTCAGATCTGAGCAAACTTTCCTCGACCGTCGATCTAAGCCTCTGCTCAGATCCGGCCGGATTCTGGCGCCGATCGTGCCGATGGTGACCCCCTTGGGTTCACCTTCCCTAAGGGTTATAGTGTTGATCAGGACGGCGACTGGAGGCCGCCAACGGTGGACTGGGACGATGTGTGGGACACGGGGACGGAACAGAGAGATTTGGGAAAATGATTTGAACGTCTAGGTCAAATTCTTTGTTCTTGCTGTTCAATGTTGCGTCTTTGCCCCGCCCCTCCTCTTGTTGCTCGTCGAGCAATTGACGCTTAGCCCTCTTGTTGATCATCTCTGACGCTCAACCCTGCCCTACAACCACATCCCTATAACCCCATTCTCCTACAGGCCACAGCGTCGCTCAACCCCATCTCTAGCTCTGCCATTAACCCATCTTTGATCGTCGTCGTTGCTGCCCTCAAGTTCCTGCCATCAACCCATCTTTGATCGTCGTCGTTGCCTTGGACTTGGAGGTTCCACCTCAATGTCAGCGACCTGATCGCTTACTTGACTAGCATCACTTGCTCTGCTCCAGTCATCTCCTATGACATGTCCTCCATCTAGACGCTGATGATAGAAAGCCAGTTAGTGGCTTAGTGCATACTTATCAACATAATTTAAAATTTTGAGTCTGTATCAAAATTTTAATCTTTATGATATAGTTAGATATTATATTATGCTATATGCTGTGTCGATATAGTTTTGATAGTTTTTAATTTTAAATATAAATATTAGATAAAAACAAATAAATGTATATATTTTTAAAGAGTATTTATATATTAATAATTTGAATTAAAATTGAGATATTATAATATATTATATTTCTAATACCACAAAAGTTACAAGAATTAGACGAAAGTATTAGTTTTTACCAATATTCTAATTAAATCAATTCACAAGTTTTTCAATATTCCGATTAAATAATTATTTATGACATTCAATTTATAGATTTATATATTTATATACGCAATATTAATCTATAAAATTTACTATAAATTAGTTAATAAATAAAAAATAAATTATTTATTCAATTTATAAACAGTATAACAATTCTTCCGTATAAGTTTCTAATATATCACTAATTAAATTATTTAAGTAAATATGAAATAAAAAAAACTTAGATATTTATATAGAGAATAATTAATAGATAAAATTTACTCATTCCTTTAACAATTTGATTATAATCTCATAGAATTTTCTCTTATTTTTTACATTATTTTATTTTTATTTAATATAAAAAATGATAAGAAAAATATTAATTTATATATAATAATTATATAAATTAATTATTGATTTATATAATATATATTTATATAATTCTGTTTATAAATATTTTATATAATATGTATATTAAATACTATAATTTATATTACATTCAAATATTAAATATATTTAAAAGATTCAAATTTATTTTAGTTTTCAAATTATTTATACATTTTTAAAATTATTTTAAAATTTCAAATATTTTTTTAAATTTTTTAACTATTTTAATTTATAAAATTAATTTAAGATTTAATTTTCAATAAATTATAAATATCAATTCAAAAATTTCAATTAAAATATTTTTTATTTTTTAAATTTTAAATAAAAAATAATTAAAATATAAATTTATACATCATAATTATATTATTTAATTATAATTTATATAATAATTAATTAGAAATTGTATATATTTTAAACAAGATATTACATATTTATGCATATAATTTTAATTTGATTTTTTATTAAATTACAAATATGAATTTAAAATTTAAATATTTGTATTTTTTTATAAATATTTTAAATTTATATATTATAATTATATTATATATATATATATATATATATATGATATAGCACTGATTATAACACTAACATTAATAAGTTATAACATATAAATATATATTTTATTTAAATATAAGGTTTTAATTAAAAACGGTATATTGTTTTTATTTTATTTTTATAACATACTATTCATTCTCAATCACGATTCTCCCCAATTCCGTCATCGGCACTTCTCGTCTCCTCGTGATTTCAATTGTAACACTTTTTCTCTACTGAAGATGAGGTGGTGAGCACGCTTCTTCTCTATCAAAAATGAGGCAGCGAAGTGGCAAACACACTTCTTCTCTACCAAGATGAGACAGCAAGCACACTTCTTTTAATAAAGGATGATTAAAGGAATGACTTTAATCAACATTTTAATAATTAGTTTGTTTAGTATTTTTTTTAATTGATATTATATATTCTTTTTTCGAATTGATTAATCTTTGGACAACTAACTCCATCCTATAATTTTTTTTCACTAATTATCAAAATAAATTGGAAAGCACTGTGATAGTCTATCAAGACATCTCTTTTTCAGGTTCACTATCTATTGAAGAGAAAAATCTCTGATAATTCGTCGTTGAATCTTAAATTAGAGGTCTAACTACTATATTGTAGCCCGGGACGGTTGTCAAGTATTTGATCATTATTCATGTGTAATTAATCTAGTTTTATGTATATATTTTGACGAAAATTATATTACCGGTAGATGTCAATGTATGGTGATATATTAAATATGGATCATGATAATGATAATAGCTGTCCGTTACCATAAGTCATAGTGTGAGCAAAAACATCTACAAATTCTAAAAGAAATGTAACCAAGTGGAAAACAATAAAGCTACGTTTGGTTGGACGTAATGTAATTGAGCTTGTAATGTAATCAAATTTATAATGTAATGTAATGTAATCTTGATTACATTACTACGTTTGGTAATAAAATGTATGTAATCTTTGATTACAAAGATGATTACATTCTTTTGTTTGGTATCAATTATTTTTATAAGGAATGTAATTCGTATTATTATAAAATGACAAAAATATCCTACGACTTCTACTGGCGGGCGCTACATCTCTGTCGGAGCTTGCGGCGGCCGCTGCCGCCACCGGTCGCCGGCCGTCGGGGGGCGGTGGTGGGCGGTGGCGGTGGCAGTGGCGGCGGGCGAAGATGGGCGGCGACAGACTAAGGGTATATTTGACATTCAAATTTTTATTAAAAGGTGATCTCGTAATGTAATCGGATTACAATGTGTTTGCTTTGTAATCCAGTTTACAAAACTTCATTACATTTTGTAATCCAGATTACATTACATTACAAGTTAAAAATGAAAGCAAACAAAATAATCAGCCTTGTAATGTAATCTGGATTACATTACAAGGCAGATTACACCCTACCAAACGCAGCCTAAAATCACAAAGCGAGGTATGCGATTATTTCTCAAAATTTTCTAACGATGATAAGAAAATTAAAGACAAATGCAAATATTGTGGCATTTAGGGAGTACTTGGTTTGGTTGGATGGTATGGGAATGAGGAATAGGGAATGGAAAAAGAATTAAAAGTTGATATATTTGGTTTGGGGGATTGGTGATGGATCCCACGGAGTTAATCCTCTAAATATGGAAATGAGCCATTAGCAAGTAAAATTAGGGGAATGACTGTTCGGATTGAAATCTCTCTACTCCCATTCTCCACCTCTATCAATCTTATTCTCATTCTCATTCTCATTTCCTTCCGTGAACCAAGCACCCTCTCAAATTTTTATGAGCCATACAAGAATGGAATTACAAGCTTGAAATACCATAAAAACCTCATGTAAAACCCCTTTCATGTTGTCGAAACAACTCAAACAAAATTAAGTTTAGAACTAGGTGCAAGAGAATGTGAGGTGCATCTTAGAAATTCGATCAAACCACTCAAACAAAATTAAGTTTACAACTAGGTGCAAGAGAATGTGAGGTGCATCTTACTTAGAAATTTGATCAGGATGCACGTAGAACTTCGTTAGATTAATTATTATAATGAAGACACTCTCTTTCAAATTTGTAGAAGGAAATCTAGCCACTTTCTCCTCTCCTTGTCGCCTCCCACCAAAAAGCCAAGAAAGGTTTTCTTCCTCAAGTTTCTTCGCTTCTGCTTTCTTCACTTGGATCTTATCATCTCCACACTTAGCTAGTACCAATCGAAGGCGAACTTTGTTGCTCATCAGAGTTGTCTTGAAGATCTCGACGTGAATATGAAGAGAGGTGATATTTGTGAACATCGCTAAAATTGATATCATTTCCTTTATGCATCATCTGTAAGGTACACATTGAATAATTGTTATTCTTAAATTTTATTTTACGATTATATCCGCGCACATGAGTTGTATCTTGCATACGTGTAGTGTGTCTTGTACTAAATTTAGTTTTATTATCGTCTTTTTACTTTCACTGTACGTTTTGCGAAACTTATTAAGTACACACCGTATCGAGCGCACCAACAAAAATCCCATATGTTGGGAAATTGGCTAAATCTGCATACCACGGAGTTCCTGAACTTTTTACTATCAAGAGTTGCTCATTTAAAAAAAAAACATTTATTGGTAAGTGGATGTTCATCCCCTCTGTATAATCTTGCTGATGCGGTGATAAGGAAGAGCCAACCCTGTGGAGGATATTTTCCATGATGGAGGTCCGAGTCAAGGCGGTCAATGTTCAAGAATTAGATGGACGATAGGCGTAGCGGCTGGTCGGCCGAGCAGGTCGCCCGATCGAGAGGAAAGGGTGTCCGATCCGATCCCACCTCTGACTCGAGTGATGTGTCGAACAGTCGACGCTCAATAAGGTGTTGGACGCCAAAGGAGATGACATGCAGAATCCGGGCCGAGCAGTTACCTTACTCGGCCTTGCGATGGGACTCGGTATAGACGCAGCGGAGTCCCAACCAATTGAACGGAAGGTCACAGGCGTGGTGGAGTGTCGGCCGAGTGGACGTGGCACAGGTCCAGTAGGGTTCACGTCGAGCGACTATCTCGCTCGGCTTAGCAACGGTTATCTCTCGACATCCTTGTGGGAGTTTGTGTCGTTGACACCCGTCATAGTCAACCAGAAGATCGTACGACGGAAGCTTCCACTGTCACATCAGAGATATGCTTGGCTTGTTAAGGTATTATGGCAGAGACAATTTATTGACAGGTCTTTTTAGAGGAAACTTAGGGAAGCATGCTTGCCTTGGGAAGCGTGTACATGCGCTACATGAGCTCTACATAAAGGGGTGAGTCCAAGCATTGGCGGAGGTACGCGATATCTATTAATTACTTGCACTATAGTCTTCGTTTTTGCTCCGCTTTCTATATCGTTGGTGACTGACTTGAGCGTCGGAGGACCAACGCCAGGGACCCCTTCCCTGGCTCGACACTAATATCATTTGTGTTGCAGGGTGGAGCGGAGTCTACAGGCAGTCAACGGGAGTACCACATTCCCAGCTTTCCATCTTATCGACTATCAGACTGGAGAGCTCAAAGTCTATTGTCAATTATTTTTGGATACCATGGACGTTGTTTGAGGTACAATTTTATTATTAAATGTAAGGGTGAGCAAAAATTCGGTTAAACCGAACAAACCATGTTTAGAATTCAGTTCAGTTTAATCGAAAATTCAGGTTATTTTTTCTAAAAAAAATTGATTATTTCAGTTAATTCGGTTCGATTTCTATTTTAAAATTTCTTATTCTGTTAAACCTAATAGAACAAATTAACTAAATTTTTAGTCAAACCAAATTTGGAGATCTTATTTTTGAAGACCGAAATCAAATTTTATTTTAAAAAATTGTTTTTTTAAATATTGGTTAATTCGATTTTCAACCAAATTAACCAATATTTTATCGGTTAAGTTTGTTTGATTTTTCAAAAAAATTTGGTCGGTTTGATTTGTTAAAAAAAAATTTGATTAGGATCAATTTGATTAATTCGATTCAATTTGATTAGTTTTTAATTGAATACTCACCCTTAATTAGAAGCATTACCCTCTACTAGTTTTCTCACTCTCTCATAGAGAGTTTCATTCTCTATTCCATAACGAGCTTCTGTTCACGGATGTTCCATACATTTCATCAACTACAATAAAAAAATAACTTTTTTAAAATATATTTTTTTAATAAAATATTATAATAAATATTTAATTGTATTAGTAAAATTTAAAAGGACAATTTATATATTGTAAAAAAAAATCGCAATTGAAAGTGGTGACTAATTAGGTCACATATCAATAACTTTATCTTTACCAAGTAAAATTTAAAAAATAAAAATTCTTTTACGTAAATCTTTCAAGCATAATTTAATAAAAATTAATATATTTATCTAATAAATATTTTTAATTAAATAAATAAAATTAAATTTCATCAATAAAATATTAAAATTACTAACTAATTTGGCCATGAGTAATAAATGATAATAATACTATTAATATATATTTTAATAATTTTTTTATGGATCAATTTTATTTTTGATGAAAGAAAGTCTTGACGCAATAATAAAAATATTATTGTGAAACCAAGCGGTAATAGGTTAAGTACTAGAAATAACCACTATGTATAATAGATTATTCCCTAAAATTCTGCATTAGTAGGAGATTTATGTATAAAGTTATATTTTTTCGATTGTAACTTTAGTAAATTATCAATTAAATTTATTTAATAAAAAAAATTTAGCTGGTAAACATTGGTTACGAATTTAAAAAAGAAAGAAAGAGTGTATAATAAGACCACAATTATAAAGATATAAAAATAATAACGAAGAAAAAGAAAGAAGGAGAAATAAAATAAAATTTAGAAAGAAGTAATAGTATCATATTAAATATAATTTAGACTTTCAAAAATATAAAATATCAAGCATGATCAATAAATATTTTTAATTTATTAATCAAACTTAATTTTTATCGATAAATTAAATTTTATTAATAAAAAATTAAAATTTCTCAATCAAATTTTAATAAACAAAATAAATTAACATTACAAAAATTACTGCAAATAATAACGGGATTATCGACTGAATTTAATTCTGTCGATAATTACCGATGGAATTGGTTATTCCGTCGGTAATTACCGACTGATTCTTTAATTCAGTCGATAATTTTCAACTGAATTAAATTCAGTTGGAAAATCGCCCTAGGGTAAACGGATTTACAAGTTCCAGGTTAGCGGGTTTCTAATATTACCGACGGAATTATTAATTCCATCGGTAAATGACTTTGGTTAACGAGTATTAGTTAACAAATTTAATTTAACGGGCGTGGGCAGAAACTTTACCGACAGAATATTAATTTTGTTGGTAACTACTGGCGGAATTAGGTTTCCGTCGATAAATACCGACGAAATATTGATTCCGTCGGTAACGTTGATTAAAGTTAGGGCACGGGAGCTCCCTTTCTTCTCCGCGCGACCCGTGCTTGTTCCTGCAATTTCGGGCTTCGGCGATCTCCTCTCCGCGTCTAGCAGCAGCCTCGTGCCCTCTCTCGTTCACCATGATCCGCAACCAGCGACTCCTCAGGTATGCTCCTCTCCTCTCTTGTCTCTTTATTTTCACACTCACGGCGGCCACCGCGGCCTGCTCGCGGCCAGTGGGCCACCGCTGGCGGCTTCTCGCGGTAGCCCAGCCGCCGCAGGCGCTTGTCTGTGTTGGTCGCTACTTGGAATTTCGTTCTGCTTCCCCTATACAAAAATTTATACAAGCACAGAACTTTCCTAACAACCTATGTGTTCCTCATGAGTTAAACTTGAATTTGAAACGGAACTTAACATTTTTACTTCAAATTCAACTCATGTGTTCTTCAGTAGTTAAAACTTGGATTGCAAACGATACTTAAATTTATTAATCCAAGTTCATCCCATGTTACAGAAGTTGATTAAATATCTATTTCAAGGATTGACTTCCAGATTAAACATGGCGAGGCACTTGGCCTTCTTGGGTATGAGATCATCCACCACTTCCTAGACAAAGCCTTTCAAAGAAATTGGATATTTAAACTTCTTATAGTAACCCTAGGTTTAACTACAAAGATCTCAATAGAAGCACAAGATCAAAACACTAAATCGAAACAAAAAAATAAAACACGAAATCGTTAGCCTCTTGTGTTGGTATTTCAGGATTCATACAAAGAAAAACTAGTTTCACTGCGGAATTAAGAACTAGTTATACCTTTCTTTGTAAACAAAGATCTCTTGATCTTCTGTTGTATTCCTCTCCTCCTCTTGGACGTCGTGTGAGCGACGAACTACCAAGATGAAATCCACCCGAACCACTTCATCTCCTCCAAAAAATTCCGGCCACCAAGGAATGCCAAAATAGGAAACTTTCTTCTCTTCTTCTTCCTCTCAAGCAATCGGCCACCAATTGCTCCTTCTTTTCTTTCAAGTTTCGGCCACCAAGAAGAGATGGGTGCCGACCTTAGAAAGAAGAAAGGGAGGGAAGAAACAAGGTGCCGCCGGCCTTAGGAAGAGGAAAGGGATAGGCCGACCACCAAGGAAAAGAGAGGAGAGAAATTGTAGAGATGTGTTGTTCCCATAAGGCACCCTCTACCTCTCTTTATAATCCTTGGTCATGACATAAAAGGAAATTTTAATAATAATTAAAATCTCTCTCTTTTAAATTTCCTATTATGATGGCTACAAAAGGAAAGTTTAAAAATTAATCTTTCTATTTTAAATATTGTAGATGTCTACAAAAAAAAGGGAAATTAAAATTAAAACTTCTTTTTTAAATCATGGTTATAAAAAGGAAAGTTTTATCAAAATTAAAATCTCTCTTTTTAAACATTATAGATAACTACAAAAAAAAGGAAATTTTTTAACAAAATTAAAATATCTCTTTTAAACCTTTGTAGATAGTTATAAAGAAAAGATTTTAAAATTTAAAACTCTCTTTTAAAACCATGTGGATGGCTATAAAAGGAAAGATTTTAAAGAAAAATAAAATAAAATATCTCCTTTTAATCCTATGTGGCCGACCCCTTGCTTGGGCACCAAGCTTGGCCAGCCACCTCTTGGGCTCCAAGCTAATGCTTGGTCGACCCCCTTGCACCAAGCAAGGATGTGTCCGACCCATTACTTAGGTAAGAAGTGGACTTTGTGGATACAAGGCTTTATAGAGGCTACAACAGGGACCGAGAGGAGGAATTGGTTTTGATCTCCCGATGAGCTTGAGCTTCCTGTGTTCAACCCGAACACCCAACTCAAGTTCATCAATAATAACTCATACCACTAAAGAGTTATTATTGAACTACCGCACCAATCATATATTACATTATGGGCTCCTTCTTATTATGAGTGCGTTAATCTCCCTGTATTTTAGATATCGAATGCCCATTAATTAAATGAGTTACTGATATTCACTTAATTAACATCTAGCTCTAAGAGTAGTACCACTCAACTTCATTGTCATGCCGGACTAGGTCCACCTGCAGGGTTTACATGACAATCCTTATGAGCTCCTCAAGGGGGCATTATCAACCTAGATTATTAGGACATAGTTTCCTTCTATAATCAACAACACACCATATAAATAATATTATTTCCCAACTTATCGGGCATATTGATCCAACTGAATAAATCTCACCTATTGATAAATTAAAGAAATAAATACTAAGTATATATGATTGTTATTATATCGGGATTAAGAGCACACACTTCCATAATAATAGAGGCCCTATTCTTTTATGCAATCGGTATAAAAAGAACAATCTCAAATGGTCCTGCTCAATACACTCATAGTGTACTAGTATAATTTTATAGTCAAGATAAATTAATACCAAATTACACTACGACCGTTCCAATGGCTTGCCCCTATCCATCTTGGTCGTGAGCTACTATTGATAATTTATAAGGAACTGATAACATGATCTTCTGTGTGACACCACACACCATGTTATCTACAATATAAATTAAATGGACAACAACATTTAACATAAATGCAGACATTTGACCAATGTGATTCTCATTTCAAAATAAATGTTCATACAAAAAGCTAGGCTTTTAGTATACATCCTTACAGTCTGCGGCATGCCGACCGCCACAGGCCGGCTGCTGGAGGTCGGCTGCCGCAGGCCAGCCACCGCAAGTGCTTGTCTGCGGCATGCCGGCCGTCAGAGGCCGACCGCTGCACAGCGCCTGCGGCGCCTGCTCGCTGCCTAATCGCAGCCAGCCGCGGGGGCTTGCTTGCGGCTGCCCGCGGGGGCTTGATCGCGGCTGGCCGCGGGCGCCTACTCGCGGCCCCCGCAGAGTCCTACTCGCGGCTAGCCGCTTCAAGCGCCTGCTCGCGACTGGCCACAGGGGTTTCTTGCGGTTGGCCGCAGGGGTTTCTTGCGGCCTGCTCTCGGCTTGCCGCAGGGGCTGCTCACATCTATGTCGGCTACCGCAGGACTGCATATCATGGCCATTGTTTGTTGCATGTTCATTATTCTATATATTAGATTTGTTTTACTTCATATATGTATGGTTATTTTATTTAATGATGCTCTAATCAACAACATGTGTATATTAGTTTTATTTATTTACTTTAGTGTAGAGGAGATTTTCGGTAATATGATACGAAGATCGTGAGATGAAATTGTGCACATAATGCTTTATTTAAACTTATTTCAAGTGATACAAGTTTAATAATGTTTCAAATTATAATATCATTAGGTAACAATGTATATGAACAAAGCTTGGATGTACAATCGATTAGACAATGGTTTTATCAGAGATGATTTTATTGCTGAAGTTGAACAGTTTGTGAACTTTGCTAAAAGTCATCCAGAATGTATGAATGGTGCTGAGTTACGGTGTCCGTGCAATCATAAAAAATGTCAAAATAGAGCTTTTCATGATGAGGATACTGTAAAAATGCACATATGTAGAAATGGTTTTGTACCAAATTACTACAATTGGTACTGTCATGGAGAGCCTTATTTATATGAACCAATTGAGCCTTCTGGTGGTTCATCTTCTGAGACTACTATTACCGCTCCTGAAGCATCAAATAATATTGATATTTCAATGCAATCAATGGTTCAAGATGCGATGAATGTAGTTGATTATTCGAATATAGATGAAATACTAGCCCCTGAATATCAGCAACTATATGAAATGTTAAAGGCTAGTGAAAGAGAAGTGTGGGAAGACATTCCTTCTGGTCATTATCAACTATCAGCTACTGCAAAGTTATTGAATATGAAAGTAGAACATCATTTTTCTTAAAGATGTTACGATGACATTTGTCAATTGATGTTAGAGTTGCTCCTTGCTGATAACATAATGACTGATAGCTTCTATAAAATAAAGAAATTGATCAGAGGTTTAGGTTTACCTGTAGAGAAGATTGATTGTTGTATAAACAACATGATGATTTTTTTGGAATGAAGATAGTGATCTGAATGAATATAAAATCTGTACTCACCCTCGCTTTAAGCATCGTACTCGCATACCAGGGAAGAAGAGGAAAAATATTTCTTGGAAAGTGATGTATTATTTTCCATTAACTACTAGACTTCAACGCTTTTATGCATCTACAGCTACAGCTGACCACATGATGTGGCATCATGAGCATGAGCATGAGCACGAAGGAGGTATAATGTGCCATCCTTGTGATTCTCCTGCATGGAAACATCTTGATACTGTGTTCCCCTCCTTTGCAATGGAACCACGTAATGTGAGATTGAGATTTTCTGCAGATGGATTTCAACCATTTGGTCAGTCGGGACAACAATATTCATCTTGGCCAGTTATATTAACACCGTGCAACTTACCGTCATGGATGTGCATGAAAGATGAATTTATGTTCCTTACGGTGCTTATTCCTGGTCCAACCAATTCCAAAGATAAGATAGATGTTTTTTTTGCAACCTCTAATTGCCAAGCTGAATAAATTATGAAATGTAGGGTCGGTGACTTATGATGTTGCAAGTAAAACTAATTTTACATTGCATGTTACCTTATTATGGACGATCAGTGATTTTTCAGCATACTCAATGTTGTCGGGATGGAGCACGGCTGGTAAATTAGCATGCCCACATTGCATGACAGAGTCCGATGCATTTTATTACCTTGCAGTGGGAAGGTATCTTGGTTTGATAATCATCGTAAATTTTTACCACTAGATCACCCTTTTAGGCGAAATAAGAAAAATTTTCTAAAGAATGTTGTAGTCAGAAAACCTCCCCCAACAGTCCATGCTTCAGGTGAAGAAATCATTGAATAAATAGATAGTTATGGATTTATCCCAGTATCTCAGCCTAATTATGATGAGATAAATAAATATCTTGTTAGCATGTGCAAGTGTGGTTGGAAGAAAAGGAGCATATTCTAGGAGTTGCCTTATTGGAAGTATCTACTCATTCGACATAATATAGATGTGATGCATGTTGAGAAATTTTTTTTTGATAATATCTTCAACACTGTGATGAATGTACCTGGAAGAACTAAGGACACTGCAAAATCACGTGAGGAATTACAGGAACTAGTCAACAGACCAGAGTTGCATCAGAATGAAATAACCAATAAGTTTCCAAAAGCTTGTTATACATTGGACAAAGTGTTGGAACCCCAAGGTTGTTTTGGTATGATCAACAAGTTAAGTTAGGTCCTGCGTTGTTTCTAACCTTGTGTCTAAGTGTGCAGGAGCTTAGGAGCACAGGTACTCGAGCAGAAGACGCAGCTAGCGAGAAGGACGGCACCCTGTGCGTCCGAGGGACGAGGTGCTGCGGAAGAGTACACCGGCGGACGAGAAGGAAGTGCGCGCGGTGGTTCCGAGGTACGAAAGCCGGAGTGGAAGATTGCTCGGGGAGCAAGAGACGCAGCTAGCGCGAAGGTCGGCACGGGGTGCGACCGAGGGATGAAGTCTGCGGATGAGTACGCTGGTGGACGAGAAGGGACACGCGGTAATTCCGAGGGACGAGAAGCCGGAGGGAAGCACGCTCGAGAAGACCGGAAGATGGGTTCGGGTGAGCCCTATTCCGGATGTCAGAGATCACCCAAGCAAGCGGAGCCGGAGCAGAAAGACCCGGACCAGAGGCGAGCTGAACCAGAGAAGAGAGCACGGACCAAAAGTCAACTGGGTTGACTTTTGGCTCCGGGGCGCCCGGAACTATCCGGGGCGCCCGGAGCTGTCCGGGGCGCCTGGAATGGACTTTTCAACAGGATCGAGTTTTGACTCGATCCGACCGTTGGGGGATAAAATTTATCCCCCCAGGGCGCCCGGAACCCTTCCAGGCGCCCGGACCAAGACTATAAATATAGCCTTAGTCCAGAAGCTTAAATAGAACCCACTGATTGTAAATCCAGTGCTTGCACACACTCTTTTAGTCTAAGCTTCTGTTTTCTGCACTTCAACGCTGTACGAGGCTTCTCCGCCAGAAGGAGTTTTATTGAGCTTAATCTTCCTTGGATTAACAACCACATCGGTTGTAACCAAGTAAATCTTTTGTGCCTCGCTTTTCTTTATGCTTTTAATTTATCTGCTTAACTTAATTATGCAAGTGTTAGCCTAAAGAGTTCGAGGAGAGTTTGTTTTCCTTTTGTGTTAGCAGGATATCCAACAACCCCCTCCTAGCCGGCCCAACGGTCCTACAAGTGGTATCAGAGCCGAGTACGCCTCAGAAGGACTAACCGCTGTCAGAAGCAACAAAACGATGGCCGGAGCTAGCGACTACCCACCTGTATTCGAGGGGGACTTTTCAATCTGGAAACAAAACATGGAGGTATACCTTAACTCAGATTCTGATATTTCTTTAATAATGAAATTTGGTTATGAAGAACCAAAGAACACGAACGGAGAAGGACTCGATCTACGCCTCTGGAACGAAAAGCAACGTGAGGAGTCTATGGCAAATGGGCGAGCAAAATATTATCTTCTGAATGTAATACCAAAGGAAGATTTCAAAAAGGTCGCAGATTATGAAAGCGCAAAAGAACTTTGGGAAAAGTTCTTGCAGCTCTACGAAGAACCTTCAGAAGCTGACACCTCAATAGACACCGAGCCACCGACAGAAGAGTCCGAAATCAAGGTAAGTACTACAATAGCCGAAGTACATCCCGAGATCGATGAAGGGGGAGAATCTTCGAAAGAAAGCAACTCGATAGGGGGAGAATCAATTACTGACAAGGTAAGTCAGGTATGGACTCGAACCTCTGATCAATTGAATGATTCAATCGAAGAATTGCCTGAAAATTTTTGCGAATCATCGAAAGAGTTTCTTATATTAGAAAATCAATTGTCAAACTTATCCTGCAAATTTGAAATATTATCGAAAGAGTTCTTCGAATTTCAAAATATCTTAACAAAAGAATTTTGCAAGTTGGAAACTTTGCTAAAAAACTTTTGTGAATCACAAAGAAGTTTTTCGAAAGAATTATGCAACTTAGAAATATTATCGAAAACTTTTTCTGGTCTTAAAAATTTGGAAGTACAAATTACTTTATTGGAAAAGTTTTATGAATTAGAAATTGATTCATCGAAAAATATTTTCGGATTAAGAAACCTATTATTAATAGATTCCTGCAAATTCTTATTGTTAAAAAATTCTGGCAAATTACAAAATATTCTTTCAAACGAATTTTGCACATTGCCAAAAGATTTTTTAATATTATTGAAGAATTTTATCAAGTTAGAATTTATGCTATTTGAATATTTTTGTGAACTTGAAATTCAAAAAATAATAGAAATTAACATGATACAAATTGTTGCATGTTTAATATTTTTTTCTTTAAATCTGAAAAAGTGTGACTTAAGAATTTCTGATAAATTAAAATAGAAATTTAAACCTTCTGATTAAAGCATAAACTATATAAATAAATAAATGCATAGAAAATTTCTCTTTATGTTATTAATTCTCTGAAATTTTCTTGCATAAAGCTTTCTGTTTAGAAACTTCTTAATCTTGATGTCGAATGACTTAGAAATTTGTCTTGACTTAGAAATATTTCCCTGAAAATTATTGAAATATAGTTTCAAATTTTTTTTAAATGTCAACCCTTAGATTTCGTTTGTACCCCATTTTTATTGTGATTAAAGGGGGAGAAGGGAAAGTATAAGTCTAGGGGGAGGTAGAAAAAATTGAAAATTAAAATTTGGAATGTTTGAAATTTAATTTTTTTTTTATCATGTTGCATGTTATTGCAATAAACTGTTTAATTTCATATCTATTGTTGACCCTAGCTTAACTTGGGTTGATCACACCAAAAAGGGGGAGATTGTTGGAACCCCAAGGTTGTTTTGGTATGATCAACAAGTTAAGTTAGGTCCTGCGTTGTTTCTAACCTTGTGTCTAAGTGTGCAGGAGCTTAGGAGCACACGTACTCGAGCGGAAAGGCAGCGTGCGCGGCGTCCGAGGGACGAGGTGTCGGAAGAGTACACCGTGGACGAGAAGGAAGTGCGCGGTGGTTCCGAGGCAAGGCCGGAGCGGAAGATTGCTCGGGGAGCAAGAGACGCTAGCGAAGGTCGGCACGGGTGCGACCGAGGGACAGTCTGCGGATGAGTACGTTGGTGGACGAGAAGGACACAGCGGGGACGAGAAGCCGGAGGGAAGCACGCTCGAGAAGACCGGAAGATGGGTTGGGTGAGCCCTATTCGGATGTCGAGATCACCCAAGCAAGCGGAGCGAAAGAGCCGGACCGAGGCGAGCTGAACCGGAAGAGAGCACGGACCAAAAGTCAACTGGTTGACTTTTGGCTCGGCGCCGGATCGGCGCCCGGAACCATCCGGGCGCTCGGAACCATCCGGGGCGCCCGGAATGGACTTTTCAACAGGATCGAGTTTTGACTCGATCCGACCGTTGGGGGATAAAATTTATCCCCCCCAGGGCGCCCGGAACCCTTCCAGGCGCCCGGACCAAGACTATAAATATAGCCTTAGTCCAGAAGCTTAAATAGAACTCACTGATTGTAAATCCAGTGCTTGCACACACTCTTTTAGTCTAAGCTTCTGTTTTCTGTACTTCAACGCTGTACGAGGCTTCTCCGCCAGAAGGAGTTTTATTGAGCTTAATCTTCCTTGGATTAACAACCACATCGGTTGTAACCAAGTAAATCTTTTGTGCCTCGCTTTTCTTTATGCTTTTAATTTATCTGCTTAACTTAATTATGCAAGTGTTAGCCTAAAGAGTTCGAGGAGGGTTTGTTTTCCTTTTGTGTTAGCAGGATATCCAACAACCCCCTCCTAGCCGGCCCAACGGTCCTACACAAAGATGATAAATAAGTTTTATGTAGTTGGTTACAAGAAATCAAATTTCCAGATGGATATGCTTCGAATATGGCTCGATGCGTTGACATGAATATATTAAAGATGTTTGGAATGAAAAGTCATGACTATCATGTGTTCATGCAAAGACTTATTCCAATAGCTTTTCATGATTTACTTCCCAATAATGTGTGACAAGAACTTCCAGAGTTAAGTCTTTTTTTTCAGAGATTTGATAGCGAGATGTATTATGACGGTCGATATGCTTCAGCTAGAAATTGGCATTCCTCTCATACTTCGTAAGCTGGAGCGCATATTTCCACCTAATTTTTTTGATTCAATGGAACATCTACTGGTATATTTACCATATGAGGCATGAATAGCTAGTCCTGTGCAGTACAGATGGATGCATCCATTTGAAAGGTTTTTGAGAAAATAAAAAAATAAAGTTCATAATAAAGCAAGAGTTGAAGGGTCAATATGTAATGCTTATCTGGTTGAGGAAGCATCTTCTTTCTGCTCTTATTATTTTGCTGATAATGTTAAAACCAGACATTGCAAATGTCCTAGAAATTCCGATGATACTCAAAATATAGACCCATCGATGTTTTCTATTTCAAATTTTCTAGTAAACCAATGGGTGCATCTATTTTCAGATGGTTAACTCAACAAGAATACAATGTTACAAGAACATACATACTCTTAAACTGTGATGAGGTCAAACAATACATAAAGTAAGTTAACTTCTCTAATCAAGCTTTTATTTCGTTATATTTATTTACTTGATATCCTAATTTTCTTATAATTACCTTCTTTCAAAGCTTGTATGAACAACAATTATATGTACAAAATCCATCAATGAATGCAAGTGAGGTTGCTGAAAAGTTAGAAACCGAACTTGCATTATGGTTTCAAATATATGTAAGTTAGAGAAATTTTCATAATTCTTTATTAAATTAAGTTCGGTCCTAATTTTTCTCATAATTATTTTGATAGGTGAAAGACCGCAGAATATCAAATGTGCAAGATGATAGAATATTGAATCTTGCATCTGGACCCCTTCGCCAAATATTCAAATAATGGTATATTTGGGTTACTATGTTAATGGTCTCAAATTCCATGTGACACAACGAGATTCACAGAGATTAACTTTTAATTCTAGTGTTTGCGTTAAAGGATCTATCGACACCAATAACACTGAGTTTGATTACTATGGTAGACTTGAGGAAATTATAGAGGTTGAATATCCTATATTAAAACTTTATATTATCAATAAAATCTAAATTTAACGAGTAAAAAATTAAAAACAACCAAATTTAACTACAATCTATAAAAAAATAAAAATTATTGACCAAATCTAATTTGACTAGCAAAAAAAATAAAATTTCCAATGAAAATAAATCTTAATTACAATTTATTTGTGCTATAATTTTAAATATTTACTATCTAAACTCGTATATATCAATAATATATGACGTGCCCTAAGTGGCCGAAATCCACTCAGGGCACCCAAATTCATAGAGAGTCTTTTATGAGTCGCTCACTAGACGAGTGTGCAGACTATTAATATAGTGGACCTCAATATAATAGGGGACAAGCATGTCTTAGTGGCCTATTCCTTTAGTTGACCTTGGACATAACATGATTCTAATGGATAGTAATTTAATTTACTTCTATGTTATTTCTCTTTTAAATATATTTTTATATCAAATAAAATGTAGCTGATAAAATTTAATGACAATATATAATATTTTAATATTTTCAATACTAATTTAATAATAAAATTTACAATTAAAAAAGATATAAATAAAAAGACACTCTTCTTAATTAGAATCATTAAAAAGGTATTTCTTTCTTATTTATTATCATTCCTTCTTATCTCTATATATTTTATTTTTTAAAAATTTCTTTATATATTTAATATATTATAGAAATTTTATCAAAGAATATAGTTTATAATTATGTTCATTATAGCGTGATTACTTTCACCCTAGATGACCCTCATAGCTCGTTTTAGGTTATATAAAGAAAAGTAAATCATAAGGTCAATTTATAACCGACCACTAAGTTGTGAACATATACTTTATTTACAAACTAACGAAAGAGTGACCAAAGAAAGTGATTCTTGGACTAAAGAGGTCACAACCTTCGTTTGTTGATACATGAGTTGAGGGAGCTTATCGTCGCGTCATCTGGGAGTTGAGGGAGCTTATGGCCAACATCTCCAACGTCATCCTCAAGTTGAAGGAGCTTATCTCCGCCTCCTAATCAGCCTCCATCGTCGCATTATCCTCCAACAACGAGGAACTGATGGAGGCCAAGTTACGTGAGTCCTGCTTGATCTTCTCCATGCCTATATCGTCCATCTGATCAGTAACAAGAGGGGCATCACTGTCATTCTCAATCTGCTCTCATTCACAACCCACAACTATCCAGGTGGCTTCTTCCATGGTCGGGTTGCTAGCATACTTCCTATAGTCAGCTGTCACCTTTCTCATTCCTCACGAAACCTTCCTTCAAGTAGCAATTCTAACCCTAGATCTAAAAACATTTCCAATGCATCTAATAACTAATAGTTTTCGTTATTGTTACCATAATTTCTTCCATTGAGTTGTCTTTGAGATCATTGTTTCTCTTCTCTTGCTACTCCGGACTGGAGAGCCCAACCAATATCACCAATTTTTTTGGATGCCATGGATGTTATTCGAGGTACAGTTTTGTTATTAGAAGTAGAGGTAGGCAAAAATTCAGTTAAATCAAATAAACTGATCGAATTTTAAAATGCAGTTTGGTTTATTTGGAATTTTGATATTTTCCTAAAAAAAATTAGTCATTTCAGATAATTTTGTTTGGTTTTGATTTTTAAATTTATTATTAATTCGGTTAAACCGAATAGATCAAATTAACTAAAATTTTGGATTAAATCAAAATTTTAGATTTTATTTTTTAAAATCAAAATTGAATTTTACTAAAAATAAACTTTTTTTTAAAAAACTTTAATTGAATTAACCAATATTTTATCGGTCCAATTTGTTTGATTTTTTTTTTTTAAAAAAAAATCATTTGGTTTAGTTTGTTCGAAAAAATCGATTCGATTCGGTTCAATTAATTTGATTCGATTCAATTCAGTTTTAATAGAATATTCACTCCTAATTAGTGTTGGTGCAATATCCCCTGGGTCAAGGTTGACCAGGTTGACTAAGCTTGAGTTGGCTCAAGCTTGAGTCTTGATATTTGAGTTTCGATGTTTGACAATACATGGAGATTGCAGGTGCAATAGTCCGTTTGGGGAGATTATTGATAAAATTCCCCTCTGGTCAAGGTTGATCAGTAAAATGTGAAGAAGAGTCAAGTAGGTCAAAGAGTTGACCGGATACTTGACTGGGAAAGTCCTAATTGAAGGTTAGGCAGTTGAAAGTCTTGGTGAGTGAAGCCAGGCAGTTGGGAAATCCTGGTGAGTGAAGCTAGGTGAAAGACCTAGTGAGTGAAGCTAGGTGAAAGTCCTGGTGAGTGAAGCCAGATAGATGGGAAGTCCTAGTGAGTGAAGCTAGGCAGAAGGGAAGTCCTGGTGAGTAAATCCAGACACATGAAAATCCAGGTCGTCGAGGCTGACCGGACACCTGGTGTTGGTAAGTCCAAGTGGGTCATGGTTGACCGGACATTTGACACGAGAAGAAAAAGTCCAAGTGGGTCAAAGGGATTGACCGGACACTTGGTGAAGAAGCCCTAGCAGGTCACAGGTGACCGAATGCTAGGCATGATGTCCCAACATGTCATGGTTGACCAGATGTTGGGTTTTAGGGACCTTGGACTTGGTTTAGGTAAGTCAAAGGTGGGTTAATCGATCAACCGATCGATTGAACCATAGTCCAATCGATCAATTGATCGATTGGATGGGTGTTGCGAAGAAGCCTTGGCCCAATCGATCAGTTGATCGATTGGGAGCAAGTGTCGCGAGCATAAGAGCCTTCCTAATCGATCAGCCGATCGATTGGGAACCTCCAATCGATCGGCTGATTGATTGGAGCGCTAGAAATCACACGATAGAGGCTAAATTGATTATTGGAGTGTATATTAAAAGCCTAGCTTTTGTATAAACATTTATAAGGATCAAATTGGTCAAGTGCCTATATTTATATATACCAAATGTAGATGTTCAATTAATTTATATTGTAGATAACATAATGTGTGGTGTCACACACAGAAGATCGTGTTATCGGTTCTTTATAAATTATAAACAGTAGCTCACGACTAATATGGAAAGGAATAAACCATTGGAATAGTCGTAGTGTAATTGGGTATTAGTTTATCTTGACTAATAGATTACACTAGTACACTCTAAGTGTATTGAGCAGGACCATTTAAGGTGAGTTCTTTTTATACTGATTTAATAAAAGAACTAGACCTTAGTTATTATGAAAGTGTGTGCTCTTAATCCTAATATAATAACAAGCACATATATTTAATATTTATTTCTTTGACTTATCAAAGGGTGAGATTTAGCTCGATAAATCAAAATGCCCGATAAGTTGGGAAATGATGTTACTTATAGTGTGACTTGTTGATTATAGAAGAAAACTGTGTCATAGTAATCTAGGTTGATAATGTCCCCAAGAGGAGCTTATAAGGATTGTCATGTTAAACCCTGCAGGTGGACTTAGTCCGACATGACGATAAGGTTGAGTGGTACTACTCTTGGACTAAGACATTAATTAAAATGAGTTGTCAGTAACTCAATTAATTAGTGGACATCCGACATCTTAAACACAGGGAGACTAACACACTCATAATAAAAAGGAGCCTAAAATGTACTTTGGGATTGATGCGGTAGTTCAATAATAATTCTTTAGTGGTATGAATTATTATTGATGAAATTAAGTTGGGTGTTCGGGGCGAACACGGGAAGCTTAATTTCATCGGGAGACCAAAACCAATTTCTCCTCTCGGTCTCTATCGTAGCCTCTTGTATATAGAGAATTATACCCACCTATACCCACCTTCTTACCCACTCTTTGGTGGCCGTCCAAGCTAGCTTGGAACCCAAGCTAGGGTCGGCCAAGACCCAAGGATTGAGCCAAGTTAATTGGTCGGCCATGGCTTGGAGCCCAAGCTTGATTGGCCGGCCATATTAAAAGGGATTTTATTTTTATTTAAAATCTTTTCTTAATGTGGATATCATGGTTTCAAGAGAGAGTTTAAAATTTAAATCTTTCCTTTTATAACTTTCTACAAAAGATTAAGAAAAGATTTGATATCTTTCCTTATTTGTAGATTGAAAGAAAGATTTTAATTTTGATAAAACTTTCCTTTTTTGTAACCATGTTCATGATTTAAAAAGAGAGTTTTAAAATTAAATATTTCCTTTTATAAGTTTTTACAAAAGATTAAGAAAAGATTTGATATCTTTCCTTATTTGTAGATTGAATGGAGATTTTAATTTTAAAGATAACTTTCCTTTTTGGAAATCATCCACATGTTTAAAAGAAAGATTTTAATTTATAAAATTTTCTTTTATAACCCACCATGAAGGGAAAAATTATTGGAGAATTTTTTTTTTATAAATGTCTGGAAATAAATTAGGAAGTTTTGATTCTTGTGTTAATTAAAACTCTCCTTGTTTATAGCTTATAGGTGGCCGACCATTATAATTAAGAAAAGGATTTTGATTTTAATCAAATTAAATTTTCCTTTTCATGGCAAAGGAATTAAGGAAGTTTTTATTTAAATTTCCTTATTTGCCAAGACCAAGGATTATAAAAGAGGGGGTAGAGGTGCCTTCATTGAGAACAACTCTATTCTATTCTTCCTTTCTTTTCCTCCTTGGTGGCCGGCCCTAGCTTCTCCCTTTTCTCTTCTTCTTGTGGCTGGCGGCAACTTCTCTAGGAGCTTGGTTGGTGGCCGGATTTTACTTGAGGAAGAAGAAGAAGAAGGAGGCTTTGTTTCCTAGTATCCCTTGGAGCTTGGTGGTGGTGGCCGGACCTCTACTTCTCTTGGAGAATTGGTGGTGGCCGAATTTAGCTTGGAGAAGAAGGAGCTTGGTGGTTCTCGTCTCGGAAGATCGTTGCCCACACAACGTCCGGGATAAGAAGAGGAATACGGTAGAAGATCAAGAGGTTATTTGCTTACAAAGAAAGGTATAACTAGTAATTATTTTCGGCATCATACTAGTTTTCTTTGTATAGTTATTTTTGGAAATACCAAACACAAGAGACTTTCTCCAGCGAGCTCATAGGCACACACCAGATCTTGGAGGCTTAGAGAGAAGTGTTGGTGCACTTCCAAGCAAGTTAAGAGGTGTAGTCAAGCAAGAAGAAGCAAGCTAGGATTTTGTAAATCTTGTAAGATTTGTATTGTTTAAGCTTGTTTTTCTTTCTTCTATTATTGTGAGTTTGTACAAGGCTTCTCCGCCTTCGGTAGTTACCGTAAAGGAGTGTTTTCATAGTGGAGTGAGCATCGTGTGTAGATCCTTGGATTAGTCACCTCTTCTTGAGGTGGATACCAAGTAAATCCTCGTGTTAGCATTATAGAGTGCTTCGTGTTCTTATTCCGTTGTCTATCATCAACAACGAAGCAAGTGATCAAGCGCGACGAGCTATTCACCTCCCTCTAGCACATTTCGACCCTAACAATTAGAAGCATTATCATTTACTTTTTTCCACCCTAATTTCATTCTTTATTGCATAATTAGCTTCCCCTAATTTCATTCTTTATTCCATAATTAGCTTTCACAGATGTTCTGTACATTTCATCAACTTCACGAGCAAACTCAGATAGAGTTTCGTTGAAGTGTTTCAATGAATCCTTTTCTTTGATATTAGACTACGATTAGTGAACTTTCGGTTTGTTGTCAACCTCTGGATGGCCCATGTGCACTGATTGCTCTCACTGACAAAAGATGGTAACCATTTGCTGCATGGACAGTACCCTTATTAACAAGTGTCTTGGAAGGGATGCTCCATATGGAAGGTCTTATTAATGTTTCTTTTGTTCATTTTTACTGTGCTATTAGGATGGAACTCTACATATAATATGTTGGTATCATTGAAGTTAATTTCTCAAGAACATGCTGATGAATTTGCATTTTGTATCCTATGGTGATTTGTTTTATTGCAAACAAACTTATTTTGACTTTGCACGAATAACAATTAAGGTGATCCATACAGATATTATACCGGTTGAAAATGTAATTCATGTGTACTGTGTTTTGATGAAAATAAGTCTACTAAGGTATGCACTTTATGTTTGATTTCTTGCACAGTCTTTTAGCCCACCCCATTTAGTGGAATAAGACTTAATTATTGTTGTTATTGTATTTTGTTCAATTTTTGGATATTTTATTTATACTTGTTATTATTTTTTATAAATGACAACAAATTGATAAATATGCACAAAAATAATATCGAAAGTTAGTCATTCTTATCTCCAAAATGGTATTTTACACTATCTCTTTCCGATATTTTCCTAAAAAATCGATCATTTTAGATCATTTTATTCAGTTTCGGTTTTAAAATTTCTTATTCAGTTAAACTAGATCAAATTAACTGAATTTTTAGACCAAACTGAATTTTTAGATCTTATTTTTAAAAACCAAAATTGAATTTTAGTAAAAATAAACTGATTTTTTTTAAAAAAAATCTTCAATCGAATTAACCGATATTTTATTGGTTCGGTTTGTTTGATTTTTTTTAAAAAAATAGTTGGTTTGGTTTGTAAAAAAAAAATCGATTCGGTTCGATTAATTTGATTCGATTCGGTTCAGTTATAACAGAATACTCATCTCTAATTAGAAGCGTTACCATCTACTATTTTCCACCCTAATTTCATTCTCAATTCCATAATTAGCTTCACCTAATTTCATTCTCTATTCCTTAATGGCTTTTATTCATAGTGTTGGATCGAAAAGCGCTAGAGGGGGGGGGGGGGGGGGGGGAATAGCGCTCGCGACTATTTCGTTCGTTTCGGAATTGTAAAAGCAATCGAGTAAATAAACGCAACGGAATAAAAACAATCACACAAACACAAGGGATTTACTTCGTTCGGAGCCTGTAGCGACTCCTACTCGAAGGCCCGCGATCCTTGATCGCTTTCCATGGGCAACAACTATAAGCATGAAATAATTACAAGCTAAATACAATTTAAAACAGTAATTAAAAATACCAACGACACTTAGGAAATATCAGATTTGGAGCTCAGGGTCGTCGGGAAGTATTCGCAGCACTTCTGGGTCGTCTCGTTGACAACACGTTAAAGAAAGGTTGCTTAGAGGAAGTTCTATCGAGTTGTTGGTCCAGTACTGCTTTTATACAGTGCTCAAGGCGCCTTGAAATCCATCCAAAGCGCCTCCAGGAGGGCCGAGTCACCCGCGTGGATCAAGCCTGAACTGGTCGTGACTTATCCCTTCAAGGCGCCTTCTATGCTCTCCAAGGCGCCTTTGTCCACCAGTCCAAGGCGCCTTGAGCTTCCTTCAAGGCGCCTCCAAGCTTGCTTCGCAGCCAGCTCAGCTTTGCATCCGAGGCGCCTCCAAGCTCCATGGAGGCGCCTCGGACACTGTTCATCCGAGGCTAAGTTGTGCTCCTTTGGTCCTGCAAAAAGTGTTAGTCCCAAATACATACCCTGCAAAATAAAGTTAGCACAAAACAACAATATAGATATGATAATAGAATATGATGACAGTCTTCGGACTGTCCGGATCTGACTTCGGATTTCCTACCGGAAACCCTAGGTCGACCCGACGCCTACTGTTCCCTCTCCAAGGAACGCATCCTCACCTATTCTACTCAGGAGATTTACCTCTTGCCAGTGCGATCCTCCAGATCGACTGGACTTTTGCTCGGTGCTCGATGCTTCCGGACTTTCTGCTGGACGTCCGCTTCCCGGTTGGTCCAGTCTTTCACCTGGTTCGCGACATCAGGACTTTCCACCTAGGGTTACCCCCCCTAGGACTTTTGCCTGAAGCACTCGACCCACTAAGACTTTCCGCATAGGGTTACCACCCCCTATGACCTAGGGTTACCACCCCCTAGGATTTTACTTGTCTAACCACAGCTAGGACTTTTTCCTGAAACACTTAAACAAACTTGTTAGTTCACAACAAAACTTTAACTTTGAATCCTTTGCCATTATCAAAACTCAGGTTCGATCGTCGGATGCTTCCCGCACCAACAATCTCTCCCTTTTTGATTATGGCAACTGAAATTCAAAGTTAAGTAAAACAAATGCATAAATATACTTAAAAAGTGTAAGTGAGCAAGCTTAAGTACATAAATTCAAATACAAGCATAATTTAAGCTAACACTTAAACTTTGTGAAGCTCCCCCTTAATACAAGGCTTTTTGAATTAGACTTTCTTTTACTTTTGAATTTCCCTACTCTCCCCCTTTGTCATTTATCAAAAATAAGCCGGTTTAAAACAAGTTTTAACTTTTTAGAAAAACAGATTAGGCTTTGAAAGAAGGAAAAAATGTTTGTGTAACACTTAGCTTATAATTAAATTTTACTGTAAAAATAGTTAGCTAAGTGAGATAAAGGACTTAAAAGGAATATTTTTCACCTAAGTTTAAAAGGCTAATATATGGTTGACTTCGAAGGATAACTTTAGCCACTTTTGAAACTTAGTTGTTTTTTAAAAAATACTTAGCTAAATTTTAAAAATCTGTTAGAAGAAAAATTTAGCTAGATTTTAAGGAATTTTTGGAGCCAACTAATTTTGGAAAAAAAATTTGAAGTCTCTTTTTACTTAGATTTCAAGATTTAATTTTTTACTTAAAAATCTGAGAGGTAACTTAGAAAAATATTTTAGCAAAAATTTATAAAGTTAGATTTCAAGGTTGGCTAAGTTTGAAAAAGTTTGAAAGATGCTATATGAATCACTTAGCTAAGCCTTTTGCAAATATTGGATTTTGAAAATATAGCTTAAGTTTAAAAAGATACTTAGCTTAATTAGAAAAAACTTAATTTTGAAAAAATAGGAGTAAGAACTTGTTGAATTTTAGGACGAAGAGGGAGTAACTAAAAATTTAATTTAGGTTATTTATTCAAATTCAGTTGGTTCTTAAGTCCAAGCATGAGTCAAGTTAAATAGATTTTAAGTTATCCAAATTGTTTTGATCAAGTATCAGAGCCCTAAAGTACAAGCATGCTCAATCTTAATTTCCTTCGCCAATTGTCTAACTTTTAGCTACTTGCTGATTGCCTAGAGGGCAGCAGCTTTCACTCGGTTAGTTAAGTTAAGTCATTTGGTCCAGTTAAATTTGACTAAGGCTGGATGACTTAAACTAATTACTGTTAATAAAGTATTTAACGCCTAGACTCATAATGATGCACAGATATAAGCATACTGGAGTCCATGCTGTACCCTATGCATCTCACGCCGTTCTATGTTTTTCAAACACAAGCAAGGTATACCTAGGTGTTTGTGAGATGCTCTGGCTGAATTCTAGGGGAGCATGATTTCTAAGGTAGAGCCTAAGCTAAGTCCAACTTTTGAAAATTCTAAAAAAAAGGAATTTTAAAATCATTATTTTTACTAGAATTTTTAAAAAGAACAGGATGATTAAATAAGAGTTTTGAAGTAAGACAACGAGTTTGAAAATCAACATCTATTCTACCCAACACATTCCTATTTGTCTTCTAAATGCACTGAACTCAAGTTCAGGTAAGGGTTTTGTGAAAATGTCAGCTAGGTTTGATTTGGACTCAACATAGTTGAGTACAATTTCACCTTTAGCTACGTGATCCCTTACAAAGTGGTGTTTTACCTCTATGTGTTTAGTCCAAGAGTGGTGAATTAGATTTTTTGTTAGATTAATTGAGCTTATATTATCAATTAAAATTTTTATATTTTTGTATTGTAATTGATAGTCTTTTAAGGTATGCATCATCCACAAAAGTTGAGAGGCACACTCTCCTAGGGCTATGTATTCAGCTTCAGTAGTGGATAGAGCAACACAATGTTGCTTTCTGCTTGACCAACTTACTAGGCACTGACCTAGGATTTGACAGCTACCACTTGTACTTTTTCTGTCTAATTTACACACGGCATAGTCTGAGTCAGAATAGCCAAAAAGGTCAAAAGTGCTAGTTCTAGGGTACCAAAGTCCTATATTGAGGGTGCCCTTAATATACCTAAGTATTCTTTTAACATATGTTAGATGTGATTCTTTTGCACAAGATTGGTATCTTGCGCACATACCAACTGCAAATATTATATCTGGTCGACTTGCAGTTAGGTAGAGTAGGTTTCCTATTATACTTCTATAGTACTTTGGGTCTACTAGTTTTCCTTCTAGGTCAGAGTTAATGTTGATGTTAGTGGTCATTGGGGTATTTATGATTTTTGAATTTTTCATGCCAAATTTTTTAATTAGTTCTTTAGCATATTTAGTTTGGTAAATATAGATTCCATCTTTTATTTGTTTAATTTGTAAACCTAAGAAAAAATTTAGTTCCCCAACCATACTCATTTCAAATTCATTTTCCATTAATTTAACGAATTCTTTTAAAAATTTAGAGTTAGTTGAGCCAAAAATTATATCATCAACATAGATTTGGGCTATGAAGATGTCTTTTTCTATAGTTTTTACAAATAGGGTTGGATCTATGTGATCTTGGTTAAAGCCTTTGGATATTAAGTAATTGGATAACCATTCATACCATGCTCTAGGATCTTGTTTAAGTCCATATAAGGCCTTTTTCAATTTAAATACATGATTAGGGTAGTCTAAGTCCTCAAATCCTAGGGGTTGGTTTACATAGACCTCTTCCTTAATAAACCCATTTAGGAACACGAATTTTACATCCATTTGGTATAACCTAAACCCTTTATATGCTGCATAGGCTAACAACATCCTAATGGATTCGAGTCTAGCTACTGGTGCATAGGTTTCATCATAGTCTAAACCCTCAACTTGACTAAATCCTTTGGCTACTAGTCTAGCCTTATTTCTAATTATTTCACCCTGATCATCCAACTTGTTTCTAAATACCCATTTGGTATCTATTATTGATTTTTCTAAGGGTTTAGGTACAAGTTGCCAGACTTGGTTTCTATCAAATTGGGCTAACTCTTCCTGCATAGCAATGATCCAGTCTGGGTCAGGTAGGGCTTCTTCTATAGTCTTAGGTTCAATTTTAGAAATAAGGGCAATCTGACTAAGGTTTCTATAAGAGGATCTAGTTCTGACTCCTAGGTTTGGATCACCCAAAATTTGGTCAGGTGGGTGAGAAGTACTTACTCTAGTTGGTCTTATGTTTGGGTCAGAAATTGGTTCCTCTGGTTTATTAGTGTTAGGTTGAATTTCATTGTCTTCAATAATTCTTAGATTAATGTCAACATTTTCATTTAAGTTAGGTAGATTATTTTCTTCATCAAATATTATATTAGTTGTTTCTTCAACTTTTAGGGTGTTTTGGTTATAGACTCTATAGGCCCTACTGGTTGTGGAGTACCCTAGAAAGATTCCTTGGTTTGATTTGGGTGTAAATTTTCCTAAGTAATCTTTAGTATTTAAAATATGAACTTTACATTCAAAAACTTTTAAATAGTTTATGTTGGAAATTTTATTATAATACATTTCATAAGGAGTTTTATTGTGAAGTTTGTTAATTAGAATTCTATTTTGAATATAATTTGCTGTATTTATGACTTCGGCCCAAAATTGATAATTTAAGTTATATTCATTTAGCATGGTTCTAGCAGCTTCTTGTAGGGTTCTATTTTTACGTTCCACTAGATCGTTTTGTTGGGGGGGTTCTAGGACATGAAAATTCATGTTGGTATCCATTGATTTTACAGAATTGGGTAAACTTATGATTTTCAAATTCCCCCCATGATCACTTCTTATTCTTTTAATTTTAGTATCTTTTTCATTTTCTGTTAACTTGCAAAAATTACTAAATTCTTCAAAAGTTTCATCTTTTGTTTTTTGAAATTTTACCCAGGTGAACCTAGAGTAGTCATCAATTATAACTAAGCAATACTGGTTCTTGCTTAGTGACTTGGCTCCATGTGAATCAAATAGGTCAAGGTGAAGGAGCTCAAGTAAAGAGTTAGTTCTTTCAAGATTAGTTGATTTGTGGGTTGACTTGGTTTGTTTTCCTTGTTGACAAGCATTACAGATTGAGTTTTCAATAAATTTTAATTTGGGCAAACCTTTAACTAGACCATTTTGACTCATTTTTGAAATGAGTCTAGTGTGAGTGTGACCCAATCTTCTGTGCAACAACTCAGTTTCCTCTTCTTGTGTTAGAAAACACTTTATTGAGGAAGTGGGTAGATCATTGAGTACATATTATTTTTTCCTAAGCCCCTTAAGTGTGATTTCAGCGTTTTCAATATTTTTAACTAAACAACTAGATTTGTCAAAGGTAACTAAGTATCCACTATCACACAATTGGCTTATACTTAGAAGATTAAAATTGAAGTTTTCAACTAATAGAACTTTTCAAATAATAAAATCGGAACTAAGTTCGATGTTACCTCTTCCGATTACCTTAAGTTTGTCGTCGTTGCCGAATGCAACAGACCCTAAATTCTTTAGTTTGAGCTTTGTGAATTTTAATTTATCTCCAGTCATGTGTCTGGAGCATCCACAATCTAACATCCACTGATCCAATTCTTTATGTTCCTACACATAAATTGTTTGAATTGGACTCTATTTGATGAACAGAAAGTGAAGTGATTAAGTTTGAGTTTGTATTGTTTGAAACATAAGTTTAACTCTAGGTTAATTTATTTTGAAAAATAATTAAATGTTAAATCCATTTTTAATGATAAATTTTAAAAACTAATTTTAATTATGTTTAGCACTTAATTTAGTTTAATTTGATTCTAATTTTAACTTAACTTGAACTAATTTCATTTGAATTAATTTGATTTAATTTCAGGTCAATTTTAATTTCTTATTCATCTCACCCGATCTAAATTTTCAATCAGGGAACCCTATAATTGTTGTGAGATGATTTAGGTTTAATTTTAGGGTTTGGTTTAACCTTGTGTTAGATTCAGGTTTAGCTTTGGGTTCAATAAGTAGGCATTCTTTGGATAAACTTCTGGGCTATGGTGAGTCGCAAGGACATCATTAAAGTAACCATGCCTTCGAGGTTTTCCAAATAGTCCTACCCATTGAACTTAGTACAAAACCTTGGTCTAACTGGTTAGGATCTATAAAGGGTAGCTTCGGTCAGTTCCACTTAGCCAAATGCACCATGTCGAAGCTATATCTTCCTAGACATGCGATGAATAAGCTTCCCCAACGTACTATCATCCAATACTTCACCAGTACCGTGGGTCAAGTTAAACCTAACCCTTTTTATTCTAACCCTATTTACCATACCGGGTAGGTAAAGTTCGGTTACGCTGTCAGGTAGATTAAGTTCGGTTATCCAGTCGGGTAGTTTAGTTGGGGGTGCCAGCTATTCTGGATGTTCCTTATATTTTTATTTGATTTAAGTTGAATTTTACTTTTAATTTTGAATTAATTTCGAATTGAATTTTGAATTTTGAATTTTTAATTTAATTTCAAATTTTTAATTTTTAATTTAATTTCAAATTTTTAATTGAATTTTGAATTTTGAATTTTTAATTTAATTTCAAATTTTGAATTGAATTTTGAATTTTTAATTTAATTTTGAATTTTTAATTGAATTTTGAATTTTTAATTTAATTTTGAATTTTTAATTTTGAATTGAGTTTTGAATTTTGAATTGAATTTTGAATTTTGAATTATGTTCGTTTTATTAATATCGTCTTTCTTTTTGCTTCCCCTGGATCATAGCCTAAATAGTGGTCGGGGTGCCCTTTTAATAAAAAAAATCAAAATGAAATACCCGTATGGTGATTTGACCAAAAAAAATGTTCTTTTAATTTTTATCTAAAAAAATATGTACATATTTAGTAACATAGAAATTATAATGGAAATTAAATTTCATAATATAAATATGATACAGTACTTCAACGCAGTGGAATTGTCATCGTCTTTATGTTAGCCACATGATCCATGATTTGTGAAGAAGAAATTATTAATGTATGCACTTATATGCCAAGACACTCCTTGTGTATTTTGTGGATAATTATTTAATAAAGGTAAGTATTTATCATTAATTATTTATTTTTTTGTACGTATATAATTAATGATAAAGTCTCACAGATTAATAGGTATATTAATTTGAAAATAGTCCTTGATCGGACAGATATCTAGAGGGGACATAGATATCTAGATCAATGCTGAGTATGACTAGGTAGTGTATTTGATTCTTCGGGATCCAATATTGACCAAGTCCAACTTGATTAATCAATTTGGACTTGGGGACCCATGCTTGGACTGATTTTCTATTTGCTCTTTGTACAAGAGATAAATAAGATTTATATTTTTTCTTTGGTTTAAATCCTAGACCAGTTCTATTGTAAACGGCTCTTTGTGTCCCAAGAATTAGGTCAAGATTCTTGGAACCTAAAGAAAACCATTCTAGTGTTTTCTCCAGATCCTTGACTTGAGTTTTCAGGCTGGAATTCTCTTCTTCAAGTTTTTGGACTTGAGTTGAGTTTCCAGTCTGAACTGGTTCAGTCAAAGATTCAGAGTTAGTCACTTCTTTAAGGACTTCTACTTCCTTTAGAAGTGACTTGACTCTAAGGTTTGATTTAGCTAATTTTCGTAACAAATAATTAACTAAATTATTGAGTCGAGAGATACTTACAGAGGGATCGGGCCCTTCGGAAACGGATACGGATCCGTGGCTTCGCTCGGACTCGGCCTCCGACTCGCTCTCGCTCTCGGACAGGTTGATCTGGACCCGGGCCATCAGGGCAAGTAAACTCGTCTGATTGAGTTCATCGTCATCGTCTTCTGAGGAAGATTCATCCCATGTCGCCTTCAGGGCCTTCTTCCTTCTCTGCTTCTTCGCTTCCTTTTGGTTAGGGTAGTTGGCCTTGATATGCCCCTTCTGGTTGCATCCGTAGCAGATCACCTCAAATTTTACCTTAGAATTCGGTTGGGCCTCCTTGGATTGGACTACCTTCTTTGGGTCTCTCTTGTTGAAGCCTTTCTTCTTCTTGTAGAGTCTCTTCACAAGGTTCATGAGTTCAATGGTTAGTTCATTGTCTTCTTCATTTGAGTCGGTTTCTGCTTCGGGCTCCTGTTCGGTTCTTCGTCGTGATCTTGATTCGCGAGCTCCACCGGTACCTGCAAGCAAAGCAATTCCTTTCTCGGAAGCCTGTGTATTAGTCTGCTCATGAAGTTCGAATTCTGAAAATAGCTCGTCTAATCTAATTGAAGATAAATCTTTGGAGACTTTGTAGGCATCTACCATGATGCCCACAATGTACTCCTAGGAAAAGAGTTGAGTGCATACCTTATGATGTCCCTATTCTCGACCCTTTGATCGATTGCGTGGAGGGAGTTGAGGATGTCTTGTATACGTGCGTGGAGTTGACAGGCCGTCTCATCTTCCTGCATTTTTAGGTTATACAATTTATTAAGCAACAAGTCACGTTTACTTACTTTCGTGTTGGAGGTTCCCTCATGGAGTTCGATCAGCTTCTCCCAGAGCTCCTTTGCTGATGTGAACGGACCAACTCCATTGAGTTCCTCCTTGGTCAGTCAGCACTGGAGGGTACAGGTCGCTCTTGCATCAGCTTCCACCTTCTTGATTAGGGCTGGCTCCCAGTCTTTGTAGGATGTAGGCTTGCCATCTCCGTCAGTTGGTAGTTGCAATCCAGACTTGACGATCATCCATGTTTCGAACTAGGTTTTGAGGAATGTTTCCATTCGCCCCTTCCAGTACCCGAAGTCTTCTCCGGTGAAGAGCGGGGGACGAACGGTGCTATAACCCTCTTGTTGGGCCATTTAAAATCTTGCACGACTAAAACAACAAAACCGGTTCCAAGACTGGGTCTTGGATTAGTAGTGCGGGAATAATTTAAAAGAAAACGGACTCGAGTGGTGTTGCACCAACTTCGAGCAAAAACCGATTCGAGAAAAGAATTAGAATATAGCTATAAAGCTAAATTCTAATTGACTCCGAAAAATCTGAAAATACCACATAAAATTATTTTGAATGGTGGTTGCACCGATTCAAAACGACCTCACTCTGATACCAATTGTTGGATCGAAAAGCGCTAGAGGGGGGTGAATAGCGCTCGTGGCTATTTCGTTCGTTTCGGAATCGTAAAAGCAATCGAGTAAATAAACGCAGCGGAATAAAAACAAACACACAAACACAAGGGATTTACTTCGTTCGGAGCCTGTAGCGACTCCTACTCGAAGGGCCACGATCCTTGATCGCTTTCCGTGGGCAACAACTATAAGCACGAAATAATTACAAGCTAAATACAATTTAAAACAGTAATTAAAAATACCAACGACACTTAGGAAATATCAGATTTGGAGCTCCGGGTCGTCGGGAAGTATTCACAGCACTTCTGGGTCGTCTCGTTGACAGCACGTTAAAGAAAGGTTGCTTAGAGGAAGTTCTATCGAGTTGCTGGTCTAGTGCTGCTTTTATACAGTGCTTAAGGCGCCTTGAAATCCATCCAAGGCGCCTCCAGGAGGGCCGAGTCGCCCGCGTGGATCAAGCCTGAACTGGTCGTGACTTATCCCTTCAAGGCGCCTTCTGTGCTCTCCAAGGCGCCTTCATCTACCAGTCCAAGGCACCTTGAGCTTCCTTCAAGGCGCCTCCAAGCTTGCTTCACAGCCAGCTCAGCTTTGTATCCGAGGCGCCTCCAAGCTCCATGGAGGCGCATCGGACACTGTTCATCCGAGGCTAAGTTGTGCTCCTTTGGTCCTGCAAAAAGTGTTAGTCCCAAACACATACCCTGCAAAATAAAGTTAGCACAAAACAACAATATAGATATGATAATAGAATATGATGACAGTCTCCGGACTGTCCGAGTCTGACTTCGGATTTCCTACCGGAAACCCTAGGTTGACCCGACGCCTACTGTTCCCTCTCTGGGGAACACGTCCTCACCTACTCCACTCAGGAGATTTACCTCTTGCTAGTGCGATCCTCCAGATCGACTGGACTTTTGCTCGGTGCTCGATGCTTCCGGACTTTCTGCTGGACGTCCGCTTCCCGGCTGGTCCAGTCTTTCACCTGGTTCGCGACACCAGGACTTTCCACCTAGGGTTACCTCCCCCTAGGACTTTTGCCTGAAGCACTCGACCCACCAAGACTTTCCGCATAGGGTTACCACCCCCTATGACCTAGGGTTATCACCCCTAGGGTTTTCACTTGCCTAACCACAGCTAGGACTTTTTCCAAAATCTTAACTTTGAATCCTTTGCCATTATCAAAACTCAGGTTCGATCGTCGGATGCTTCCCGCACCAACACATAGATGTTCTGTACATTTCATCAACTTCAAGAGCAACCTTAGATAGAGTTTACTTGAAGTGTTTCAATGAATATTTTTCTTTGATACTAGACTACGATTAGTGAGCTTCCGGTTTGTTGCCGACCTCTAGATGACCTATGTGTACTGATTGTTCTCATTGACAAAAGATGATAATGTTGGAGTGCATACTAAAAGCCTAGCTTTTGTATAAACATTTATTTAGAAATAAGAATTACATTGGTCAAGTGTCTACATTTATATATATCAAATGTAGATGTTCAATTAATTTATATTGTAGATAACATAGTGTGTGGTGTCACACGCAGAAGATCGTGTTATCGGTTCTTTATAAATTATAAACAGTAGCTCATGACTAAGATGGAAAGGAACACGCCATTGGAATAGTCGTAGTGTAATTGGGGTATTAGTTTATCTTGACTAATAGATTACACTAGTACACTCTAAGTGTATTGAGCAGAACCATTTAAGGTGAGTTCTTTTTATACTGATTTAATAAAAGAATTGGACCTTAATTATTATGGAAGTGTGTGCTCTTAATCCTAATATAATAACAAGCACATATATTTAATATTTATTTCTTTGACTTATCAAAGGGTGAGATTTAGTTCGACAAATCAAAATGCCCGATAAGTTGGGAAATGATATTACTTATAGTGTGACTTGTTGATTATAGAAGGAAACTGTGTCCTAATAATCTAGGTTGATAATGTCCCCAAGAGGAGCTCATAAAGATTGTCATGTTAAACCCTGCAGGTGGACTTAGTCCGACATGATGATAAGGTTGAGTGGTACTACTATTGGACTAAGACATTAATTAAAATGAGTTGTCAGTAACTCAATTAATTAGTGGACATCCGACATCTCAAACACAGGGAGACTAACACACTCATAATAAAAAGGAGCCCAAAATGTAATTTGGGATTGGTGTGGTAGTTCAATAATAATTCTTTAGTGGTATGAATTATTATTGATGAAATTAAGTTGTGTGTTCAGGGCGAACACGGGAAGCTTATTTTCATCGGGAGACCAAAATCAATTCCTCCTCTTGGTCCCTATCGTAGCCTCTTGTATATAGAGAATTATACCCACCTATACCCACCTTCTTACCCATCCTAATGGGGCTGGCCAAGCTAGCTTAAAGCCCAAGCTAGGGCAGGCCAAGATCAAAGGATTGAACCAAGTTAATTGGTCGGCCATGGCTTGGAGCCCAAGCTTGATTGACCGGCCATATTAAAAGGGATTTTATTTTTATTTAAAATCTTTTCTTAATGTGGATATCATGGTTTTAAGAGAGAGTTTAAAATTTAAATCTTTCCTTTTATAGCTTTCTACAAAAGATTATGAAAAGATTTGATATCTTTCCTTATTTGTAGATTGAAAGAAAAATTTTAATTTTAATAAAACTTTCCTCGTTTATAACCATGTTCATGATATAAAAGAGAGTTTTAAAATTAAATATTTCTTTTTATAAGTTTCTATAAAAGATTAAGAAAAGATTTGATATCTTTCCTTATTTGTAGATTGAAAGGAGATTTTAATTTTAGAGAAAACTTTCCTTTTTGGAAATCATCCACATGTTTAAAAGAAAGATTTTAATTTATAAAATTTCCTTTTATAACCCACCATGAAGGGATAAATTATTAGAGAAATTTTATTTTAAAATTTCCAGAAACAAATAAGGAAGTTTTAAATTGTGTTTAAAACTTTTCTTGCTTAGAGATTTGGTTGTGGTCGGCCATGTTGTTTAAGAAAAGGGAAATTGGTTTTAAATCAATTAAATTTTATTTTTCATGGCAAAGGAATTAAGGAAGTTTTTATTTAAATTTCCTTATTTGCCAAGACCAAGGAATATAAAAGAGGGGGTAGAGGTGCCTTCATGGGTAATAACTCTATTCTATTTTTCCTCCCTCTCTTCCTTGGTTGTGGTCGACCCTAGAGGTTCTCCCTCTCCTCTTCTCTTCTTCTTTAGTGGCCGGTTTCATCCTTCTCTTGGAGCTGTTGATGGTGGTCGGTTCTAGCTAGGGGAAGAAGGAGAGAAAGGAGGCTTTGTTTCTTGCATCCCTTGGAGCTTCGTGGTGGTGGCCGAAATTCTACATCCTTGAAGGAGTCTTGGTTTGGCCGAAACTTGCAAGGAGGAAGAAGAAGGGCTTGGGTAGTTCTCATCTCGGAAGATCGTTGCCCACACAACGTCCGAGATAAGAAGAGGAATACGGTAGAAGATCAAGAGGTTATTTGCTTACAAAGAAATGTATAACTAGTAATTGTTTTCCGCATCATACTAGTTTTCTTTGTATAGTTATTTTTGGAAATACCAAACACAAGAGGCATATGATTCTAGAGTTTCGAATTTGTTTCGTGTTTGTGTTTTTTTTTGTTTTTCGAATTTGTGATTCGATTGTTCCTTTTGGTTAAACCTAATGCTATTTTAGAAAATTAAATATTAAATTTCTATTAAAGGCTTTGTCGAGATAGTGGTGGATGATCTCATACCTAAGAAGGCCTAGTGCCTCACCATGTTTGACCTGGGAGCCGATTTTAGAAATAAATATTTAATTAACTTTGTAACATAGGTTGATTTGGATCAATAGTGTTAAGTTCCGCTTGCGATCCAAATCTAAACCATTAAGAACAGATAAGTTAAATTTGGAATCAATAATGTTAAATTCCGTTTGCGATTCCTAATTTAACTCCTAAAGAACACAATAGGTTGTTTAGGAAAAGGTTAGACACTTGTATAAAATTTTTATACAGTGGAACCAGTACGATCTTCCTAGGACCAACCAACAGACAACCATTTACTGATGGGCAATCAGGCTTATTAATAAGTGTCTGATGGAAAGGATGCTCTGTAAAATATGGCAACAAAATAATAAAAAATAATAAAGTTTAATAGATGAATAACCTTAACGGAATTTTTAGAAATTTTCTGAAAATTTTTCTGAGCTCGTATGATGTATTTGGAGGGGATGCATATATAGGCTTGGGAAAAGCCTGTTTGGGATACCCAAAGATGAGAGTTGATTGAGAAATTTAACCTAGGGTTTAATTAAAATACCTAAGTTATAAATTTATTTTCTTTTTCTTGCTTTCCTTCCCCGTGCCCTAACCTCACCACTTCTTCTTCACCCGACGCCTCCTCCCCTCCCTGCACCACCTCCGCTTCGTCTTCCCCAAACCGACGGCGCCGCGTCCTCTCCCATGCATACAAAGCCCTTTGGCCAAGAGAAGCCTCGCCCTCTCCCTTTCTCCCCGCGTCACCTTCCTCTAACCTCTGCCCGACCCCCTTCCAATCTCCCTATGTGTCGCCGCCCCTGTCGACACCGTGCCCTAGTTTTAGATGCCACTGTGTTGATCAGCGATCGTCGATGCCGGTGTTTCAAGCGGCTTGGCCATCTTTAGTGAAGCTCTCCCTTCACCGACGACACGGATCCATCGTTGTCTATGCCTTCTCTTCTTCCTCGCTTCTGATTTGGTCTTTGTCTTCCAATCTGTCGCCAATCTCTTGCGATCTCACTGTGCCGCTGATCACAGGTGCCACGGTCCTGATCACTTGGTGCCACTATCTTTTACATGAGGCTAGATCGGCGACACCGTAGCCGTCGTGAGAGCTGTCGGGTTCCCTGTGTGTTGATGCCCATCGGTTGTGTTGAGCTCGACCAGCAGTCATCACCTTTCCTCCAGTCGTTGAAGCCACCAGCAACCACATCAGAATTAGGTGAGTGCTAGGGATGAGTTGAGGCTTTGTCGTTTCTTCCCTTGACTTCATTTTTAGTGTTGGATTGTAAGACTTTCTTTGGATTGTCATTTCAGCTCCAATGGTACTGTTCACTGGTGATCCAGAGCTCCAGTTATCTTCTCTGATCATGCACTATATCTAGCTGTGAGCCACTAGGGACCACAACATATCTTGGTGAGTATTCTGATGAGTTATAATTAAAATTAATCTAATTATGTGGACGAATTGGAGAAGAATTAGGGCTAGTGTAGGCTAGACCTGATTAGTAAGGAGTTGAGATTAATTGAAGTTGATCATTAATTAAGGTTAATTAATGACCATTCAATTAGGGTTTCCCCTAATTAGGTTAGGGATTCAGTTTAGCTAGATGTTTGCAAAATGGGGATAGCTAAATTATACATTATGTGATCATAAGCCCTTGATCTGGATGAGCTAAGCACCGTGGGATTTTCTGATATGATTATCTTTTAGGAGGCGGGTACCTTTGACTTATCTTTTTGATATTATCATTCTGATATGTTTAGTAGGTTATAACTAGTAGTAATAGTTATGTTTATATCTGCTTGGTATGTCACTACTTGATACTCATAGTATGCCTATTTTGTTATCTGTTCTGCATTTATGTGTATGCCCTCTTGATTCTTGCCATGTATACTTATGTAGTGACATACAATGCATTACCGGATATAGGTCTAGCTACTAGATATACTTGGCTTGTGTACCTAGTTTTATTACCTAACATGTGTACCTAGGTTTATTACTTGGCATGTGTACCTAGGTTTATTATGTAAAATACGGTAATAAATAATAATTAAATAATAAGGTTTAATAGGTAAATAGCATTAACGGAATTTTTAGAAATTTTTTGGGAATTAATTGGTGCTCGTACAGTGTATTTAGAGGGGATAGACTTATGGACTCGAGAAAAGCCTGTTTGAAATACCCAGAAGTGGGAGTTAATAAATTTCATTAAATCCAAAACCCAAGTTTTTGTTGAGCCCTAAATTCCCAATCTTCCTCTTACTCACGTTGTTCTCTTCCTTCCTCTCCCTCACGCATCGCATCTCCTTCTCTTCTCATAGCCACCCCAGCGACGCCTAGCCACCACACTCAACGCCATCGCCGGCGCCACTCGACCGTTGCCGGCCACTCGCGCGAGGCATAGAGGCGATGCAACAACCGTTGTGAGAGGTGACTCTGTCGGCGCAAACGAGATCCCTCTCTATATCTCCTCTTCTTGAACCCCCCCTCCCCCCTCTTGCGGGTTTCCGTCGTCACGTTCAGATCTCACGACGTAGATCCACCACCGTGCTCTTCATTTTCTCTTCATCGCCGGCACAGATCCACTGCCGACCTGTGCCTTAGTTCTCTTTTGCCGCATCAGTGGCCACCGCAACCACTCCCAAACCCTGGCTACACTCCATCATCGTGGCACCAGCATAGCATCGCCCGCTCGTGAGTTACCAGCACTCCACCGTGGTATGTCACCGCAATAGCTACTACAAGACTGGCTGGATGCCCTTCTGCATCAGAGGCATTGGAGCTGGCGTATCCCCTGCCCTTGTGGACAATGGTGGCAATCCATCGTGGCCACTCATCGGCTTTGACTCCTCCGACCATTTAGAGCAGTCCTACTCCGATCTTGAGAGGGACACCTTTGCCCTCCTCTTTCGATCCATGTCGTTGCTGCTGGCACGGATATCACCTCAGTCATCTGCTACCATTACTGGTGAGGATTGGGTAATGATTTATTTAGTTGTTAATTACATTGAATTTCATATTAATGGACAGAGTGATTAATAAGATGTGGAATGGTTGGTTGATTGTTGGATTTGGTTATTCAAATTTGATTGATTCTGAATAACTTAGAAGATCTATTTTCTATGATTGATAGTAGTATTGGTTTGAGGATGTTAATTGCAATCATATTGGGTTGAATGGTTGTTTAATCCGTTATAGTGGTGGAATGTCTAAGGATACTTAAATCCAAAATAGTTGTGATTGATTATCACCATATTAGTTCATCATGTTTGTAGATGATACGATGATTGAAGGATGAGATAATTGATTATGGAATTGGATTTATTTGTATTGGATTGATTAGTGGATTGGTTAATTGAGAGGAGTTCATGATTGTTCTCGGAAATCATTAGATTGATATTGCGATTAGGGATGATGGGTTGGACGTATGCAGTTTCTTGTTGGTAGAATTGAATGGATGGTAACGAAGGATTCATGGATGAGAGTAATTAATTAAGTAAAATTAATGATCGATTTGAATAGGATGTTTCCTAGGGGTTTGGATCTTTTGGTTTAGCTAGTTGTTGTTTATGTGAATAGTTAAACTGTACAATATATGATCTGCAGGACGTTGTTTCGAGACGAGCACTTCGACGTGGGAATTGTTTAGCTCGATCTACATTTAAGGCAGGTACTTCTTGCTTGATCTCTTTAGTTCTTTGACCTTAGTGCATGAGCTGTATTTGGATAGTACATGTATTTACCTTGACTCCACTCATATTTTTCTTGAGCTTGATACTTGTCCACTCAATCTGAACTAGTCGATTTGATGTCTATGCAGTCTCTCGTTGTTATTCATGATATTTAGCAGATACTACATTACTGGATACCAGATGCTAGATATTAGATATTGGATATATGGATACTAGATATCATGCTTACTTGCTTGAATGTTGTTTATTTACACTGTTGGTGCGGTTAGCACTAACGATTTAACCCAGGTTTTGATGAATGACAAATAGGTTAAGTTAGTTTTGTTGTTGTCTGACACTTTGATTGAGTGTGCAGGAGAAGTCCAGACAGGTCGACGGGCTGACCGGATGTTTGGCACGAAGTCCAGCTAGGTCGACGGGCTGACCGGATAGCTGGCGAGAAGTCCAAGCGGGTCGACGGGCTGACCGGACGCTTGACGACAAGTCCAGCTAGGTCGACGGGCTGACCGGATAGCTGGCGAGAAGTCCAAGCGGGTCGACGGGCTGACCGGACGCTTGGCGAGAAGTCCAGACGGGTCGACGGGCTGACCGGACGTCTGGCAGGTAAGTGAGGTAAGTCACTGGAGGGGAGTGACTGTGAGGACGCGTTCCCGGGAAGGGGACATTAGGCGTCGATCCGGCTTAGATCCATTTCGGATGTCTAAGTCGAGATCGTGACTAGATTCCGGTCTCGGAAAGACGGAATCTAAGTCATACTCTTTTTATCCATCTGTTGAACTTTAACTGTGCTAACAATTTGTTTTACAGGATGTATATTTGCCTCGGACTAACTTTGTTTTGCAAGAAAAAGGAGTCTTTCTGGAACAAGGTGGTCCGGGCGCCCGGAACGGATCCGGGCGCCCGGAAGGGATCCGGGCGCCCGGAAGGGATCCGGGCGCCCGGAAGGCGAATTCTATCCAGCCAAGTCGTCGCCACGTGGAGCATCTTGGTTTGAGCAGTTACGTCACATTCCAGGCGCCCGAAAAGAAGCCCCAGGCAGGAGCTTCAGAATCAATTTTTACTGAGAACTCTTCTACTGCTGATCTTGCTGCTCGACGTTCAAGTGCGACGTCAACCACGCTCCGACAAAAGTGCTCCTCCGGTTTTTATTTAATTTTCTTTGTCGGTATTGCTTTATTATCACTAGCATTTCCTGTACTTATTCTGTAATCATATTTCGACTTGTTAGTGATTGCCCAACGAAAGTGGTCAAGGACCACGGGCCTTCGAGTAGGAGTCGTCACAGGCTCTGAACGAAGTAAAAACATCTGTGTCTATTCTATTTTTCCGCTGCGTTTATACTCGTCTTTTTCGAATCGATATTCACCCCCCCTCTATCGAATCTAACGGTCCTACAAGTGGTATCAGAGCAGGTACTGCTCTGATTTGGTGCAACCACCAATCAGACAGGGGGTGAATTTTTTTTGTTTTTTTTAATAATTAATTTTAAAACTGGTGTTTCGTTAACTTAATATTTCTCTAATCAATTTAAATTAGTGCAACACGAATCTAGATTTTTTTTCTCTTTTCTCTTCCCGCACTACTAATCCAAGACCAAGTCTTGGGATATTTTTTTTGGTTACTTACCTGTGCACAGAATGTCCCAACAAGAAGGATTCAGCACAGTGCGACCTCCACTCTTCAACGGGGACGACTTCCCTTACTGGAAGAAGCGAATGGAGGTCTATCTCAAAACAGACTTCGACCAGTGGATGAGCATCACGAGACCCTACAAAATTCCAGTGGACAACGTCGGGAATCTAGTGGATCCAGAAGACTGGACAGCAGATCTCAAGAAAAAAACATCAACAGAAAATAAAGCGATCAACACTCTACAGTGCGGATTAACAAGAGAAGAACTGAACAGAGTCGGTCCACACAAAAACGCTAAAGAGCTATGGGACAAGTTGATCGAACTGCACGAGGGAACGAGCGACGCTAAGGTAACAAAACGAGACCTGCTTCTAAATAAAATTTTTAATATACAAATGCAGGAAGGAGAAACAGCAAATCAACTACACGCGAGGATCAAGGACATCCTCAACGGGCTTCATGCGATAGGCCACCAGATGGAGAACAGAGACTTAATAAGGTACGCATTAAACGCCTTTCCACGTAATAGTTTGTGGGCATCAATAGTGGATGCCTACAAAATTTCTAAGAATCTTTCTAACTTAAAATTAGATGAGCTTTTCTGTGAATTAGAATTACACGAACAAACTAATGCTGGAACCGAGAAAGGTATAGCTCTATTTGCAGGTTCCTCCAAAGAAAAGAAAAGCAAGCCTGAATTTGAAGAAGAATCTGACCAAGACTCCAAAGACGAAGAACACCTGGTGAACTTGGTAAGAAAAATGTTCACCAGGAGAAAGAGGAGCTTCAGCAAAAAGGACCTACAAAAGATCAGCTCTCCCTCAGAACAAAAGAACGTGACTTGCTACGGCTGCAACAAAAAAGGGACATTATAAGAACGAATGCCCAAAACTGAAGTTCAACAAACCAAAGTCAACCAAAAAGAAGGCACTCAAAGCAACGTGGGATGACTCCTCGGACGAATCGGAGGAAGAAGAGCAGAAACATCAGAGCCACCTCGCACTGATGGCCCGCGAAGCCGAAACAGAAAATGAGTCGGAAGATGAAGACGGGTCTGAACCCGAAACAAGCCACGAGTCCGTACTCGTTTCTGAAGGCTCGAATGAGGTATATTTTAATTTAAACAAAAAGTTTTTTAGAATCATTTCTTGTTTAAATAGTAAATTAACTAAAGTAGAAAATGAAAACAAATCACTTCTTGAGGAAAATCAAAACCTCAAGGAACAATTAAAAAATTCGAATCCAACTCAAGATCTAACACTTGAGGAGGAGAATTTATCATTAAAAAATGAAATAAACAATTTAAAGGAGATGTTAGAAAAATTCACAACAAGATCAAAAAATTTAGACCTAATCCTAAATAATCAAAAAGCATGTTATAATAAAACCGGACTAGGATATAAGTCGAATTCAAATAAAACCTTCAAATCATCAATAACCCAATACAAGTCAACCAATTTAGCTTGGGTTCCGAAAGCGTGTCTGACCACGCAAGTAGGACTTAATCAATATTATATACCTAAAGAAAAAATACATTATATAAAATTGAATAAACCAAACCAAAATCCAAAATACAAACCTAAATCAAATTCAAAATCTAAACAGTTTAAAAATCAACAAAATTATCACCAAGTTAATCATAACTATAAAAAGAATCGACACAAGCCTAAAATCAAAATTTATTAAAGATCAATAATTCAGGGGGAGGCTCCAGAATAGCTGGCACCTCCAAAACTAACTTACCCGACAGGGTAACCCAAAATTTACCAACCCGGCAGGGTAATTAGGATTAGTTAAAAAGAGAATAAGTTTAACTTGAATCATGGTACTGGTGAAATTTTTGGATGATAGTACGTTAGGGAAACTTGGGCATCGCATGTCTAGAAAGATATGGTTTCGATCTGGTGCATTTGGCCAAGTGGAACTGACCGAAGCTACCCTTAAACGAATCCTAACCAGTTAGACCAAGATTTAGTACTAAGTTCCGTAGATAGGACTATTCGGAAAACCTCGAAAGGTTGGTTACTTCTAATGATGTCCTTATGACTCACCAAGCTTAGAAGTTTATCCGAAGAATGCCTATTTGTGGAAACCAAAGCTAAGTCTGAATCTAACATAAGTTAAACCAAAACTCTGTAATCAAACCAATTTCATCTCACAAAATCATAGGATTCCCTGATTGATAATATAGATCGGGTGAGATGAATAAGGCTTAAATTTTAATTTTAACTTAAAAATTAATTTTAAAATTTTAATTTTAAACTTAAAAATTATTTTCAAAATTTTAAATTTAAACTTAAAAATTAATTTCAAAATTTTAATTTTAAACTTAAAAATTAATTTCAAAATTTTAATATTAAACTTAAAAATTAATTTCAAAATTTTAATTTTAAACTTAAAAAATTAATTTCAAAATTTTAATTCTAAACTTAAAAATTAATTTCAAAATTTTAATTTTAAACTTAAAAATTAATTTCAAAATTTTAATTTTAAACTTTAAAAAAAAAAATTTCTTTTCAAAATTTTAATTTTAAACTTAAAAATTATTTTCAAAATTTTAAATTTAAACTTAAAAATTAATTTCAAAATTTTAATTTCAAAATTTTAATTTTAAACTTAAAAATTAATTTCAAAATTTTAATTTTAAACTTTAAAAAAAAAATTTCAAAATTTTAATTTTAAACTTAAAAATTATTTTCAAAATTTTAAATTAATTTCAAAATTTTAATTTCAAAATTTTAATTTTAAACTTAAAAATTAATTTCAAAATTTTAATTTTAAACTTTAAAAAAAAAAAAAAAAAAAAAAAGGGCGCCCCGCCCTAACAACCCCGGGCGCCCGGAAGGGATCCGGGCGCCCGGAGTCCCCTATAAATAAGGGGCAGCAGGCGCCCCCAACCTTTGCCCCACTAATTCTCACTTTTACCAAGGTTCACTTTGAACCTCAGTGCGAAAGTACTCTAAATCAAAATTTTCTTGCGGTGAAGACGCTGTTGCGATTCAACCGAGGTCGTCAAATCTATATTTTTCGATGGCTCCTCGGTAAAAAATTCTTCCCCTCTCTAAAATTTTATTTTTTGTCTTCTCAATTTTTTAGAATATTCTTTTATTTATATACAGTAGGAAACGAACAAATACTGGTGCTGGACCCTCCAATGCTAGTACAGACCCTAGGTTTCCCACAGACGAACTTAGGATTAAATTTGAGTCCACCATTTATAAGGCCATTAGGACTACCTGCATAGATAGATCGTTCTTTCTAAGGTCATGTCCCTCTGCTTTAGAGGTTATAGGCCACTATAATTTAAGGAACCTTGTCGAATGTACCAGTCCAATAAACATAAGTCTGTGTGCCGAATTTTGCAATAACCTAGTAAAAGTAGACGATCTCACCTATACCACTAGGGCAGCAGGCACTGATATCGTATTTTCCCCTACGACTATCCGAGAGTTTTTAGAGTTGCGTCCATCTACTTGCTCCTTTTTGTGCTATCCTCCGAGGGATCTACCGTTCGAAGATCCCTACTCACATATTACTCTCGATACGATTTATTCGTATTTTTTCGGTGGAGAGAGAGATCCCACTGTGACACAGTTTAGGTCAGTAGAACTTCGAGTCCAGGACTACGCTCTTTATAGGGTTGTAGTCCTTTGCATTTTACCACTGACTGTGAGATACGGCAAAATAAAATAATCTATAATGATTATTGGGAATTTTAATATATTTTTCTGGATTTATTTGGAGGATTTATGACAGGGTTTAAAGGGATAATGGAAATCACCATTTGAGAGGCTTATTAGGGAGTTAATTAGGTGGGGTAATTAAACCCTACCTATATAAATAGGAAACTACAGTGCTTGAGCCCTAAAGGCCGCCTCGTTCCCTTCGCATTCCCTTCGTGTCCACTCCGCCGAAACGCCGATTCCCCTTCGAGCTCACCCTATCCGCCGACGGGATCAGCATCGACGCTCGCCCGCGGTCGACCGCCTGCGCTTGGTTGCGAGACGAGTCTCCGGCCTCCTCCACGTGTGGTCGGCGGCCTCGCCTACAGCGTTCCCTTCAAACCGCCACTGCTCGCGAAGAATCCGTAGTCGGGAGAGTAGATCTGGGCTTTGGGGATGCCGGAGAGTGAATCGCCATTCCGGAGCTCGAATCTGGTCGAGGATTTGCACCATAGGAAGATACCTCATCTTCCCGAGCTTTAGGGCCTGGCCAAATTCGTCGAAATTCGACTCGCCGCTGGTGGTGGTAGCAGTCATTGAGGTATTGGAGGTAAGGATGGTTTGTTTAGGGTTTTTTTTTGGTAGCTGTGGAAGTTATGATGTGTGCCCAGATTGGAGGATGAACGGATTGTGGATTGGTTTTGGGCAGTGGCTTGCTGTGAGGGGCTCGGCCACAACCTCCAACAGCTGGTCATCATCCGGGACTCATAGGTAAGATATTTACAATATTAGGACAGTAGATTTGTGGATCTACGGTTGTACTCCATTCGATTTGTGCATTGATAGTGTGATTGCAATAGTTTGAAGGCTCTGTTGGAGCTTTGTTCATGAATCTTGGCAGTGGACATCATTGGAAGACTTGAGCCGAAGACCTCACCTTCCAGCAGTGAGTGATCAGTGGGGGTGTAAGGTAAGGTTTAGGTTTTCCGATACCTAGTTTAATTGAACCGATATTTTGTGTATTGGTGTATTGGGAAAAATGCATGATTTGGGGAAATCCTAATTTTATGATCTGAAGGCATACGGTTAGGGTTGTGGATTGGGTGTTAGTAGATCAGAATAGTTTCATTGGGGTAATGAATGAAACTTGGATTAAATTCACCTGTCATGTACATTAGTATAGTTATTTAGTTTCATATGTAGTTAGTTAAATTTTGTACGTTGATACAGGACTTTGATCGGGACGAGCGTCGTGACGAGATTGGCGTTGGATTCAGTCTACATTTAGAGGCGGGTACTTCTTAACTTGCTCCTTTAGATATCGGTTTAAGTGCATGAGTTAGTTTCATATATGCAGTATTTATCTTGACTCCACTCATTTTATTTCTTGTGCTTGATACTTTATCCACTCAATCTTCGAGATGATCACTTTCTTATCTATACAGTCTCCCGTTGTTATTCTTGATACCTAGCAGATACTAGATGCCATGCTTACCTGTTTGATTACTGTTTATTTATGCTTAGTATTGAGCATGCGGATTCATGTAGCATACCTGATTTCCTGTTATATATATATGATGACTGTTGCATTATTCGCATCATGTCATTGCATGCATAGCCGACGACTTTGGCTCCCTTGTGGTTGAGACGGTCGTTGGCCTGGGCCGCACGCTCGGCCACTCATGGGTAGTGGTAGCTTGGAGCGTGCCGCATGTCCTGTCGTGCCCCCCACTCGCTCACTCATGGGTAGTGTCTGCTGGAGTCGCGGGCAGCAGGGACCCCCGTCGCAGACGTAGCTATTCAGCTACTATGCAACTGTCCTCTCGACCACTCGAGAGTAGTGGTAGCTGGAGTGTGTACAGTTTGTCATTGTCCCGGCCTCTCGTCCATACTGGGGTCATGGACTTGAGGGGTGGGCGGGAGTGACCATCCGTGCATACGCTATTCTTTTGATATACCTGCTTATGCTGTTTATGCTTACTTATGCAGTTCTATTATCACATACCTGTTATACATGCTTGGACACTTATTACTATTGCAGTATACCTTACATGTGATTCTGGTTGCTCAGTTTACGTTATCTCAGACCTTACACTATTAGCCTAGGATATGGTTTCAGGTATGGATATCTATATTGTTTACCTAGTAGTATCTGCTATTTATCTTTCCGAGACTGTATCCTTTTGTATTCCTGTTCTTTATGATACTCATGCACTGTCTATCTTATTACTCGCTGAGTTTTATACTCACCACCCGCATTGGTAATTTCACCAGGTAGCTGATAGCGATGCTAGTACGCTTGGAGGAGGATCCCGACTGCCGGTCCCATGTCACTTCCGAGGATGGTTTTACGGTTTTGGTTTTTCATTTTATTGTGAGTTAAACCTTTGAATTTAGTATTGTAATAATTGAGTTGTGGACTTGTTATTTGTATTTGGTTGTTGCCGATGAGTCAAGCCGGGCCGGCCCGCGGTGAGTTTTTGTTATTTTATCTTTGTTATTCTTGTTTTCCGCTGTGTTTGATTGTCCAGCCGTGTGGGCTGTATATTATCTGCGTGGTTGTGATATATATTTGTATATGTATTATCTGTGGTGTTGTATACCGATTCTATTTGTCACTGCTACAGGGGAGGTGCTGTCCGATTTTCGTCGGACAACCTTACTCTTGGGGCGTGACACTGACTACTCGAGACATCGCTGTGATGCGCCCATTCCATTCGTTCTTACTTTATGCCCTGATTCATAGGTTAGACATTGACATCAGCCTACATATCTTCTCCACCATTATCTACTCAGCTGGATTCGTGACTGACAGTCGAGTCCATATGCCATTTGGTCACATTCTGACAGCCTATATGTCCTCGTTGCACATTGATGTCACTAGAGGAGACGTTGCCCATATGACCGAGTTCGATGTTATAGCCGCTAGGAACTTTTCCCTAGCCGGCATCCAGATAGATAGAGATGACGGGACTATGTCTTGGCGGAGGGGGGCACATCACCAGCCAGATCCAGACGCACAGGTGGACGAGTTCATGCTCGCACTATTTCCAGAGGAAGCCGCACCGGCTCCACCACCACCCCCAGCTCGAGCACCACGACACGCTCCCCGCACTCTAGCCGACCGTATGACCGGACTAGAGAAAGCTATGGCGAGTCTCCAGCAGGAGAACTCTGATTTTCATCGGGACATACGGCGAGAGGTTGCCGAGTTACGAGCTGCCGGGGACACCCGACACACTGAGTTGATGGCACTTCTTCGATCCTTGGGATCTGGACCACCCCCTTCATCATCTCAGTAGCTTTAGTGATGACCTACTTCTGTAGCTACACTACTTGTAAAATATTTTGGATTTATCTAGTGATATTTCAGACCTACATTGATTATGTTCTATCTCGGTAGACTAGATTTAAAAAAAAAAAAACTAGTTTCTTTTAACTAATAGGTTAAACTTTGTGTTTTCAAAACTTTCCATTTTTAGATTTTCAAAAACAGTTTTGGCCTTAGACTAGTTTTGAATCCTTAGAAAGCATGTACCCATAGGTCTAGTTTTTGAGCATCTCACCAACACCTTAGGTTTACCTTGCTTGTGTTTGACAAACATAGAAAGGGGTGAGATGCATAGGCCAATTGTCTGGACTTAAGATGCTTATTTCAGTGCATCAGCATAAGTCTGGACGTTAAATACAATTCAGATATTAATCAGATTAAGTTAATCAATCAAGTCAACTTAATCTGACTAACCAAGTGAAAGCTACTATCTTCTGATACTTAGTTAGTACCTAATTGGTTAGACAGCTGGTTAGAGTTAAGTATCAAGTTCAGGGGGAGAATTAACTCAAATTTTGTGTGTTTGAAAAATGCTTTTTAAAACCTAACCTATGTTTGAACATTGATTTACAAAAAGTTAAATTTAACTAAGTATTTGAAAAATGTGAAAGTTTAATCCCACCTAATTTTCAAACCTGATTTGAAAAGTTAACTATTTCCAAATTTAGCTTTTATCAAATTAGCCTTAAAAATTAATTTTGGCAACAAAAAAAATTTTCTTGAAAAATTATTTAATTTTTTTTGGTTTGAAAAATCAAAGTTGAAAAATTTACCTTTTTGAAAAGTAAATGTTACTTAAACATAAAAAGTAAATTTGAAAAACCTATTTTGAAAATTTCCACACGCTTGAAAAGTTAAACTTGATTAACTTTAAATTTATACTTTTCAAAACTCAACTTGTCTCCCCCAAGTCAACTTGACTATTTTTTTAACTTGGTGTTAAAAATTGTACTTTTATCTTTCAATTTTTGAACCAAAGATATATTTCAAAATTTGATTACCTTTTACAGTCACTCTTCACTATGATTGTTTATCCTTGCTTATTTTTTGATGAATGCCAAAGGGGGAGGGTTAGGTGGTTAAGTTAGCTAAACCAATTTGAAAATACAAACTAACTTTAAAACCACATAAGTGCATGTTGTTTCTTGCATATGTTTTCACTAACTTAACCAGGTTGTCATTCCATCAAAAAGGGGGAGATTGTTGGTGCGGTTAGCACTAACGATTTAACCCAGGTTTTGATGAATGACAAATAGGTTAAGTTAGTTTTGTTGTTGTCTGACACTTTGATCGAGTGTGCAGGAGAAGTCCAGACAGGTCGACGGGCTGACCGGATGTCTGGCACGAAGTCCAGCTAGGTCGACGGGCTGACCGGATAGCTGGCGAGAAGTCCAAGCGGGTCGACGGGCTGACCGGACGCTTGGCGACAAGTCCAGCTAGGTCGACGGGCTGACCGGATAGCTGGCAAGAAGTCCAAGCAGGTCGACGGGCTGACCGGACGCTTGGCGAGAAGTCCAGATGGGTCGACGGGCTGACCGGACGTCTGGCAGGTAAGTGAGGTAAGTCACTGGAGGGGAGTGACTGTGAGGACGCGTTCCCGGGAAGGGGACATTAGGCGTCGATCCGGCTTAGATCCATTTCGGATGTCTAAGTCGAGATCGTGACTAGATTCCGGTCTCGGAAAGACGGAATCTAAGTCATACTCTTTTTATCCATCTGTTAAACTTTAACTGTGCTAACAATTTGTTTTACAGGATGTATATTTGCCTCGGACTAACTTTGTTTTGCAGGAAAAAGGAGTCTTTCTGGAACAAGGTGGTCCGGGCGCCCGGAAGGCGAATTCTATCCAGCCAAGTCGTCGCCACGTGGAGCATCTTGGTTTGAGCAGTTACGTCACATTCCAGGCACCCGGAAGGGATCCAAGCGCCCGGAACAGCATATAAAAGAAGCCCCAGGTAGGAGCTTCAGAATCAATTTTTACTGAGAACTCTTCTACTGCTGATCTTGCTGCTCGACGTTTAAGTGCGACGTCAACAATGCTCCGACAAAAGTGCTCCTCCGGTTTTTATTTAATTTTCTTTGTCGGTATTGCTTTATTATCACTAGCATTTCCTGTACTTATTCTGTAATCATATTTCGACTTGTTAGTGATTGCCCAACGAAAGTGGTCAAGGACCACGGGCCTTCGAGTAGGAGTCGTCACAGGCTCCGAACGAAGTAAAAACATCTGTGTCTATTCTATTTTTCCGCTGCGTTTATACTCGTCTTTTTCGAATCGATATTCACCCCCCCTCTATCGAATCTAACGGTCCTACATACACATCTTACTGAGCATGCTGGCTTCATGTAGCATACTTGTTTTCTGTTTATATATATATGATGACTGCTGTATTTTATGCATCATGTCATTACATGCATGCCGGCGACCATGTCTCCCTTGTGGTTGAGAGGGTCGTTGGCCAGAACTGCACACTCGGCCACTCATGGGTAGTGGTAGCTAGAAAGTGTCGCTTATCCTGACGTGCTCCCACTCGCTCACTCATGGGTAGTGTTTGCTGGAGTTATGAGCAGCAGGGACCCTCGTGGCAGATGTAGCTAGTTAGCTACTATGTAATTGTCCCCTCGGTCACTCGAGAGTAGTGGTAGCTGGAGTGGTGTACAGTCTGTCACTGACTCAGCCTCTCGACCATACAGGGGTCATGGTACAGAGGGGTGGGCAGGAGTGACCATCCGTGCATACGCTGGTAGTATTATACCTGCTGATTGCTTATTTATGCTGCTGTTGCTTATGTTGTTATGCTTACATATGTTGAGATATACATCTGTTGTATGTGTTTAGACACTGGTTTACTTATTGGTAGTATACCTCACATGATACCCTTGTAGTTATGAGCATTACTGTAGCAGGTATGAACTATTCCCGACCCTACTAGCCTAGGATATGGTTTCAGGTATGGACTCTTAATATGATGTCACTGTAGAATCTGCTATTTATCTCTCCGAGACTGTATACCTTTGTATCTCTAGTTCTTTACTATACTCATGCGCTATCTGTCTATTACCCGCTGAGTCTTTATACTCACCACCCCATAAACTGGTTATTTCGCCAGGTAGCAGGTAAAGAATTTATGGAGTCGCCTGGAGATCATGTCCTCCAGTCCCATGTCACACCGAGTTTCCCGTACCGTTAGTGCTTCATACGCTTTGTTGGTTTTGTACTTGTTCTTGTATTTGTATTCTTTTATATGGAGTTTTTTTTGTTGTGGTATCTTATATTTGGTTTGGTGATGATGTGTCAAGACGAGTCGGCTCGTAGTTGGTTGTATTGTGGTTTTGTGATCGCTATTTGTGATTTCCATTGTGTTTTACTTTCATTCGATTAAATATTTGGTTAAAACTTTAGAATTTAAAATAATATTGATTCCTCAAAACAATATTATTTAAATTCACCAACACCCCAAACACCGTGAATTTTGTATGTCACGTTAGTGTGGACGTATACAAATTCAGACATTTGTAAGAGGAGGGTCTTACCCATTAATTATCTTTTCAACCTTAAATTACCTCAAACACCATGAATTTTGTATGCCACGTTAGTGTGGACGTATACAAATTCAATTATTTGTAAGAGGAGGTTCTACCCATTTTATTTTGTCAACCTAACTTTATGGCAAATAAAATTTCCTCAAACACCGTGAATTTTGTATGCCACATTAGTGTGGACGTATACAAATTCAGACATTTGTAAGAGGGGGTTTTACCTAGCTTTATGACAAATTAATAGTTGGTATTCCTTTAGTCACACAAATAATAGCAGTGACTCCGTTGGGGAGATACTATTAAATGCGCCTAAGTGTATACCATTACTTGACACTTGGTCCATTAAATAGGATTGTGCCCCTTCAGTTGGAGAAGATCACACACTCCTAAATAATTTCCTATAACCATCCATAAAGGAAGTTTAATCTAGTTATCCGCAAACAAATTCATCCGTTGTAGAGGAAGACACTCAGAGCCAATACGCAAGTTTGTTGCATCACTTACAAACCAGTAATGGAGACCGTGGAATTTATTTAAAATCCCTCTCCCACTTAGTTATTTAAGGTGAGGAAGTTTATCATGCAAGCACACATCACATGCACACACACATCACAGTAAATAAAAGCAATAAATATAGAAATTAATTTTTCAACTATTATGACTTCTTCCGTCACTGTCCTCCGTGTGCTGCCCGCCCTAGTATTTATATCGTCGGGTCCATTGAGCTTCCTTTTCTGCTGTGCCTCTGGTTCTCCAATAGTACCACGCCTTGCAAGGATATGATCCTCGATAAAAATAGAATTTTACATATATCGATCCTATATTCCACAAGGGAATGTACATGAAGTCTAGATTGAACAAAAAAGTAAAATCCTAGGGCTAATACAGCTTATGCTATATTTAATAAATACAATCATGCACACACATAAAAATGTCCTTGACATGTCTAAGGGTCCAATCACACACAATCACAATAAGTCATAATAGTTGGAGCCTACAACCATAGAGTTAGCATATTCTACTATTATCCTGTCTAAAATATATATGGCATGTGTATAATTAAACTGAAAACCAAACACACAGAGGCAAACCCTAGCTCTGATACTAATTGTTGGTTGCTATATCTGGAGACCGCTCTAGTTCCCCTGTACAAAAATTTTGTACAAGCTGGCATAGAACTTTCCTAGCTACCCTTATGCTCTACTGAAGTTCAACTTGGATCGCAAATAGAACTTAACATTATTAATCCAAGTAGTCCTTCAAAAGTTAAATTTGGATTAGGAACGATGCTTAACATTCTTACTCCAAATTTAACCGATGTGTTCTTCTTAAGTTAAACCATATTACAGAAGTTGATCAAATATCTATTTCAAGGATCAACTTCTAGGTCAAACGTGGTGAGACACATGACCTTCTTGGGTATGGGAGCATCCACCACTGCCTAGACAAAGCCTCTAAAAGAAATCGAATATTTAAACTTCTTAAGTAACCTAGGTTTAACTACGAAGACCTCAATAGAAGCACAATATCGAAACATGAAATCGAAACGAAAAATCGATTACAAAAATGGTAAATAAAAACTGATAGCCTCTTGTGTTTGGTTTTTCAAGATCTATACAAAAGATGAACTAGTTATGATGCGGAATTAAATAACTAGTTATACCTTTTGTAGCTTATAGACCTCACAATCTTCTATTGTATTCCTCTTCTTATCTCGGACGTCGTGTCGGCGACGATCTACCGAGATGAGAACCATCCAAGCCTTCTTCTTCTTCCTTCAAGTTTCGGCCAGCAATCTTCTCCATGAGATGATGAAGTTCGACCACCAACCAAGCTCCAAGGGATGCTAGGAAACAATGCCTCCTATCTCTCCTTCTTCCTCTATCAAAATCCGGCCACCAACAACTCTAAGGGATGATGAACCGTCGGCCACCAAAGGAAGAAGAATAGGAGAAGAAGAAGGATGAGGGCCGACCACCACCAAGGAAGAGAAAGAGGAACAATAGATGTGTTGTGGGGTGAGGCACCCCTACCCTCTCTTTTATATTCCTTGGCCTTGGCAAATAAGGAAAGTTTTTAAAAACAACTTCCTTATTTTCCTTGCCAACAAAAGGAAAGTTTAATAAAAATATCCTTTTATTCTTTTAATGGTCGGCCACCTCATGTCCTCCATATAAAGAAAGTTTTAAACACAAAATTAAAACTTCCTTATTTGTTTCCAGAAATTTTTTAAATAAAATTTCTCTTTTAAAAATTCCCTTCATGGTTGGTTATAAAAGGAAACTTTTATAAATTAAAATCTCTTTATTAAAACATGTGGATGATTACAAAAAAGGAAAGTTTTCTCCAAAATTAAAATCTTCCTTTTCATCTACAAATAAGGAAAGATATCAAATCTTTCTTTTAATCTTTTATAGAAAGCTATAAAAAGAAAGATTTATAATTTTTGAAACTCTCTTTTAAAATCATGAGCATGGTTACAAAAAAGGAAAGTTTTATTAAAAATTAAAATCTTCCTTTTAACTACAAATAAGGAAAGATATCAAACATTTATCTTAATCCTTTGTAGAAGGCTATAAAATGAAAGATTTAAATTTTAAACTCTCTTTTAAAATCATACTTTGCACATAAAAAAATATTTTAAAAAATAAAATCCTTTTATTTTAATTGTGGCTGGCCACCTAAACTTGGGCTCCAAGCTAGGCCGACCACACCTCAACCCATCCAAGCCTTATTTTGACCGGCCCTTGCTTGGGCTCCAAGCTTGGCTTGGCCGACCACCTAGGATGGGTAAGAAGGTGGGTATAGTGGGTATAAGTCTTTATAAATAAGAGACTACAATAGGGATCGAGAGGAGGAATTGGTTTTGATCTCCCGATGAACTTGAGCTTCCCGTGTTCACCCCGAACACCTAACTCGAGTTCATCAATAATAACTCATACCACTAAAGAGTTATTATTGAACTACCGCACCAATCCCATATTATTATATGAGCTCCTTCTTATCATGAGTGTGTTAATCTCCCTGTGTTTAAGATATCGAATATCCACTAATTAAATGAGCTATTGACAACTCACTTAATTAATATCTAGCTCCAAAAGTAGTACCACTCAACCTTATCGTCATGTCGGACTAAGTCCACTTGCAGGGTTTACATGACAATCCTTATGAGCTCCTCTTGGGGACATCATCAACCTAGATTTCTAGGACACAGTTTCCTTCTATAATCAACAACACATACTATAAATAATATCATTTCCCAACTTATCGGGCCTATTGATTTATTGAACTAAATCGCACCCTTTGATAAATAAAAAAAATAAATATTAAGTATATGTGCTTGTTATTATATTAGGATTAAGAGCACACACTTCCATAATAATAGAGGTCTTGTTCTTTTATTTAGTCAGTATAAAAAAAACTACCTCAAATGGTCCTGCTCAATACACTCAGAGTGTACTAGTGTAATTTTATAGTTCAGATAAACTAATACCAAATTACACTACGACTATTCCAATGGTTTGTTCCTTTCCATCTTAGTCGTGAGCTACTTTTTAAAATTTATAGGAAACTGATAACATGATCTTCTGTGTGTGACACCACACACCATGTTATCTACAATATAAATTAATTGAACAACTATACTTAGCATAAATATCGACATTTGACCAATGTGATTCTTAAATATTTATACAAAAAGCTAGACTTTTAGTATACACTCTAACAGAGAGCGCCTCGGGTACTGTTCATCCGAGGCACACTTTGTTTTTTTAGTCTCTGCAAAACATGTTAGTCCACAAAATACCAACATATCCTGTCAAACAAAGTTAGTACATAATAAATATAGTAACAAAAATATTTTGCCAGTCTCCGGACTGTCCGGTTCTGACTTTGAATTTCCGACCGGAAACCCTAGGTAGAACCGACACCTACTGTTCCCTCCGCGGGGAACGCGTCCTCACCTACTCCACTCAGGAGAGCATACCTGATGTCAGTCCGGTCCTCCAGACCGACTGGACTTCCTGCCTAGGGTTACCACCCCTTAGGACCTAAGGTTACCACCCTCTAGGGTTTTCCTCCACCTAGGGTGACGTCCCCCTAGGACCTAAGGTTTCCCCCCCCCCCCCCCCCCCCCCGCGCTTAGGATTTTCCTCCACCTAGGGTTACCACCCTCTAGAACCTAAGGTTGCCGCTCAGGAGAGCATACCTGATGTCAGTCCGGTCCTCCAGACCGATTGGACTTTCTGGCTAGGGTTACCACCCCCTAGGACTTAAGGTTACCACCCTCTAGGGTTTTCCTCCACCTAGGGTGACGTCCCCCTAGGACCTAAGGTTACCCCCCCTTAGGATTTTCCTCCACCTAGGGTTACCACCCCTAGAACCTAAGGTTGTCGCTCAGGAGAGCATACCTGATGTCAGTCCGGTCCTCCAGACCGACTGGACTTTCTGCCTAGGGTTACCACCCCCTAGGACCTAAGGTTACCACCCTCTAGGATTTTCCTCCACCTAGGGTGACGTCCCCCTAGGACCTAAGGTTACCCCCCCCCCCCCTTAGGATTTTCCTCCACCTAGGGTTACCACCCCCTAGAACCTAAGGTTACCGCCCCTTAGGGTTTTCCACCACCTAGGGTTACCACTCCCTAGGATCTAGGGTTACCATCTACTATGATTTTTCACCTGCCTAACCGCAGTTAGGACTTTTCTGCAAACTTGTTCACACACATTAGATAACAAAGAATCTTAACTTTGAATCCCTTTGCCATTATCAAAACTTAGGTTCGATCGTCGGATGCTTTCCGCGCCAACAAAGAATACAAAGAGCAAATGTGAATGGGGAAGGAAGTAAGGTCACAACTCTATTTAACTTGCCAAAGGGGTCACGGGATCACTGTAGGATGAGTCATGGGATCACTGTAAAAGGAGTCACGGGATCACTGTAAAAGGTATTACGAGATCATTGTAAAAGTTGTCATGGGGTCACTACAGAAGACAGCAGGAGGTACGAACTAGACTTAGGTCTAGTCAGTCGGCTACACCTCCTTCGACTAGACTTTAAGGGGAGGCTAGTGATACGGGTTATGATAGATGGATCCTTTGCAGGAAAGGAAACGGGATAAAAAGACAAGGAAGGATAAAAAGAGCAAGATAAGGGTATAGTGGTACGTTCTGGAGTCAAAACATCCAGGAAAAGCCGACCGAACGAGAGTGTTCGTGTACGCTCGATTAGCTAATCTCGATTAATAATGTATGACCGGCGGGGCATAATAGACCGGCCGAGCACAAAGGCATCTAGTCTCGTACGACTCTTAGTACACATCCGGCCGAGGAGAAGCCGACCGGGCAATAGTGCTCATACATGCCCGATTGGTTAATCTCGGGCGATAATGTATGACTAGCCGGGCGCAATAGACTGGCTGAGCACATATACATTCAGTCTCGCACGACCCTTAGCACACAGCTGATCGAGGGGAAGTCGACCAGGCAATGGTGCTCGTACACGCTTGATTAGCTAATCTCGGTCGATAATGTATGATCGGCCGGGAATAATAGACTGACCGAGCATAGAGGCATCTAGTCTCGCACGACTCTTAGTACACAGCAGACCGAGGAGAAGTCGACCGGGCAATAGAGCTCATACACACCCGATTGGTTAATCTCAGACGATAATGTATGACCGGCCGGGCGCAATAGACCGGCCGAGCACAGATACATTCAGTCTCGCACGACCCTTAACGTACAACTGACTGAGGGGAGGTCGACCAGGCAATGATGTCCGTACACGCCCGATTAGCTAATCTCGGCCGATAATGTATGACCGACCGGGCACAATAGACCGGCCAAACATGGAAAATCGATCGAACATGAAGGTCTTCAACCTTATACGGTTTCTGGCATATTTATAATAGTAGAGTCCTGGTCGGGCATAAATAACATATCAAGTATAAAATACCGACCGAGATTAGTACAACAGAAGGTATTCCACCTATATACAGAATGGGCTTGTGTGACTAACCAAGTGTATGTAACAGGTGAACCATATAAAGATAATAATATGTGATCATATGACTGCTTAATTAATTTGGCGGTAAATAACTTCTAGAAGTCTCCGCAGGTATGCTAAACGACAAAGAAGGTGCATCTGGGGTAAGAAAAAGATTCCTTCAACTATTATTGCAATTTCTTCTTACGTCATCTCCCAACAAATGGTAATGAACCGGGGTCCACCTCATGACTGTGGAGGTTAGATGAGGTGAATAAAAAGGGGAATCCTCTCCACTGGCAAGGTACGCAAGCATACTCATTACATCAGAATCAAACCCTAATTCCGCTGTACTTCTTCTTCTTCTCTGAGAGACTGACTTGAGTGTCAGAGGGCCTAACCAGGGATTCCTACCCCGGTCTTAGGTCACTAACGTTTTGTTGGTCGATCTCATAATGTGCAAGAGGAGGAGATCATCCATTGGACCACCGAACCTTCTCTGATCCGCAGTGTTCTTCATCGAAGTTCGCTTTTCCACGGGGGTACTTCGCCGGAGTTCATTTTGCAAGGTAGTGCTCACAAATCTGCTTTGGTTTTCTTAGATCTATCATACTGCATCCAGGCTTTTGTGAGGTTCGCTGTGGTTTTCTCGGATCCTCCTCAGTTCACCGTCATCGGAGTTATTGTTCATCATCGCCCATCATCGCCCAGCGCTTCATCCCGCAGCTCTCAGACAGGATCAATTGTTATGGACTTGATTTCCTTTTTGGTACATATTATGAGGAGGCTGATATTTTCAGGATTTACATGCTTTAATGTCATGCACTATTTTACATGATTGCATGTTGAGCGATTGTCGGCTCGATTGTTGTTGAGCACATCGACAGCTACATGATCTGCACACACAACCACTCATGAGTTAGTGGTTTATCAGGCAAGTTGTATGCAGTTTGCTCTGTCAGGGCTCCGCTAGTCCGCTCATGGGTAGTGTTGACTGCAGCGTAGTAGCGGACAGAGATCCCTCCTCTTGACTATGACACAGGGAGATGAGAGCTTAGGCTCCTCCACTCTATTTGGGGATAGGAGGATAGGTGTACTCCGACAACATCCTGTCCACTCAGTCATTTAGGAGTAGTGATGACAGAGTGCACAGTTATCATAGCCCTACCCACTCGATGTCACCATCGCGTGTGAGGTGGCTGACTGGTGTTAGGGGTGACCATGTCATTTGCATCATATACATGGATTGCATTTATTGCTTGTGATTGCTGCATATTGAATGCTGGTTGCATATGATTAACATGCATATAGGAGACATGAGGTATTTGGTCTGACGACCCTTATATCCGGATAGGAGGTCCTGTTGAGTATAATTTCTTTGTTTGTTCAGTTTTGCATTTCCTATTATTGATCAGGAGACTATACTCCATGATTATTACTGATAGCTATATCTTACAATGCATGTCAATTCGATACCCGCTGAGTCGTTGAACTCACCCCGTTGATTTATTCTTATTTCAGGTTGAGGTCGTTAGGAGGTTTCAGTTGCTAATCCCCACTTAGTGTCGAAACAGTTTTCTATTTCCGGACTTGTGTTTCCTTGTTTTACGAACTACAGACTTGTGACGTGTAGTTATTGCACTCGTGGATTTTATATCGTGATTCGGGTATGCTGCCCATGTTTTCCGCTGCGAAGGTTTTCCGTTCTGGTGTGCTTTCCTCATTGTAGTGGAGTAGGTTTCATTAAACTGCGTGGTTGTGTAGTCAGCCAGAGGTTGTATTATTATAAATTACGTGGATTGTTTACATATTTTATTGTATATGTTCCGGCCGTGTTGGCCGAGCATTGAGGGGCCCTGAGGGCTATGTAGTCAGGTTCTAGATTATCACCCGTACAAGGAAGATTTGCCAAAATTTCATCGGTAGGGACTCCTCTGGGGTGTGACGTGCTCCATATGGAAGGACTTATTAATGTTTATTTTGTTCATTCAATTTGTTCATTTTTACTGTGCTATCAGGATGCAACTCTACATATGGTATGTTGGTATTGCTGAAGTTAATTTCTCAAGAATATGCTGATGAACTTGCATTTTGTATCCTATGGTGATTTGTTTTTTTTTCAAATAGGATTTTTTTTGACTTTGCATGAATAACAATTAAGGTGATCGATGTAGATATTATACCTATTGAAAATGTAATTTGTTAATAGCGTGCGTACTATGTTTCGATGAAAATAAGTTTGCTCAGGTATGAACTTTATGTTTGATTTCTTTATCAATCTTTTAACCCACCCCACTTAGTGGGGGTAAGACTTGCTGTTGTTGTTATTATATTTTGTTTAGTTTTTTTTGGATATTTTATTTATACTTGTTATTATTTTTAGAAATGGTAACAAATTGATAAGTATGCACAAAAATAATGCCAAAAGGTAGTCATTCTTATCTACAAAATGATATTTTACACCATCTCATTTCGATCTTTACATAGAGTTTCTTCTCATTAATCCCACAAGCTAGTTTGTGAGATTATTTAATTTTTCTACATGGAGGTTATAAAAACTTGATATTTAACAAATGTAAACAACTTGAAGGAGATTAGTACTATAATTGAACAAGAAGTTGAGAAAAAAATAAAGTAGCACATTTGCAAGAATATGTTAATGGTCATTCAATCCTTGTCAACTAGTTAGGTGTTAATGTGGTTAGTAGTTTAGTAGCGTTGGAGAGTTTTTTTTGTAAGAACTTGAAATAGCTCACTCATTAACCATTGATGATGATCTCAAAACTCTGTTTTTTTTTTCTCCTTAGATAATAGAAAGTTAGCAAAAGCTTGCTGTCTTGTTTGTTTGAGACAACTGCAAACTCTATCTTGCTACACTTCTTTTAGAAAGTACTACGTTCAACTTTCTAATGATGCACTAATTTTGTGAAGAAACACAACATACGACTCTTGTATGGGTGCTTGCCTCCATTTGCTACATTCTTCTTGTCTAGCTAAGACTATTGAATCTATAGTTAGTGAGATTATTAATCCTTTCTCTAGATCCATATGTGGCACAGAGAGGTGAAACACAACATATGACTCCTGTATGGGTGCTTGCCTCCATTTGCTACATTCTTCTTGTCTAGCTAAGACTATTGAATCTACAGTTAGTGAGATTATTAATCCTTTCTCTAGATCCATATGTGGCACAGAGAGGTGTGAACTATAGGTAAATTTATAATTAACTTTGTTAAATTCAAGATAGACTGTGTTAATTAATAAACTTCTTCTCTCTAATTACTTCTAAGAAAGCAAATAAAGTATGAATTTTATTTCTTTTGCAATTATCCATTGAAGTTTGAAAGAACTTGAGTGGAAAGAAAATACTCGAATTCATATTTACATTTTTTTTCTTCTTTCACTTAAACTTCTTTAGACATTTCGTATATTTTAGAGAGCCATCAGCAACATCGGGATATGCCTCCAAGGAATTATGGTTAGGGTTGAAGCCGTACTTCTTTACGATTAACTATAGAAGGACACTTCTTTACCATTAACTATAGAAGGACAACCCAGTGCCTTGTCAAAGAAGTCATCACGCTTAAAAATATCACCAAGATATACACATGGTGAAGACCTTGGTTCCAAACATAGTATGGTGGAAGTCTTAGTTTATCATTAATAAGGTTGTGTATTCATTTAAAATTGAATCAAATTGAATTAAACTGATTTTTTTTTCCAAACTAACTGGCTGACCCAATTTTTAAAAAATAATAAACCGAACCTATAAAATATGACCTAATTTAGTTTTCAATTAAATTAATCAAAATTTTCTAATTAGGTTTTAAAAATTCAATTCAATTTATCAAAATTTGATTTCCGTGTAAAAATTAGGATATTAAATTTTGATTTAGTCTAAAATTTTAGTTTATTCTGTCTATTCAGTTTAATCGAATAATAAATTTTAAAATCAAATTAACTATTTTTTAAATTAAAATTCTGAATAAACTGAACTACATTTTAAAATTCGACCAATTCGACCTATTTATTCAATTTAATTAAATTTTTACTCACCCTTAATCATTAACTATAGAAAGGCATGCCCTTCCTTCAACTTAGAATAACCCGTTTTTCTTGAGCTCCATAGTAGCAATGACAGATGTAGACGATAAATCTCCACAGGTATTAAATCTTCTATTTTTTGTCTTATTTCTAGAGTTTTAGAGAGGACCAAGATAGTTTTTTCACATGCATTTTTGGCTATCCCAAGTTCTGTGAAACTTTTTTTTTTCTCCTTTTGTTTTCAGTTTCAGATCAAGCACTGTAATCTCTCCTCTCTTGTGTCTGATCAGCTATTGAGCTACAGTAAATACTTTGATGTTTGTTGGTTTAATCAGTCCAGTCAACTAGTACATCTTCATTGTTAAACGATTTCCTTAATAGTGTTCATCACACTTATTTTTAGAAATATGTTGAGGAAAAAAACTTAAAGTTGGAAAAAATTGAATTATAAGTAAGCTAGATTTTTTTAAAGAAGATATTGATTTGATTATAAATTTATGATTTATTGATAATCGTATATCTTATAATTTAAAATAAAAGTATTTTAAATTTTGAATTATACTTTATTTTTTAATGTTTTAAAGTAAAATTAAATTGCTATAGTAAAAAAATAGCATTAATGGTTGACTCTTTCGCAATCTAATTTTATTTTATTAAACAATTTTATATTGTCTATCGATTTTAATTAATAATTATATATTCAAATAGACCACTGGGGGCGTGACATATTATCTAGCATGTGTACCTAGATCATTGTTATGGACTTGGTTTTCTTTTTGGTACATATTATGAGGAGGCTGGTATTTTCAGGATTTACATACTTTAGTATCATGCACCATTTTATATGATTGCATGCTGAGCGATTGTCGGCTCAATTGTTGTTGAGCACATCGCAAGTTACATGATCTGCACACACAACCACTCATGGGTTAGTAGTTTATCAAGCAGGGTGTATGCAGTTTCTCTGTCAGGGCTCCGCTGGTCCGCTCAGGGGTAGTGTTGACTGCAGCGTGGTAGCGGACAGGGATCCCTCCTCTTGACTATGACACAGGGAGATGAGAGCTTAGGCTCTCCCACTTTGTTTGGGGTAGGAGGATAGGTGTACTCCGACAACATCCTGTCCACTCAGTCATTTGGGAGTAGTGATGACAGAGTGCATAGTTATCATAGCTCTACCCACTCGATGTCACCATCGCGTGTGAGGTGGCTGACTGGCGTCAGGGGTGACCATGTCATTTGCATCATATGCATGAATTGCATTTATTGCTTGTGATTGCTGCATATTGAATGCTGGTTGCATATGATTGACATGCATACATGAAACATGAGATATTTGGTCTGACGACCCTTATATCCGGCTAGGAGGTCCTGGTGAGTACAATTTCTTTGTTTGTTCAGTTTTGCATTTCCTGTTATTGATCAGAAAACTGTACTCCATGATTATTACTGATAGCTATATCTTACAATGCATGTCAGTTCGATACCCGTTGAGTTGTTGAACTCACCCCGTTGATTTATTCCTATTTCAGGTTGAGGTCGTCAGGAGGTTCCAGTTGCTAGTCCCCACTTAGTGTCGAGATGGTTTTCTATTTTTGGACTTGTGTTTCCTTGTTTTGAGAACTATAGACTTGTGATGTGTAGTTATTGAACTCGTGGATTTTATATCGTGATTCGGGTATGCTGCCCATGTTTTCCGCTGCGAAGGTTTTCTGTTGTAGTGTGCTTTCCTCGTTGTAGTGGAGTAGGTTTTACTAAATTGCGTGGTTGTGTAGTCAGCTGGAGGCTATATTATTATAAACTGCGTGGATTGTTTACATATTTTATTGTATATGTTCCGGCTGTGTTGGCCGAGCATTGAGGGGCCCTTAGGGTTGTGTAGTCAGGTTCTAGATTGTCACCCGTACAGGGGAGATGTTGTCGAAATTTCATCGGTAGGGATTCCTCCGGGGCCTGCAGCGGAGAGTTTTTTTTGTAAGAACTTGTAATAGCTCGTTCATTAACCATTGATGATGATCTCAAAACTCTATTTTTTTTCTCCTTAGATAATAGAAAGTTAGCAAAAGCTTGCTGTCTTGTTTGTTTGAGACAACTGCAAACTCTATCTTGCTACACTTCTTTTAGAAAGTACTACGTTCAAATTTCTAATGATGCACTAATTCTGTGAAGAAACACAACATATGACTCTTGTATGGGTGCTTGCCTCCATTTGCTACATTCTTCTTGTCTAGCTAAGACAATTGAATCTACAGTTAGTGAGATTATTAATCCTTTCTCTAGATCCATATGTGGCACAGAGAGGTGTGAACTATAGGTAAATTTATAATTAACTTTGTTAAATTCAAGATAGACTGTGTTAATTATTAAACTTCTCCTCTCTAATTACTTCTAAGCAAGCAAATAAAGTATGAATTTGATTTCTTTTGCAATTATCCATTGAAGTTTGAAAGAACTTGAGTGGAAAGAAAATACTCGAATTCATATTTACATTCTTTTTCTTCTTTCACTTAAACTTCTTTAGACATTTCGTATATTTTATAGAACCATCAGCAACATCGAGATACGCCTCCAAGGAATTATGGTTAGGGTTGAAGCCGCACTTTTTTACCATTAACTATAGAAGGACCATTAATTATAGAAGGACAGCCCAGCACCTTGTCAAAGAAGTCATCACGCTTAAAAATCTCAACAAGATATATACATGGTGAATGCCTTGGTTCTAAATATAGTATGGTGGAAGTCTTAGTTTATCATTAATAAGGTTGTATATTCGTTTAAAATCAAATCAAATTGAATTAAACTGATTTTTTTTTCGAAATAACTGGCCGATCAAATTTTTTAAAAATAATAAATCGAACCTATAAAATATGACTTAATTTAGTTTTCAATTAAATTAATTGAAATTTTCTAATTAGGGTTTAAAAATTCAATTCAATTTATCAAAATTTGATTTTCGTGTAAAAATTAGGATCTAAAATTTTGATTTAGACTAAAATTTTTGTTTATTCTGTCTATTCAGTTTAACCGAATAATAAATTTTAAAATCGAATTAACTATTTTTTTAAATTAAAATTCTAAATAAACTGAACTACATTTTAAAATTCGACCGATTCGACCGATTTATTCAATTTAATTAAATTTTTACTCACCCTTAATCATTAACTATAGAAAGGCATGCCCTTCCTTCAACTTAGAATCACTCGTTTTTCTTGAGCTCCATAGTAGCAATGATAGATGTAGACGATAAATCTCCACATGTATTAAATCTTCTATTTTTTGTCTTATTTCTAGAGTTGTAGAGAGGACCAAGATAATTTTTTTACATGTATTTTTGGCTATCCCAAGTTATGTGAAACATTTTTTTTCTCCTTTTGTTTTTAGTTTCAGATCAAGCACTGTAATCTCTCCTCTCTTGTGTATGATCAGTGATTGAGCTACATTAAATATTTTGATGTTTGTTGGTTTAATCAGTCCAGTCAACTAGTACATCTTCATTGTTAAACGATTTCCTTAATAGTGTTCATCACACTTATTTTTAGAAATATATTGAGGAAAAAAACTTAAAGTTGGAAAAAATTGAATTATAAGTAAGCTAGATTTTTTTAAAGAAGATATTGATTTGATTATAAATTTATGATTTATTGATAATCGTATATCTTTTAATTTAAAATAAAAGTATTTTAAATTTTGAATTATACTTTATTTTTTAATGTTTTAAAGTAAAATTAAATGGCTATAGTAAAAAAATAGTATTAATGGTTGACTCTTTGGCAAACTAATTTTATTTTATTAAACAATTTTATATTATTTATCGGTTTTAATTAACAATTATATATTCAAATAGACCTCTAGGGGCGTGACATATTATCTAGCATGTGTACCTAGATCATTATTATGGATTTCGTTTTTTTTTTAGTACATATTATGAGGAGGCTAGTATTTTCAAGATTTACATACTTTAATATCATGCACCATTTTGCATAATTGCATGCTGAGCGATTGTCGGCTCGATTGTTGTTGAGCACATCACCAGTTATATGATCTGCAGACACAACCACTCGTGGGTTAGTGATTTATCAGGCAGGGTGTATGTAGTTTGCTCTGTCAGGGCTCCGCTGGTCCGCTCATGGGTAGTGTTGACTACAGCGTGGTAGCGGACAGGGATCCCTCCTCTTGACTATGACACAGGGAGATGAGAGCTTAGGCTCCCCCATTCTATTTGGGGTAGGAGGATTAGTGTACTCCGACAACATCCTGTCCACTCGGTCATTCAGGAGTAGTGATGGTAGAGTACACAGTTGTCATAGCCCTACCCACTCGATGTCCCCATCGCTTGTGAGGTGGCTGACTGGCGTCAGGGGTGACCATATCATTTGCATCATATGCATGGATTGCATTTATTGCTTGTGATTGCTGCATATTGAATGCTGGTTGCATATGATTGACATGTATACAGGAGACATGAGGTATTTGGTCTGACGACCCTTATATCCAGATAGGAGGTCTTGGTGAGTACAATTTCTTTGTTTGTTCAATTTTGCATTTCCTGTTATTGATCAGAAGACTGTACTCCATGATTATTACTGATAGCTATATCTTACTATGCATGTCAGTTTGATACCCACTGAGTTGTTGAACTCACCCCGTTGATTTATTCCTATTTCAGGTTGAGGCCGTCAGGAGGTTTCAGTTGCTAGTCCCCACTCAGTGTCGAGATGGTTTTCTATTTTCAGACTTGTGTTTCCTTGTTTTGAGAACTATAGACTTGTGATGTGTAGTTATTGCACTCATGGATTTTATATCATGATTCGGGTATGCTGCCCATGTTTCCCGCTGCGAAGGTTTTCCGTTGTGGTGTGCTTTCCTCGTTGTAGTGGAGTAGGTTTTATTAAATTGCGTGGTTGTGTAGTCCGCCGGAGGCTGTATTATTATAAACTGCCTGGATTATTTATATATTTTATTGTATATGTTCCGGCCGTGTTGGTCAATCATTGAGGGGTCTTGAGGGCTGTGTAGTCAGGTTCCAGATTGTCACCCGTACAGTAGAGATGTTGTCGAAATTTCATCGATAGGGATTCCTCCAAGGCCTGCAGCGAAGAGTTTTTTTGTAAGAACTTGAAATAGCTCGCTCATTAACCATTGATGATGATCTCAAAACTCTGTTTTTTTTTCTCCTTAGATAATAGAAAGTTAGCAAAAGCTTGCTGTCTTGTTTGTTTGAGACAACTGCAAACTCTATCTTGCTACACTTCTTTTAGAAAGTACTACGTTCAACTTTCTAATAATGCACTAATTCTGTGAAGAAACACAACATATGACTCTTGTATGGGTGCTTGCCTCCATTTGCTACATTCTTCTTGTCTAGCTAAGACAATTGAATCTACAGTTAGTGAGATTATTAATCCTTTCTCTAGATCCATATGTGGCACAGAGAGGTGAAACACAACATATGACTCCTGTATGAGTGCTTGCCTCCATTTGCTACATTCTTCTTGTCTAGCTAAGACTATTGAATCTACAGGTAGTGAGATTATTAATCCTTTCTCTAGATCCATATGTGGCACAGAGAGGTGTGAACTACAGGTAAATTTATAATTAACTTTGTTAAATTCAAGATAGACTGTGTTAGTTAATAAACTTTTCCTCTCTAATTACTTCTAAGCAAGCAAATAAAGTATGAATTTTATTTCTTTTGCAATTATCCATTGAAGTTTTAAAGAACTTGAGTGGAAAGAAAATACTCGAATTCATATTTACATTTTTTTCTTCTTTCACTTAAACTTCTTTAGACATTTCGTATATTTTAGAGAACCATCAGCAACATCGAGATACGCCTCCAAGGAATTATGGTTAGGGTTGAATCCGCACTTCTTTACCATTAACTATAGAAGGACATCCCAATGCCTTATCAAAGAAGTCATCACGCTTAAAAATCTCAACAAGATATATGCATGGTGACAACCTTGGTTCTAAACATAGTATGGTGGAAGTCTTAGTTTATCATTAATAAGGTTGTGTATTCGTTTAAAATCGAATCAAGTTGAATTAAACTGATTTTTTTTCAAACTAACTGACCGATCGAATTTTTAAAAAATAATAAACCGAACCTATAAAATATGACTTAAATTAGTTTTCAATTAAATTAACCTAAATTTTTTAATTAGGGTTTAAAAATTCAATTCAATTTATTAAAATTTGATTTCCGTGTAAAAATTAAGATCTAAAAATTTGATTTAGTATAAAATTTTAGTTTATTCTGTCTATTCAGTTTAACTGAATAATAAATTTTAAAATCGAATTAACTATTTTTTATAAATTAAAATTCTGAATAAACCAAACAACATTTTAAAATTCGACCTATTTATTCAATTTAATTAAATTTTTACTCACCCTTAATCATTAACTATAGAAAGACATGCCCTTCCTTCAACTTAGGATAACCCTTTTTTCTTGCGCTCCATAGTAGCAATGACGGATGTAGACGATAAATCTCCACAGGTATTAAATCTTCTATTTTTTTTTTTTTCTTATTTCTAGAGTTTTAGAGAGGACCAAGATAATTTTTTCACATGCATTTTTGGCTATCCCAAGTTCTGTGAAACATTTTTTTTCTCCTTTTGTTTTCAGTTTCAGATCAAGCGCTGTAATCTCTCCTCTTTGTGTCTAATCAACTATTGAGCTATAGTAAGCCCCCACAGGCTGGATCAACTGGAAGAGTGCCTGACGTTTGCAACGGAGGTTCAGAGGTCAAGGGTCGTCAGTTGCACACGGGCGTAAAACCTCGGTCTGCTGCGCTTTAAATTTCACTCGACCCTCAGTCACCCTTCATGCTCAGCTTAACCGTGATTTATCTCCTCTGGATATCTGTGGGGCCGGACCCAAGGGGACGCTGAGGTGACGATTCCACCTTTGCAACTATTGAGCTATAGTAAATATTTTGATGTTTGTTGGTTTAATTAGTCAAGTCAACTAGTATATCTTCATTGTTAAACGATTTCCTTAATAGTGTTCTTCACACTTATTTTTAGGAATATGTTGAGGATATATATTCAAATAGGTCTTTCTTGTATACGTCTCAGTATTTTTATTTAAATAATTTTTTAATATTAATTTCTTATTTACTTAAAAAATAATTGTTTATTTATGTCACTATTTCGATGTTATATAATTAATTTTCAACCCAATTTGCTCCATCCAACACGTCCTACGGTAGTCAGACTTGATATTGTGTTTTATTTTTTTTGCTAACTTTTGCAAAAAGACTTTGATGAATAAATGAATAAATAACCTGAGAAAAGAAAATGTGAATTTCCTTTGATTATGTTTTGTTTCAATTTAAGTTGCATAGCCAGTAAGAACCTAAATTTTAAAATATCTAAATGATTATATGGCATATTCCTAAAAAATTCCTACTCTATTTTTCTAAATTTAATTTGATGATTTCACAAATAAATATTTCTAAAAAAAATCATCAATAAAATTTTTAAATTTTATTTTACACTTATACATATTAGTCAAAATAATTATCACACATAAAAAAAATCATAATTTTCTCTTAAAAAATATATATCACCAAAATTCATAATCTGATATTTTAATCAGGAAAAAATTGAACTTCTCATATTAAAATAACTGAGCTGAAGGTCCTTAAATAAAATAAATTGTTAAATTAATTATTCATATTTGATCAAATATGATTTTTTTTTAAAAAAAAAAATTAGCTTGAGCCTTGAACTTCATTCACTTAGACTTAGGTATTATCGAACTCTGTATTTAAGTTGATTTAATTATTTAAAATTGGTATATTTTTAATCTTTTTTAACTAGTTAATAAATTTAATATTATATTAATTTTATTTATTTATAAAATTGATATGTCTTTATATATTGAACAAATATAAATAATCTCTTTTATAAATCCCAACATTAGGTGACGCAGCCACCAAAATTGTGCCTCTCTCTTGTTCCTCTGATTTGGTAGCAGAGGTTGGCAGAGGTTGGCGGAGAAGGAATGGGGAAGGCGGCGAAGGGATCGCGGAAGGGGAAGAAGGCATGGAGGCCCGACATCACCACCAACCACATCGACGATTACTTCGACGAGTCCATCAGGGACGCCTTCACCGGCAAGGCCTCCGACACGAAATCCACTGACAGTAAGTGTCCTCTATTTCTTCATTTTTTTTGTTAGGCTAAATCCTGCCCAGTACTCTTGCACTTGTTTCTCCCGTTTTACGCTGTGAATGACGGCGCTGGTCTTGGAATTGACGATTCCTTGATCGATCAATAATGAATTTTTCTATGAAGAAGAACAAACTTAGGAATGTGGACTGTAATGGAGGCTATGGAGCTGTAGGACATTATAATCATTTAGGAAAAAAAACGTGGTTCTGTTATGCTGATCATTTGCAGAATTGGGATATTTGAGGATCGGAATGATCTTACTTTTGATTTAAATAGTTACATCATAGGATAGGTAGTTCGTTTTTTTTGGGTAATGAGAAATTGTCCAATGCTATGCGTCTAACCAAACTAATATCATTGGTATCCCACTGGAAAAACCATGAACGGTCAGGTCTGATGTTGGACATACTAAATTAACATAGTTTTTTTTTTTTTCATTGTTTATCACAATATCCTATGTTTTTTAAAGTTATTGGGAGTGCCCCAAGTCATTGATACTGTCCAGAAAATACCTTCTCCTTCTCAAAATATATTTTTTGTGATATGTCAAAAGTTCTCTAACCTCTGAGTAGAATGTGGCATACATTGCTACTGTATTCCCTTAAATGCATTTAGTTATTTTCTAAAAAAATTCAAGAACTAAAACTAATAGTTGTAGTTTGGAGAGATGTTATTCTGAGAGATGGAGAAGAAAATATACTTTTCTTCTTTTTAGAATACAACATACAAAGTGTTGAAATTCCATCTCAAGTGTGTAAGTTATGTTCCTCCCAAGTGTATGATGGATAAACAAAAGAAAATTATGGGATTATTTAAAAGCCAATATGTTACAACAAAGAACATTTGTAGTTTTTGTTTTGTTACTATCAATCTAAAACACAAAAATGCTGGCCAAACCTTCACATGTATTTTGCATTGTGTATCATTATGCCTTCCTTGTAATTAATTTGAGTAGCTTGTAAGTTGAGGTATGAAACACCTTGGAAAGCAACCCTTGAATGCTTCTTTTCTCTCTTTGTTCCATGTGAAATTCTCATTCCAATTTGGTAGTAACTTGGTCACATATGGTACATGACCATGCTATTTAGCGAATTCAATTGGTTCCCTGCTATCGGTAGCTGCATTTGTTTGGGTAGTAGTTCGTTTAGTAACTTAAGTAGGTAGAATACCATGTTATCCAGGTCTATTGATTGTTATTGATTGATTCAGAAATTCCTGCAAAAAGAAAATTTGAGAAACACAAGGAAAAAGTTCTCCATTATGAAAATCCTTTTGTCCAAGCTGTTACATCGTCTTCTTCAAAAAAATCAAAGCGGAAAAAGAAACAAGTGAACACACAAACAATACAACATGACAAATTTTCACAGGTGTGCAATCTCTCTCAAGTGTTCTTTTTTTTTTATATAAAAGTTTGTGATATGCATCTCTTATACTGTTTATGTCCTCAGGTAGATGATATATCTTCCACTCTAACTGACATATGGAATAATGAAGGTTCTCTGATTTCTCTACTTCTCATTTGGTCTATTGTATCGCTAAGTTCTAAAAGTTGAATTCAACATCATAATTTATCTCTAAATCTTGCAGGTGAAGCAACTGACAGGCCTAAAAAGGTGAGTTTTTCTTTATTGGACAATCAATTTTTGGTAATATTATTTGACAATCAATTTTTGGTAATAAGTCATTGGTACTCATGTGAAAACGTCTCTGATAATTATTGGTTTCCAAAATTCATAATCTTGTAATGGATCCGAAGAAAAGTTTGGTAAATTTAAGGGACTTGAATATTCTATTTGTCTTTTTGATTTTGTCTTTGGTCCGGTACAAGACATCATAACGTATCACCACTGCTATCTGATCATTTCATTTGTTGAACCATTAATATCTGAAATGAGCATTTGCTCCCCCATTGTGATTGTAAATTGTGATGCAAAGCAGAATTGTGTTGTTGATATCGTTTAGTAGGACAAGTATTAATGGCACTAAATTTTATATGGTCAATCTTTTTTCTGCATAATACTGTCCTCGAATGGGCCTATGAAAAATGCTAAACAGCTTCTATAGCATTTACTGGCTTAGATAGATAGCCCATTTAAGATAATGTATTGAGAGCCAAATTAATCTTTTTTATTATTCCAAACTGTTATGTGAATTAAATTAAAATATTTTGAGTGAGAGAAGATAAAATCCACAAAACTGCTCGAGCTAATCAATTTTCATAATATACCATAAACATATGATTAACAGTTTTCTGCTTTCATTAACAAGATGGATTATTTATCTATGATGCTGTTGGTTCGTGTTATGCCATTTTTTCTTAACATTTAACTCGGTGTTTTCCTTTTAAATGTCTGTTCCTTCTTGAATAAGCATAGAAGTTTCTCATTTCTCAACCACTTGATTTTAATTTATCTTTCTAAAAATTTCTCCCCATTTTGTTCTCGCGGAAACAGAAGGCTTCCATCATTCCAGTTGTTGAAGTGGAGCCACCGGGCTGTTCATTTTATCCTTCATTTGAGGCTTGTCAAGTAAATATTCAAATCTTTATGCACTATTGGTTTGGTGTTATTCCCATTCTCCCTATTATAATCTCACTTTTGTGTTCTGTCCTACTGTTGATATAGGATTCATTTGCTCTAGTTGTTGCAAGTGGGATGCAGAAAATTTACAAAAAAGAATTGGGTCCTCAGCCTCTACTAGAAACAATTCCCGGTGAAGCAATTGCAAATGAAGATGTGAGCATAACAAATCTCTCTTAATTGTTCTTATTTTAGAAAAATGGTTTCTTTGATGAGCCCTCCTGCATTTTTTATTTGTTGCATCACAAATATGATTTTTTTTTTATTTGTAGAAAAAAGCGTCTTATTTGATGAACCCTTGTGCATTTTTGATTGCACTATAATAGATGAATTACATAATCATAAACCAGTAATTGATGGCATTTGATAATACTAGTATTGCTACATCAAATCAAAATAGTTGTAAATTTATATAGCCCTTTTATATATTGATCAACAAACATTCAATCTTTATAATTGTAGGACGGGGCCCTCTCTTGGACAGCCGCCTTCCCCTACGAGGTGTGGGAGCACATTTTCTCTTTCCTACCGACCGATGCTGACCGCCATGCCGTTGCCCTGGTTTGTCGCTCCTGGTACCAGATAGAACGGTTGTCGAGGCGGAAGATCTTCGTGGGGAACTGTTATGCGGTGGCGCCAGTCGCGGCGGTGCGGCGATTCCCGGAGGTTAGGGTGGCAACCATCAAGGGGAAGCCGAGTTTCGCAGATTTACTGTGCACCGACTGGGGTGGTGGGGTAGAGATGTGGATCCAGTCAATGGCTAATGGTTGGCCACTTCTCGAGGAGCTTCAGCTCAAGCGAATGGTGGTCTCTGATGATTGTCTCAAGCTTATTGCCCGGTCCTTTAAGAACTTTAGGGTTCTGTCTCTAGCCTTCTGCGAAGGGTTCAGTGCTGTCGGGCTAGCCGCCATTGCAGCCGACTGCAGGTCCAAGTCTTTATTTTCTTTTCCAGTTTGCCTGCCTACTTCTCTTTATTTTCACTTTTACTTTTAATCCTGGCCTTAGATTTATAATTTGGTATTCATTCTAGAAAGATCAGGTGGTGTTGCACCAAATTTGACCCTTCTTATTTTTAGTTTCCAATTTGAAATGACTTTAATGCTGGCTATTCAGATCCATTAGCTTGATTACCTGAAACGAGTCAACTCCACATTAGTACTATTAGTCCCTATGTACAGGGATATTTTCCCTTGGATTTGAGGGGAAACCCATTCATTCTCCCCTTTCAGATTTCTGTTTAATTTGTCTCTTTATAGACATCTTTTCTACTCTTTAAATTCAACTATCTTTTTTGTTGGTTTGTATTTTTGACTCTGATGGATAGGTAGCCTCTCTTGTGTGGTAATTTGTGTATTTTATCCACCAAAGCCTAGTTAAGTGCTTATTCTGTGCTGAAATAATGGCCTCATAGTTACTTATTGTTTTCGTATCCTCAGTTGTGCTTTTTTAAGAGATTAGAGGTTTTGATATTTTATGGATTTTCTTTCTTGAAAAACATATTATTATCCTTTCAATCAACAGTAGAACTCTCTTATAATCCCAGCATATTCCTATGTAACTTGTATACTCATGAAACAGTTTTGTGTTCTCAACTTCTTAACTTTTCTTGATTGAAACATGTTAGAATCAATGGCAGGAAATACATGTGCACTATGTAGTTAAATTGAATGAAACAGCTGAGGAATTCATGTTAAATTCGCACTTTAAAAAAAATTGTCAGTTTTTTAAAAGATAATTATGCTTAGCTGATCCCACCTAGTGGGATAAGGCTTGATTGTTTTGTATAAAAGATAATTATACTTTCTGTCAGTGTTTTCAATTGTAATGATTCAGATAATGATGATAATTATAGAGATGCCATGAACAGGGTGTTAAACCAGCATTTGTTAGAATACTGGATCTCTACCTTCTTGCTTCATCCAGTCTGGGCAATAACATTGCCAATGATTTGATTTCTTTGATGGGCTTTCTTAGGAAGAATGTGTCTGTTTGTGAAGATGATTTATGAAAACTAGAAAAGCTTTCAATTAAATAAAAGATTGTCAGAACCAATTGCTGGGAAGACTGCTATCAGGTGACTTTCTTGACTAAGTGTTGCTGAAGTGCACCATGATTTGAAGCCCATTAATCTTAAGAATAGTAATATATCAGACAAAAATTAGAGGTGCTCAAATTTTACCATGTATCAAAATATAGATTTAGCATCTACTGATAAAAACCAACATCTTCATTGTTTGCCTAAACTGTAAACTGTCCATTGAGTTGCTCTGGAAGTTGGCAGAGACACTCCATCTTTAGTATTGTGGGCAAGTTTACTGAAAGTGAACATGATTCCCATCTCAATGTTAAAGTGTTTGTCAAAGTATTCCAGCCTAGCTTATTTAACAATTGGCAAGTGAGAAGAATTTTCTTAAGCTTAATTAGATATTTGACTTTATGCTAAAAGATTACATCCACACACGACCATTATCTTGAACATATTGATAGTCAATTCTCTTAACATTGTTCAGCAAATGAAAACTCGATAGGATTTACTCTTACTTTTACTAACTAGTATCCTTTTGCTGTTTGGATTTATTTTGGTGTTTTTTTTCCTCCACGACAGGAATCTGGAGGCACTTGATCTGCATCAATATAGAGTGAAGAAGAATTGTATAAACTGGATATCTCATTTTCCAGAATCCTTTACTTCCCTGGTTACTCTCAACATTGCATGCCTGGATGGTGAGATGAATGTATCTACTCTTGAACGCCTCATTAGCAGATGTCCCTATCTCAAGACTCTCAGACTCAATCATGTCACTCCTCTAGAAAAACTTGTTGGCCTTCTACACAGGGCTCCACAGCTGGTAGACCTTGGAATTGGCATTCTCATAGGAGAAGGTTATCCAGGATTTTTCTCCAAGCTTGAATCTGCTTTTGCTCACTTAAAACATCTGAAGAACCTATTTTGGAAAGCTGGACCATTATACTTGCCAGCAATATATCCAATTTGTGAAGGTCTTACAACACTGCATCTCTTTGAGTCTAGCATAAAAGCACCAGAGCTTGCAAAAGTAGTTTGCCAGTGTAAAAATCTTCAACAGCTATGGGTACATCTTCATGTCCTCATCTAATTAATATCATTTTCTTCATTTCGAGCAATTGCATCTTTTGATATGCTATCCAGTTATTCCGGTGATAGGGTCTCACTTTTACATATGCATGTTTTTTTTTTTTTCAATTCCTTATTGATAGTTTATCTTTTCTCTGTGTACACCTTTTCGTAGAATTCACTATTGTCAGTCTTAAATTGTTATTATTGGTTTTATTTTTTGCTGCAGGAATGAATTTTATTAGTAGAACTGTCACTCACAAAAAGTCTATATGATTGTTTTATTTCCCTGATACTCTGCATATTAACAAGGGACATGCTTTGTCAGATTAGGGACTTAATTGAGGACGATGGGCTTATTGCTGTGGCATCATCCTGCAAACTCCTCCGAAAATTGCAAATACTTCCTTCTGATCCACCTTACTGTCCTCTCACAGAAATTGGCCTTATTGCTGTCTCTTCTGGTTGTGTAATGCTCGAGTCTGTTCTCTATTTTTGCCGGCAGATGACTAATTCTGCCCTCCTTAGTATTGCTAATAATTGCCCCAATCTCATGTGCTTCCGGCTCTGCATCCCCAAACCTTACACCCCCGATTATATTACTCAAGAACCTCTAGATGCTGGCTTTGGGGCTATTGTTGAATCCTGCAAAGACCTCCGATGTCTCTCCATATCTGGTCTTCTTACTGACCGTGTGTTCAAAACTATTGGGGCCTCAGCAAATCGTCTTAAGCGGCTCTCGGTTTGTTGTGCTGGTGATGGGGATGCAGGTCTTCATTACATTCTATCTGGTTGTAGGAAATTACGCATGCTGGAAATTAGGAAATGCCCGTTTGGTATCAAGGCATTGTTGGACAATGCAGATAAACTGAAGACAATGCGATGCCTTTGGATGTCGTCATGCTCTGTGACACTGGGGGAATGCAGATTATTAGCTAAGAAGATTCCACGGCTTAATGTGGAGGTTATTGATGAGACTGGAGGAGGGCCGGTTCAGTCACGGCGTGATCATTTTCCTGTTGAAAAACTATACATTTACAATACTTTTACTGGCCCAAGACTTGATGCACCACCTTCTGTCTTGACTGTTTGGTGAAATCAGGTATTAAGGAAGTGATATTAGCTTTATCTTGTGAAGATATATACTAAGTTGTAGTTAGAATTTTTATATGTGTGATATAGAAATTTGCATGATAGATTTGCTATGTTTTCATGATTATGAGTTTTTGTCTCTGTTGGGAATGAAACAGTGAGCATATATGTACAAACTAAAGGATATAGCATCTTCATACATGTTATGAACAAGTGCTATAACTCATTTTGTTTGATAGATATATATTTCTAAGTTTCGGCTCAAGAGAAGTTGTGAGTAACAAGGTGGTCTCGGTCAAAATGTTGTGAACATGGGCTCATAATTTATTGTTGAAATTATAGTAAATTTATGTCATAAGGATATTGTGAATATAAATGACATGGTGCATGGTATGACGCTTTAACCCCAATGTAATACGACCTGCGTGTCGTGTCTTCATCTTTTTCATTCTTGTTGTAATTTTAGACTACACTCGAATGTAACTCGAGTTTTTTTAGATTCTGTAATGTACAAATTAGAAAGGAGTTAGTCTACTGGATGACGGGTGAAAAGGAAGGACAACAACACACGACAACTAAGAAAGCGCTTGGAGAGCTGTTTTGACCTACGTTGACTTATTGCTCTTCTCATTGGCTTGAGAAAATCGTAGTTTATGGGGGTCATAACCATGTCACGTTTTATTTATGCATATATGTGATGTATGTTTTGATTGTATTTGATACATGTTTAGTTTAACTCATAATTAGTTCCTTTTAATATATGCCTACCAAAGTTTAGTACTCACTTCTAGCTCGATCAATTATAGTCAGGTTTTGCTAAAGTAATGTGATTCGATTAATCTTGCTAGAGTGTGACAGGACAATTGTGATGTCCGACTATTAAACTTTGGGTGTGATTTAACTAAGTTGAGAACTTAGAGGCATATCCCATATGATGATATTCAAATTATACTAGACTTGGGCAATTAGCCAAAGCTAATTCAAGATGAGTTATAATGTGTATTTCATAAGATGGACAAACGAACAAATAGTTTTGTTCACCGAATGATATAAGAGTTACATAGGATGTAAGTGGTAAACGTTATCTACCTGAGTTATACTAAGTCTTAGGCGATTAGCCAAAGCTAACTCAATATGAGGTATAATATGGATCTTGCCCCATATGAATGTCATTGCGATTGGATTTGGAGCTAGTAGTATGGGTAACACCACAACCATGACTTACTCCTACCAAGCTTTACAATTCAGTGGGAGAATCATTAATTAGATGTCTAATTAAATGATGATATATGATACTTATTTCTGCATTATATTGTTGTAGATTATCATGTCGTCAAATACATCGAACACTCTCTCTCTGCGATCTGTTCTTGATAAGGACAAGTTCAATGGAGCTAACTTCCTGGACTGGTACAGAAATTTGAGAATAGTTCTCAAGCAAAAATGAAAACTATACGTCCTAGAGCAGCCCATTCCTGAAGCACCCCTATTACTGCCACTAGAGCTGATAGGGATGCTTACAAGAAGCATTAAGATGATGTTTTAAATGTATCATGCCTTATGCTCGTCACTATGAACTCTGAGCTTTAGAAGCAATATGAGAATATGGATGCTTATTGATGCAAATGCAGCCTAGGGACTTAGGAATAGTTAGGGAGGAAGAGAAGGGTATTTTGGCCATTTCACATTTTGAGGGTTTAAGGGTTTTAAAGAGAGGCATTATCAATGGTTTGAGGAGGGGGCTTCATTTTGGTCTCGACGGCCACCACGGACAAGGGGAGGAAGAGAGCTTTCTCCTTCATCTCTAGCGGCCACCACCACCAAGTGAGGTTCGCCGGCGACGACCACCGCTGAACTCTCCTTCCCCTTCTCCCTACTCACGTACACCGCCAACTCCCCCTCATCATTGCCTCCTTTGCTGTCCCCAGCAGCCACCGGCATCGCCTCCAGCGGCCGCCAATGCCTCCAGCTGCCGATGCCACTTATGGTGAGCCACTTTGCTGCCTTGGTCATTCACTGACGGCTGCTAACATCGACCGACGCCGGCACGCCCTTTTTGCCCAGCCATCGCATCATCCTCCCCCTTTTCAGCGCTGACGCAGGAGCCTGCAGCCACCACGCACCGCAACACCTTCTACCGACAATCACCATGCGCCGCAACATCTTTTGTCGGCAGCCACCACGCGCCGCAACATCTTTCGCCGGAAGCCATCGCGCGCCGCAGCCTCCCTTGTCGGCAGCCTCCACGTGTCGGCAATCCATGTGTCGGCAGTCCACGTGGCGACTTCGCCTCAATGCCAATTCTGTGTCACTGTTGTGTTCCGACCCTTGTGCCGATCCAATTTGCGTGTCATATCCCGAGCTACAGTCGTAGTGCATCCCGTTGTTGTGTTTTGGCCTACGCGTCGTTGTGATGTTCCGACCTGCGTGCCGATATTATATCTCGGCTTGCATGTCGATGTCATTTCTCAGTCTCTCGGCCGGCATGCCATTTTCCGGATCCAAGTCGCGCTCGACTCCAGACAGGCAGATCTGGCTCCTCAGCTGACACATTCATTTACCCTTCTGGATTACGACGACTCGATCAGCATCGCAACCAGCTCACTGATCCATCCGAGGGCGCCCCCTGGGGCCAGGGTATGTCACTGTACTCATCCTGTATTTATTTTATTGTTTTACTATTATTCGGCTGCTTATATATTCGTGGGACCCGCCTCGAGCATCAGGGTACTAGGGACCGGGGTAACCCGGTCACTGGCTGCAGGTACTGTTGACCGGAGGACTTCTGACGATTTGGTTAACATAGAAGACAGCTCACCATCCGGGTCATGGAGATACGGTCAACATTCCAGCCACGTCACACCGACAGTTCCGTCTTCTCATATTCCCGACTGGATCATATTGGCGTCGTCTGTAGGAACTTCGCCTGATCTGGAATGTGAAGATGGGCAACACCGAAAAATTCTGCCATACTCATGACCTTGGTCGGTTTCGACGAGCATATCATATTCTCCTCACTCCACGGGTATTCGGGAGTCAAGGAATTGAGTCAGATCCTCTGCTGGTCGATAGGTCAATTTTTCCATTATATTTTCTCTTTTGGTCATAGGATCTGCCATAGTTCCCCGATCGAAGACTCCCGTGCCGATCGGCCGGGTTTAAGTTATATTAGAGCCATGGATTCAATGGCGAAGACACCTGTACCGATAGGCTGGGTTTATATTATATTAGAGCTACGGACTCAATGTCGAAGACTCCCGTGTCGATCGGCCGGGTTTACATTATATTAGAGCCACAGGCTCAATGGCGAAGATTCTCATGTCGATCGACCAGGTTTAAGCTATATTTGAGCCACTGGCTCAATGTCAGAGACCCCCGTGCTTATTGACCGAGTTTGAATTATATTAGAGCCACGAGCTCTAGAAGTCGAGCGACGACTATAAACCCTTGAGTCGAAGACTCCCGTACCGATCGGCCGAGTTTGAGTTATATTAGAGCCACGGGCTCTATAAGTTGAGTGGCGACTATAAACCCTAAAAATCGAACGGCCACTATAAACCCTAGAAGTCGAGCCATAACTATAAACCCTTGAGTCAGAGATTCCTGTGCCGATCGGCTGAGTTTGAGTTATATTAGAGCCACGGACTTTAGAAGTCGAGTGACGACTATAAACCCTTGAGTCAGAGACTCCCGTGCCGATCAGCCGGGTTTGAGTTGTATTTGAGCCACGGGCTCAACATTAGAGACTCTCGTGCTGATCGGTCGGGGTCGAGCGGTCTTCACTGGTCACAGACTAGCATATCGGATCTCTTATCTCTCCCGTTCGGGGTCGAGCAGTTTTCACTGGTCTCAGACCAGCTTAGTGGATTCCCTTATCTCCCCCATTCAGGATCGAGCGGTCTTCACTGGTCTCAAACCAGCTTAATGGATTCCCTTATCTCCCCCGTTCGGGGTCGAGCGGTCTTCACTGGTCGTGAACCAGCTTAGTGGATTCCCTTATCTCCCCCGTTCGGGGTTAAGCGGTCTTCACTGGTCTCGGACCAGCTTATTGGATCTCGTATCTCCCCCATTCGGGGTCGAGCAATCTTCACTGGTCATGGACCAGTATATCGGATCTCGTATATCTCTCGTTCGGGGTCGAACGATCTTCACTGGTCGCGGACCAGCATATCGGATCTCCTATTTCCCCTGTTCGGGGTCGAGCGGTCTTCACTAGTCGCGGACCAGCATATCGGATCTCCTATTTGCCCTGTTCGGGGTCGAGTGGTCTTCACTGGTCGTGGACCAGCTTAGTGGATTCTCTTATCTCCCCAGTTCGGGGTAGAGCGATTTTCACTGGTTTCAGATCAACACATTGGATCTCCTATCTCCCCCGTTCGGAGTCGAGCAGTCTCCACTGGTCACAGACCAGCTTATCAGAGCGCCCATCTCCCTTGTTCGGGGTCGAGCTATCTCCAATGATCTCGGACCAGCATGTCGCCACTGGTCTAGGACCGAAGTATCTTCACTGATCTCAGACCAAGGTATCCTGCGGGTTCCATGCCCCTCGGTCGCATGAGTCTCACACCTACTCGGGACATCGACGTTGTGCTTTTCGCTCTTGCAATCCTCTTCCACTCGGCATCATCCCACTCAGTACTACTCGATTGTCGGACCAGCATTTTACGATCGCTCGATCGACATTCTCTGGGTCGCTTGATCAGCACTCTCGTAGTCATCCGACCTGTATCGGTCAATCGTCCGCTCAGCCACATGCTTGAACTATTCAGTCGAATGCTCGATATTCTCTAGATGGCCTGGTCAGCGTTTTACGATCGACTGGCCGACACTTTCTCGGTCACCCATTCGACATTGCTCGCTCGTTCGCTCGGTCTGCTCGGCATCCCGCGTGCCACTTGGTTGACTATCATTTTACTCGTCGCTCGCTTGACGTTTTGCCGTTCGCTTGGCATTGGTCCGGTTATCAACTTGGTATTATTTCTCAAGTTCGCTTGGCATCGCTACCATCTCTCGCATGACACTATTATTATAACAATCGCTCGTGAGGCATTATACGATGGGTTCAGCAATTTGACTCTGATATCGAGAGCGATTCAGCCTTTGCGACAGACTATCTAGTCAGTCGGATTCGCGCCTCCTTCGACTAGACTTAAGGGGAGACTTGTGATGTGGATGAAGCCTAGGGACTTAGGAGTAATTAGGGAGGAAGAGAAGGATATTTTAGTCATTTCATATTTTGAGGGTTTAAGGGTTTTAAAGAGAGGCACTATTCGTGGTTTGAGGAGGGGGCTTCATTTTGGTCTCGGTGGCCACCACGGACAAGGGGAGGAAGAGAGCTTTCTCCTTCATCTCTTGCCGCCACCACCACCAAGTGAGGTTTGCCGGCAACGACCACTGTTGAACACTCCTTCCCCTTCTCCCTTCTCCCTGCTCACGCACACCGCCAACTCCCCCTCGTCATTGCCTCCTTCGCTGCCCCCAGCAGCCGCCGATGCCACTCCCGGTGAGCCAATTCGCTGCCTTCGTCGTTCACCAACGGCTACCGACATCGGCTGACGCCGGCACACCCTTTTTGCCAGTCGTCGTCGGCACGGCCTTTTTGCCCAGCCACCGCATCGTCCTCCCCCTTTCCAGTGCCGACGCAAGAGCTTGCAGCCACCACGGGCCCAACACATTCCGCCGGCAACCACCATGCGTCGCAACATCTTCTGCCGACAACCACCACGCACCGCAACATCTTTCGCCGATAGTCACCACGCGCCGCAGTCTCCCTTATCGGCAGCCTCCACATGCTAGCAATCCATGTGTCGGCAGTCCACGCAGCGACTTCGCCTCAATGCCGATTCCGTGTCATTGTTGTGTTCCGACCCCTGTGCCGATCTAGTTTGTGTGTCGTATCCCGAGCTACAGTCGTAGTGCATCCCGTTGTTGTGTTTCGGCCTATGCGCCGTTGTGATGTTCTGGCCTGCATGCCAATATTGTATCCTGGCCTACATGCCAACATCATCTCTCGGCCTGCGTGCCACTATCATCTCTCGGTCGGCATGTCATTTTCCGGATCTAGGTCATGCTCAGCTCCAGGCAGGCAGATCCGTCTCCTCAGCTGACACATTCATATACTCTTCCGGATCATGACGACTCGATCAACATCATGACCAGCTCACTGATCCATCTGAGGGCGCCCCCCGGGGCCAGGGTACTTTACTGTACTCTTCCTGTATTTATTTCGTTGTTCTACTATTATTCGGCTGCTTATATATTTGTGGGACCCACCTCGAGCATCGGGGTACCAGGGCAACCAAGTTGCTGGCTGCATGTACTGTTGACTAGAGGACTTCTGATAATTTGGTCAACATAGAAGACAGCTCACCATTTGGGTCATGGAGAAGCGGTAAACATTCCAGCCACATCACACGGGCAGTTCCGTCTTCTCAGATTCTCGACATGATCACTTATGATATGATTGAACATCTTAGACAACTATATCAAGGATAAGCAAGACATGAGAGATTTGAGATCTCTAAGGCTCTGTTTCAATGTATAATGCAAGAATGAAGTCCCAAGGACCTTATGTGCTCAAAATGATCAGGTATGTGGAGAATCTACAAAGGTTGGGATTCCCACTAGGCCAAGAATTGGCCATTGACCTTATTCTGCAATCATTGTCCGATATCTATAGTTAATTTGCCATGAACTACAACATGAATGAAATTGATAAACCACTGCCTAAGATGTTGAGCATGGTGAGAACTGCTGAACTCAACCTTAAGAAGACAAAGCCTAGTATCATTTTGATGGTGTCTAAGGGCAAAGGCAAGTGGAAGCCTAAAGGTAAGGGTGGGTAAGACCCAAGCCAAAGGCAAAGGCAAGACTTATGCACTAAAACCCAAAGGTGGGGTTGCTAAGGAAGGAACTTGCTTCCACTATGGTGAGACCGAACACTGGAACAAGAACTGTAAGGTGTACCTAGAGGAACTGAAACAGAAGAGAAGTGAGACTTCTGCCTCAGGTATGTACGTTATAGAAGTCAATCTATCTATTTCTTCTTTATGGGTATTAGATACCGGATGTGCATCTCACATTTGTATTAATGTGCAGGGGTTGAGAAATAGTATAGCGTTGACAAAGAGAGAAATAGACCTACGAGTAGGCAATGGTGCAAGAGTTACTGCTGTCGCTGTAGGAATATATTCCTTATCTTTGCCCACTGGGCTTGTTTTAGAACTAGAAGAGAGTTGTTATGTGTCTGCTTTGAATAAGAACATTATCTCTATTTCTTGTTTGGACAAAAAAGGTTTTTCATTTGTAATAAAGGATAAATGTTGTTCCGTTTATTTCAATGACATGTTCTATTGTAGTGCACCTCTTATGAATGGTCTCTATGTTATAGACTTTGAAAACTCAATCTATAACATAAATACCAAAAGGTTCAATTCTAATAATTTGAACCAAACATATCTCTGGCATTGCCGCTTGGGTCACATAAATAAGAATCGCATATCCTAACTCCATAAGGATGGACTTTTGGACTCATTTGATTTTAAATCATATGAGGCATGCGAATCTTGTCTTAAGGCAAGATGAGAAAGACTCCATTTAATGGACATAGCGAAAGGGCTAATGATCTATTAGGACTCATACATACTGATGTATGTGACCCTTTCAGAATAGCAGCTAGAGGAGGCTATCATTACTTTATTACTTTCACTGATGATTTCAGTAGAAACGACTATATTATCTGATGAGACACAAGTTAGAATCCTTTGAAAAGTTTAAAGAATTCAAGAATGAAGTACAAAACTAACTTGAAAAGAGCATTAAGATGCTTTAATCAGATCGAGGTGAGGAATACCTTAGCCAAGAGTTTCATGACCATCTCGTTGAGTGTGGGATCATATCTCAAGTCACTCCACCTGGAACACTATAATGGAATGGTGTATCAGAAAGAAGAAATCGTTCTTTATTAGATATGCTACAATCGATGATGAATCATACAGATCTTCCTACTTACTTATGGGGACATGCTCTAGAAACGACCGCTTTCACACTTAACCTAGTTTTATCTAAGGTCGTCATAAAGACACCATATATGATATAGACTGGGAAGAGTCCCAAGATGTCTTTTATGAAGATTTGGGGTTGTGAGACTTACGCTCGATGACAAGTCTCAGATAAACTAGGACCCAAATTAGATAAGTCCTATTTTGTAGGATATCCCAAGGAAACAAAGGGATATTACTCTATAATTCCACACAAGGCAAGGTGTTTGTTGCCAGAACTGATGTCTTTCTTGAAAGGGAATTTATTTCTAGAAAAACTAGTGGGAGTGAAGTCGATTTTGAAGAAATTCAAGATAGACAAACTAGCACCGACGCCTTGATGGAAATTGAACAGGTACCACAAGATATTATGGATCAGGATTTTGTTACACCACAAAGAAGTTGTAGAGCAACAACCTGTTCAAGTAGCACACGCTCTACGCTGATCTGATAGGATCCGTCGTCAACCTAAGAGATATTCGTTTCTCTTATCTGACCACGGTGATGTAGTGTTTATTAGTCTTAACGAGCCTATATCTTATCAAGAAGCTGTTTAGGGCCCAGATTCTAAGAAATGGCTAGAGGCCATGAGATCTGAAATGGAATCTATGTACACTAACCAAGTATGGACTTTAGTTGATCCACCTGAAGGGATCAAACCCATTGGGTAGAAGTGGGTCTTCAAAGTGAAGACTGACATGGATGGGCATATGCATACCTATAAAGGTAGATTGGTGACTAAAGGGTTCAAGCAAATTCATGATATAGACTATGATGAAACATTTTCACCAGTTGCGGTGCTTAAGTCCATTTGGATTCCATTTGCTATTGCAGCTTACTATGATTATGAGATCTGGCAGATGGATTCCAAAATTGTATTTCTTAACGGAAATCTTCTCGAGGATGTGTACATGACACAACCTAAGGGTTTTGTAGATCCAAAGAATGCTAAAAAAGTTTGTAAGTTACATAGATCCATTTATGGATTAAAGCAAGCTTCTAGAAGTTGGAATCTTCAATTTGATGATGCGATCAAAATGTTTGGTTTCATTAAGAATGAAGATGAACCTTGTGTCTATAAGAAGGTTAATGGGAGCACAGTCATTTTTCTCATATTGTATGTAGATGACATACTTCTCATTGGAAATGATATCCCTGCTCTTCATTCAATGAAGACTTGACTTGGGAATTATTTTTCAATGAAAAACTTAAGTGAGGTAGCCTATATATTAGTGTAGGCGCAGTGGGGCCAGCAAGAGGGGGGTGAATTGCTTGTAAAAAAAAATACCCTCCTCAAAACTTTCAACTTCAAAATAAAAGCAACAATTATAAAATTAAATAGAGCTAAAATAGAAACAGAGAAAAACAGACTCAGTGTTTTACTTGGTTACAACCAAGACGGTTGTTAATCCAAGGCAGTTAGAAAGCGTACTAGAAATGTCTCATTCTCTGAAGGCGAAGAAGCCTTTTACACTAAGAGCTCTTACAAGTTTCTTGGAAATTAAAATCAGAGTTGATATTCGAATAGCTGTTCGAGGCCCCTTTATATAGGGGTTCCAGAACTTATCAGATCACCTGATCTTCGGGATTAAGATTTGACTCGAGAGGGATCGGTCGACCGATCACCAGGTTCGGTCGACCAAACCTGCTGAACCTACCCAGCCTTCCGTCTAGATGCAGCCTCTCTGGATCGAGCCTGCGTTCGGTCGACAGATGTCAGTGTTCGTTCGACCGATCAGCCAACGGTCTCCACTTGATCTGGCCCGATCAAATCGCTTCGACTAGGTCTCTGGTTTATCTCCGGTTCGGTCGACCGATCAGAAGGTTCGGTCGACCGATCAATTCACCAACGGCTGGTTGTTGACGTGTCACCAACAGCTAGTCTCTGATGATAGGGGTTCGGTCGACCGATAAAGACGTTCGGTCGACCGAACACTTGTCAAGTCAACTTCCCGGTTGACATGCTATGGTTCCTTTCGCTTGGGTGATTGCGGCTAACCGGAATAAGGCTCACCCGGACCCAATTCCCGGTCTTCTCCTCGAGCAGTCTTCCTTCTTAGCTTTACGTCCCTCGAACACTGCGCACGTTCTTCTCGCCCACCGGTGTACTCTTTCGCAGCTCTCTCGTCCTTCAGACGCACTGATAACCATGATTTTGCTACATTATTTTAATTCATAATACATATTTTTAATGGTTTATTCATAGCTTAAACTCATGTTGACTCTATATTTTATAAATTACATGTGCTCTTGGACCTAATTGTAAATTGGCTTATAATCATGGTATTTGATGCTAATATTTGATTTTTATTTTGTAGGCATCAAAAGGATCATGGACCCGATCAGATCAGACCGCATTTGGGCTCAAATCTAGGGATAAACGAGGCGATCAAGCTTTGGATTGATTTGGACCGTCCATTGAAGATCGGAGAGATCTGAGCCATCCGTTGAGAATCTGGTTTATCCGACCTAATGAGAAGCAGATCTCGTCCGTTGATGAAGATCCAGAGGTTTTGATCCAGATCTGAGTTCATCTAGCCGTTGATCAAGCTCCGAGAAATTTGGACCGTCCGATCAGAACTGAAGTTGTTTAAAACATTTGAGAAGCTACAGTGCAATTCGAGCTCGATTTCTCACCGTGACAAAGCCACTGTTCATCATCCGTGACGCCGAGTTCCCATTCCAAATTCCTTCATCGTCGACGAACGTTGAGCTTCTGGCGACCATCGTCCAAGTTTCAGATCGTGACAGAGGGAGGTTTCTCTGCACACGATCCTTTCATTTTGCATTCACAAGACGAGCTCAAATTGGGGAGTTTTTCCGATATGAGGGATTCTATCACGCAACAGGAGTTTCGGAGGAGGTTTTCCGGAGTTTCTGCTTCCAATTCATTTCTCAATTCACTCGCGACTTCACAATCGATCCGATCAATCGATTTGTGTTCACGATTCATTCATCTTCTTCTGTTCTTCGGGCGATGAACTTTAGATGAGATCACAAGCTTGTAGGGAGGTTTCTGCTAGCTACGAGCTTCATAATCTTTAGCTGAGAATCTCAATCAATCCGGCGATGCTTGAGGGGAGGTTTCCGAGAGCGCCTCTGTTTCACAGCAGAGATGAAGAAGTTGAGTTTCGAGTTTTGGTTTGAGGAATGTTTAGGGTTTCGTTTCCTTCATTTTTGTTTTTGCATTGTTCATTGAATATGCTCAGCTCATCAGATCTGATTCATTTCTTACCATTTCGTTCTTGTTTGAATTTCTTATGAAAAATCCATTTCTGATTCTCACTTGCAATTCTGATTTTCTTTAGGTTTCTGCAATTTCATCCACACTTAGCTACTAACTTAGTTTGTAATCTGAATCTTATGTAGCTAACTAATTAGTTTGCAATCTAGTGTTTGTTTCAATTCAAGAAATTAGGAAACCTTTGATCTAGTCATTGGATTTGTTGTGATTGTGATTACACTTGAAGATTGAATGCTTAATTTGAGCTCGTGATTTGTTATCTCTATTCAAGTTTATTTTGTTTGAGCTTAAGAATTTAATTGAAACTGTAATTGTAAGTTGGAGAGAAAGTTATTGATTTATTTGAAGAGAAAGTTATTGATTTATTTGATTTAATGGTGCTTAATTGTTGTTGACTTGATGAAAATGGAAGAGTTTAATAGAACTTGTTGATGTAAGAATTTGATTAAAATCAATTCTAGGATTTACACACATTCACTAGTTATTCTTGGAAAAATACGACTTGGGACTCCTTACTACACGTGTTATATTAATTTACGAATGAGTTCCAATCTTTATTAATTTGATGTGCCATGTGACATGCAAAAAGGATAACACCACGCACCGAGCCCGTCGGCTCCCTTCCCGTGTCATCCTTCTCGCTGGCTGCGTCTTTCGCTTGACTTCCTGCGCTCCTAAGCTCCTGTACACTTAGACACAGGGATCAGACAAACAGGACCTAACCTAAACTTGGTTGATCACATCAAAACAACCACGGGGTCCAACAATTAGGCCTTAAGATCTATAGAGATAGATCTAAAAGATTACTTGACCTAACCCAGAGTATATACATTGACAAAGTGCTTAAACATTTTGTCATGAAGAATTCCAAGAAGAGATTCCTGCCGATGTCACATGGTGTGAGTCTTTCGAAGACTCAATGCCCCTCATCTAAGGAAGAAACGGACCGCATGGATCAGATTTCTTATGCATCTGCTATAGGGTCTATCATGCACACCATGCTTTGTACTCGCCTAGATGTCTTGTATGCATTGAGCATGATGAGCAGATACCAGTCAGATCCAGGTGAAGATCACTAGACAGCAGTCAAGAATATTCTTAAGTACTTGAGAAGGACTCAAGATTATTTCTTGATCTTTGGAGGCGATGAAGATCTTGTTGTAAAGGGTTACACCGATGCTAGCTTCCAAACTGACAAGGATGATTACAGATCGCAGTCAGGGTATGTGTTTTGATTAAATGGTGATGCTATGAGCTGAAAGAGTTCAAAGCAGGACACAATCGCTGATTCTACAACAGAGGCCGAGTACATTGCTTCTTTAGCTACAGCAAAGGAGGTTGTTTGGATCAGGAAGTTCATTACAGAGATTGGTGTTGTTCCTAATATAGCGAACCCAATAGACCTCTATTATGATAACAATGGGGCTATTGCACAAGCTAAGGAATCTCGCTCTCATCAAAGATCCAAAAACATACTATGACTATTCCATCTCATTCGAGAGATCATCGATAGAGGAGATGTGAGGATATGTAGAGTACTGACCGATGCTAACATTGCGGATCCTTTGACCAAGGATTTGGTACATAGAAAACATGATGGTCACACTAGGTCAATGGATATTCGATATCTCAGTAATTTGCACTAAGGCTAGTGGGAGATTGTTAGTATTAGCCCTAGTACCAATTATGGGATGATTGTAAATGACTCATTTTTATCATATTTCATTATTCATAAAAGATAAAGTTGATTATTATATTTATTTCAGTTCAGTGCTGAATGAATAAGTATAATAATATCCTAGAGTAGTAGGTTCTAATCTGTAATATATCAATTGGTTGAATTAATAGTGAGATATTGTAGATATATATAGAACACTATTCTTAACTATGTCTAGTTAAGCATTAATATACAAGGACAATATTAATGTGTTGAGACTAGCATGTAGGTCAACGGATGACTTAATCTCACAAGCCATGGATATGAGATATCAGGTTTACACATGGGTATGTATTAGAGAATATATACTAAATGACCCGCCATGAGAATGTTTTCTGGATCGTTATATGAGTGTCATAAATTTTCTCATGTGACTATTGATATGAATAGTCCTTAGACCTGAAGTCACTACGGTTCCCTACATAAGGAGTTGTGTACTTTGGTATCGACAAACATCACCTGTAACAAGGTGGACAATAAAGTCGATCACTGGGTATGTAATAAATTATGCGAAGGGATGTGAGTAATGTAGATGGAATCTATCCCTTCCATATGACGGAAGCGATATCTGTGGGCTCCTTGATTTGTAGGACACAAGAAAGCATGACCATGCTCAAGGGAGGTAGGCCAATATCGACCGAGATATACCTTAAGGGAGGTAGGCCAATCTCGACCGAGATATACCTTAAGGGAGGTAGACCAATATCGACCGAGATATACCTCAAGGGAGGTAGGCCAATATCGATCGGGATATACCTTAAGGGAGGCAGGTCAATATCGACCGAGATGTAACTCAAGGAGGTAGGTCAATATCGATCGAAATATACCTCAAGGGAGGTAGGCCAATATCGATCGAGATATACCTCAAGGGAGGTAGGCCAATATCGACCGAGATATACCTCAAGGGAGGTAGACCAATCTCGACCGAGATATACCTTAAGGGAGGCAGGTTAATATCAACCGAGATATACCTCAAGGGAAGTAGGCCAATCCCAACCGAGCAAGGTCTGGGTTTAATATTCGGCCAACACAAAACATAGTATAATACCTAGCTGCCTATAATATAATAAAGACAGGGCAAACAAGTAAACTCATAATTAATTTAATAAAGATGTCTGTATCCGATTGAATAACAGGTTTACCTATTTGGCGGGAAATATGTTTCTAGACTTTTCTGCATGTGCTAGACGACAAAGAAGGTACATCTGTGGTACAAAAAAGATTCCTTAAAAGCCAGTTACCACAAGTACGCAGCTTACATCATCTCATAACAAACTCTAACAAACCAGGGTCCACTTCATAACTACGGAGGTTATATGAAGTGGTATAAAAAGGGGAATTCTCTCTGTTGGCCAGGTAAGTTCACATTACGGCTCGCACTCACAAACCCTAATTCTTAACTACTATTCGTCTTCTTCTTCTTTCTTCCACACAAGGAGAGATCACTGACTTGAGCATCGGAGGGCCTAGCCAGGGATTCCCACCCCGGTCTTAGGTCACTGACGATAGTGTTGGTTGGTCTCCTGTGCACAGGAAGCCTTGGGAGTTCAGGATCTCGGTTTTCTTCAGTCAGATTTCTCTCTTATCATTGAAGCTTCATACTAGGAGGGCATTCTGTGACTTTATCTTCCCCGATCCGCTTTGGGTTTCTCGGATCGGTATCCAGTCAGGTATTACTCTTCATCACTAGTAGATTTTCTCCCCAGCTTTCCATTTTGTCGAGCATCTCAGACAGGATCAAATTTGGCGCCGTCTGTGGGAAACTTCACATGAATCTGAGACTACAAGATGGAAGAGGCTGGAAAATCAAATCTACTCACTATTAGCCGTGAGGATCTGGATTTTCTCATTAATACTCATGTACAGAAAGCTTTGCAACAACAACAACAACAACTTCAAGCTCATACTGGGGCTACTTTGCCGGTAGCCCATCATCCGACGATTTCGACTACTGAGCATCGGAAGGGAAAGGAGCCAGAAGAAGAACATGTATATTTCCCTTCGGCTACAACTTCTCCGACTAGGCGTCCTCGAGCCTTCCTTCGTACTCCTTTGGAACAGGGGGGATGAAAGCCCATATTTCAGGAATCTTCTGGAGAAGCACCAGACAGAGAGAAGCGCAAAGTTAAGATGATAACCAACGATAGTTCGCCGGAAAGAATTATTTCTTCATTCTCTCAAAGTGTACTGGATGATCCGCTTCCCAAGTGGTATCAAAACCTTCAAATCGGCGAATACACTGGGACTATAGATCCGGAAGATCATTTGTTAAAATTTGAAAATGTGGCACTACTGCAACAATTTTCTGATGGAGTAAAGTGTCAGATGTTTCTCACAACACTCGGAGGAGCCGCACAGCGCTGGTTTAAGAGATTACCGGAAAAATCCATCCAAAAGTTCAAGGATTTCAAGTAGGTTTTCTTACACCATTTCTCTAGTAACAAGAGGTACCATAAAACTCCTTGGAGTCTATTTTCAATCAAACAAGCATCTAAGGAGTCCATTAGAGCATATATCAAAAGATTCAATCAGGTAGCTATCGATGTACCCAATGCTACTACTGAAATATTGGTAAGTGATTTCTCTCAAGAGCTAAATGATAATGATTTCTTTAAAGATCTAGTAAGAAATCCTCCTACCAATTTTGACTCCTTAATCGAACGTGCTACTGAATTCATCAACATTGAGGAGGCTCAAGCTGCCCACAGAAAAGAAGGCACTACTTCTTCTCCTACCCCTGTTAAGGAGAAGGTTCCTGCTCCTGTCCCTCCACCAAGAGGACCTCGAGTAGTCCACCCACCTCATCGTCATCCAGAATATCGTCTGCAAGCGGTGCAACACGTGGAGATGCAACAAGAAGCACCAAGAAGGTGGTGTACTTACCATAAAATCAGCAGTTATCATACAGAGGACTGTTTTGTTTTGAAAAATAAGAGAGCGGACAGGAAGCGTTATCAAAGGCAAAATTATTATCGGCAACAATACCCCAGACAGCAAAGTCCGCTCAAACTGGAGTATCGCCCGATCGAGCCTCAACAAGGCGCATTACCAACCCCGGCCGGTACAAGTCAGGGGCTCGAGAAAACTAAGCCTGATGTCATGACTGCCCGACAAGAAGAAAACAGGAGCAATGCCACCCGGGGCAACATTAATATGATCGCAGGTGGGCCCACTGATGGAGATTCCAATAGGGCCAGAAAAGCACATGCACGGAGACTTGAAATACATGTCGTAGGGTGTAGTATGGAAAAAGCAGCTGGTCCAGAAATCATTTTTGGGCCCAGAGACCTCGAGGGGGTAGAAATACCCCATGATGATGCATTAATAATCAAGGCTGTGATAGCCAATTATGCTATTTCTCGTACCTTCATAGATACTGGTAGTTATGTGAATATTATCTTTAAGAAAGCTTTTGATCAGCTGCAGATTGATCCGAGCGAACTTCAACAGATGGTGACTCCTTTATATGGATTCATTGGTAATGAAGTACAACCGCTCGGCCAAATAAAATTGGCCATATCCCTAGGGGAAGAGCCTCTTATGAGAACAAGAAGATCCTATTTTATGGTGGTGGATGCCCCCTCCTCCTATAATGTGATACTGGGTCGGCCGGCCTTAAATGAGTTTAGGGCGGTCGTTTCTACTTTCTGTCAGAAGATTAAATTTCCCATTGATGACCAGGTGGGGGAAATGAGGGGCGATCAAAAAACAGCCCGCAACTGTTATGTAGAGATTGTTCGAACTGAAGCCAGCGCCGCTCGAAAAATTCAAAGAATGGAGGTTAATGCCTTTCAAGAAAAGCCATCTGTTCTGGTTTATGAAGAAAAGGAAGAAGTCTAGATACAGACCGGTTGGCCTGAAGCTACTACTTATGTCGCGACCGATCTTGATCCTACCTTGAAAGCTAAACTGGTTCAGTGCTTGAAGAAAAACAATGATGTTTTTGCCTGGACGCCCAAAGAAGTCATGGGTGTTTCCCCCTCAGTGATGGAGCATTCTTTGCATGTTTTCCCAGATGCCCGACCGGTTATGCAGAGAAAAAGAAATTTCAGTGCAGAACAAAATCAAATCATCAAGGAAGAAATAACTAAACTCATGGAAGCTGGCTACATCAGGGAAGTACAGTTCCCTAGCTGGTTAGCTAATGTGGTCTTGGTCTCTAAGCCAGGCAATAAATGGCGGGTATGTGTTGATTTCCGTGATCTCAACAAAGTGTAGGTGCAGCGTGTTAGGATCCTTCGTACGGAGGCTAGAGAGGGGGGTGTGAATAGCCGACCCCAAATCGTCGTTTCTTTCTACAAAACGTGTTAGCTCAGCGGAAAATAAACACAGAAACGAAAGGGAAAGAAGACAAACCTCAAACAAACCGATGTAACGAGGTTCGGAGATAAACTCCTACTCCTCGGCGTGTCCGTAAGGTGGACGAAGCCTATCAATCCGTCGGTGGATGAGTCCCCGGAGAACCGGCTAATAAATGCTCCTTGTGGGTGGAGAAACCTCGCCACAATACTTGTAACAACAAGAAAGAGTACAAGGAAAGCAAGAAGCAAATACAAACACAATATGAATGCAACACTCGCTTGCCTTCTCTGTCGACCGGAGGCGATGAAGCAGCAACTTCACAACCCAAACGCAGCAGCTGATCGACGACTGGAAGCTCACGCGAAGCTTCGAGGGAGAGCTCAACAAAGCTCAAGTCACAGTAGCAACAGCAAGGAGGAAGAAAGGAGTAAAAGCAACGAAGCCCTGTAGCTCATTTTATACCTGCGCCTGCGAAGAACCTGCAACGAAGACAGAAGACGCAGAACCTAGCCGTTGTCTCTCACAACGGCTAGATCCAGACCGATCAGGCTTCACCCTGATCGGTCTGGGGCTTGCCTGATCGGTCGTGTGTGGAATCTGATCGATCAGGCTTCTGACCCTGACAGATCAGAAGGCTTCACAGAGAGTTACCCAACTCTCTGTGTGGAATCTGATCGGTCCCCGGACCGATCAGACTCTATGTGAATCGGTCTCCATGACCGATCCACAGCCTTTCTCCTGAGCACTTTGCTGCCTACTGATCGGTCACCAGACCGATCAGTAACTGTACAGAGAGCTTCTGTTCGGTATCTGATCGGTCACCAGACCGATCAGAGCAAACAAAGTATCACTGGATCGGTCTGGTGACCGATCCAGAGCTTGGTTTTTGCCTAAACCAAGTCCCAAGTATCCCAAACCAACATTCGGTCAACCTTGACCTGTTGGTACATCATGCTTAGCATCTGGTCACTCCCTTGACCTGCTAAGACTCCCCACCAAGTTGTTGGATCGAGATCGCGCTAGAGGGGGGGTGAATAGCGCTCGCGGCTATTTTTATCGTATCGGAAACGTAAAACTACCAAAGTAAATATACGCAGCGGAAGTAAAGAATGCAATCACAGAAGGACACAGATAGTTTTACTTCGTTCGGAGCCTAGGTCGACTCCTACTCGAAGGCCCGCGATCCTTGATCGCTTTCGGTGGGCAACACTTATAAGTACGAAAAAGAGTACAAGATTTACAATCAGTACAATAATTAAAAACAAGTTTACCGACGACAGAATCGTAATCTCGAAGCTCCTGGTCGTCGTGGACTTGTAACAGCACTTCAGGGTCGTTGAATGAGCAGCACGCAGCACAAGGATTGCTTGGAAGTTGTGTTCTGAAGCTGCTGGTCGAGACCCCTTATAAAGGGGGTTCAAGGCGCCTTACACTGTTCACCAAGGCGCCTTGAACGAGCCGAGTCACCCGCGTGGATCAGCACGGACCTGGTCGAACTCTATCTGGTTTAAGGCGCCTTCAGCCTATCCAAGGCGCCTTCAACCTCCGGTTCAAGGCGCCTTGAACCCCATTCAAGGCGCCTCCAGTCTGCTGCGCTGGCCTTTTCCTGGCTCGCACCCAAGGCGCCTCGGACACTGTTCATCCGAGTCCTTCTTTGTGTTTTTGGTACCTGCAAGTATGTTAATCCAAAGATACCTGCAACACAAAGTTAACACAACATAATAGTATGAATATGAAATTATGACAGTCTCCGGACTGTCCGGGTCTGACTTCGGGTTTCCAGCCGGAAACCCTATGTTCCCTCTACGGGGAACGCGTCCTCACCTACTCCTCTCGGGAGATTTACCTGTTGCCAGTACGATCCTCCGGATCGACTGGACTTTTACTCGGCACTCGATGCTTCCGGACTTTCTGCTGAACATCCGCTTCACCGGCCAGTTCAGACTTTCACCTAGTTCGCGACACCAGGACTTTCCACCTAGGGTTACCACCCCCTAGGACTTTTGCCTGAAGCCATCGACCTGCCAAGACTTTCCGCATAGGGTTACCACCCCCTATGACCTAGGGTTACCACCCCCTAGGGTTTTACCTTGCCTAACCGCAGTTAGGACTTTCCTGAAACACTCAGCAAAAGCTGTCAGATAACAAAGCACCTTAACTTTGAATCCTTTGCCATTATCAAAACTTAGGTTCGATCGTCGGATGCTTCCCGCACCAACAATCTCCCCCTTTTTGATTATGGCAACACGTAATTCAAAGTTAAGAAAAACAACATATGTAATAACTGCATAAAGTTAACCAAGCTTAAGTAAATAAACTTCAAATGCAATAGAGGTTAAGCTGGAAACTTTGAACTTTGACATATTAGACTCCCCCTTAATGAGCTGGAAACTTTGAACTTTGACATATTAGACTCCCCCTTAATAAAAGCCCTCCTTTTATCAAATACTTTGAATTTAACTTTAATTTACCTACTCTCTGCTTTTATTAAATACTTTGATTTTTCCATTAACTTTAAATCTACTCTCCCCCTTTGCCATATATCAAAAAAATAAACTAGTTTGAAAGTAGATTTGTATTTTTCTGAAGGAAAATTTTCAAAAGAGGGAAAAAGAACAAAAAACGACTTAGCTTTTTGAGTTTTGGAATTTTCTAAATTTGAAAATACTTAGCTATATATTCATCTTCAAAATGATTTGTATTGAGAAAATATTTTGCCAAATAGCTAAGTTTAGAGTACAATCTAACTAAGTGTAGTAAACATATTCTTAAAATTAACTAAGTTTGAAGATATGAGTATTTGAATTTTCAATAAAATGTTTTTAATAAAAAGTTTTGCTTAGAAGTTATAAAATTTGAGGTCACTTTAAAATGTTATAATTAGTTTACTAGATTTGAAAAATAGTTGAATATTCAATTTCATGGTCAAGTTTGTGAAAAAAACTGTAAATGAGTTTTGAATACTCATTGTGAAGAAAATTAACAAAATATTTATTTTTAGGACAGAGGGAGTAGTAGGAGTTTGTTTTCAGTCCAAGCATGAGTCAAATTAAATTATTAAGTTTAATTTGATTAAGTATCAGAGCCCTAAAATAATCAGGTAAAGTAATTTGATTAGAACCGTAAAGTATAATCATGCTTAAATTGAAACACACTTTTCCCAACTGTCTAACCTTTAGCTACTTGCTGATTGCCTAGAGGGCAGTAGCTTTCACATGGTTAGTCAAATTAAGTCCATTTGGTCCAGTTAGATTTGTCTAGAGCTGGAAGACTTGACTTGATTAATATTTATGATGTGTTTAACACCCAGACTCATATTGATGCACAAATATAAGCATTCCTGAGTCCAGGCTGTACCCTATGCATCTCACGCCATTCTAAGTTTTTCAAACACAAGCAAGGTAGACCTAGGTGTTTGTGAGATGCTCTGGCTTTAATCTAGGGGAACATGATTTCTAGGGGAAAACTTAGGCTAGTTCCAAATGTTGAAAATTCTAAGAAATTGGAATTTTGAAATAAGTATTTTCCTAGAAATTTAAAAGCAAATGATAACCAAACATTGTCTATTCTACCCAGCACATTCCTATTTGTCTTCTAAGTGCGCTGAACTCAAGTTCAGGTAAGGGTTTTGTGAAGATGTCAGCTAGATTTGATTTTGACTCAACATAGTTGAGTGTAATGTCACCCTTAGCTACATGATCCCTTACAAAATGGTGCTTTACTTCTATATGTTTAGTCCTTGAGTGATGAATTGGGTTTTTTGTTAAATTTATGGAACTTATATTATCAATTGAGATTTTTGTGTTATGATAGTTCAGTTGATAGTCTTTAAGAGTGTGCATCATCCAAAGCAATTGAGATGTGCATTCACCTAAGGCTATATATTCAGCTTCAGTGGTAGACAAAGCCACACAATGTTGCTTTCTACTTGACCAACTTACTAGGCATTGTCCTAGAAATTGACAACTACCACTTGTGCTTTTTCTATCTAACTTGCATCCGGCGTAATCCGAGTCAGAGTAGCCAAGAAGGTCAAAGGTGCAAGTTCTAGGGTACCAGAGTCCTATATTTAGAGTACCTTTAATGTACCTAAGTATTCTTTTAACATAGGTTAAATGTGACTCTTTTGCACAAGCTTGGTATCTTGCGCACATACCAACCGCAAATAATATGTCGGGTCGACTTGCAAGGCTTCCTATGGCACTCCTATAGTACGTTGGGTCTATTGGTTTGCCTTCAGGGTCAGAGTCTATGTTAATGTTGGTTGCCATGGGTGTATTTATTATTTTTGAATTTTCCATGCAGAATTTTTTAATTAATTCTTTTGCATATTTAGTTTGATAAATATATATTCCATCTTTAGTTTGTTTTATTTGTAAGCCTAAGAAAAAATTAAGTTCACCAACCATGCTCATTTCGAATTCATTTTCCATTAATTTAGTGAATTCTTTTAAAAATTTAGAGTTATTTGATCCAAAAATTATATCATCAACGTAGATTTGAGCTATGAAGATGTCTTTGTCTACAGTTTTTACAAATAGAGTTGGATCTATTTGACCTTGGTTGAAACCTTTGGATATTAAGTGATTTGACAATCGTTCATACCATGCCCTAGGGGCTTGTTTAAGTCCATACAAGGCCTTTTTTAACCTAAATACATGATTAGGATATCCTAAGTCCTCAAATCCTGGGGGTTGGCTTACATATACTTCCTCCTTAATAAATCCATTTAAGAATGCTGACTTAACATCCATTTGGTATAGTTTAAATCCTTTGTTTGCTGCATAGGCTAACAACATTCTAATGGATTCTAGTCTAGCTACTGGGGCATAGGTTTCATCATAGTCCAAACCTTCAACTTGGCTGAATCCTTTAGCTACAAGCCTAGCCTTATTTCTAATTATTTCGCCTTGATCATCTAGCTTGTTTCTAAATACCCATTTTGTATCGATTATTGATTTATTTGAGGGTTTAGATACAAGTTCCCAGACTTGATTTCTCTCAAATTGGGCTAACTCTTCCTGCATAGCTATGATCCAGTCCGGGTCAGGTAGTGCTTCTTCTATTGTTTTTGGTTCGATTTTAGAAATTAGGGCAATCTGACTGTGAATTCTGTAGGAGGATCTAGTTCTTACCCCTAGATTTGGATCACCCAAAATTTGATCAGATGGGTGAGAGGTACTGACCCTAGTTGGTCTGATAAGTGGGTCAGGGGCTGGTTCCTCTGGTTTATGAAGATTTGGTTGAATTTCATCATCTTCTATATTTCTTGGATCAATATCAACATTCTCATTTATATTTGGTAGATTATTTTCTTCATCAAATATTATATTAGTTGTTTCTTCAACTTTTAGGGTGTTTTGATTGTAGACTCTATAGGCTCGACTGTTTGAGGAGTATCCTAAAATATTCCTTTGTTAGATTTGGGTGTGAATTTTCTTAAATAATCTTTAGTGTTTAAAATGTGAACTTTACATCCAAATACTTTTAAATAATTTAAGTTAGGAATTTTATGATAATATAGTTCATAAGGGTTTTCTTGTGAAATTTGTTGATCAAAATTCGGTTTTGAATATGATTTGCAGTATTTATTGCTTCTGCCCAGAATTGGTGATTTAAGTTATATTCATTTAACATGGTTCTAGCGGCTTCTTGTAGGGTTCTATTTTTACGTTCCACCAGACCATTTTGTTGGGGGGTTCTAGGACATGAAAATTCATGTTGATATCCATTTATTTTACAAAATTGGGTAAATTTATGATTTTCAAATTCCCCTCCGTGATCACTTCTTATTCTTTTAATTTTAGTATCTTTTTCATTTTCTATTAATTTACAAAAGTTACTAAATATTTCATAGGTTTCATCTTTAGTTTTTAGGAATTTTACCCATGAAAATCTAGAGTAGTCATCAATTATTACTAAGCAATACTGGTTCTTGCTTAGTGACTTAGCTCCATGTGAATCAAATAAGTCAAGGTGAAGGAGCTCAAGTAAGGAGCTGGTTCTTTCAAGATTTGTTGATTTGTGTGTTGACTTAGTTTGTTTTCCTTGTTGACAAGCATTACAGATTGAATTTTCAATGAATTTTAGGTTTGGTAAACCTTTAACTAGACCATTTTGACTCATTTTTGAAATGAGTCTAGTGTGAGTGTGACACAATCTTCTGTGCCACAAAGCAGTTTCCTCTTCTTGTGTTAGAAAACACTTTGTTGAGGATGTTGGTAGATTAATTGAATACATATTATTTATCCTAAGTCCCTTAAGTAAGATTTCAGGATTTTCAATGTTTTTAACTAAACACCTGGTTTTGTCAAAAGTTACTAAGTATCCGCTATCACACAATTGACTTATACTTAGTAAATTAAACTTGAAATTTTCAACTAAAAGGACTTTTCGAATAATAAAATCGGAGTTGAGTTCGATATTACCTCTTCCGATTACCTTAAGTTGACCTTCGTTACCGAATGCAACTGATCCTAAGTTTTTGTATGTGAGTTTAGTAAACTTCAATTTATCTCCAGTCATGTGTCTGGAGCAGCCACTATCCAACATCCATTGATCCAATTCCTACATAGGAAGTGGTTGAATTGTTTTAATGGATTTCACGATAGTTAAATTGAAGTAAACTTGTTAGAGATAAATTTTGAAGGAGTTTTGAAATTGAAAATAATTTTGAATTTTAAGTTTAAAATAATTTTGAAATTGAGTTTTAAAAATAATTTTGAAATTGAGTTTTAAAATAATTTTGAAATTGAGTTTCATATAAATTTTGAGATTTGAGTTTTAAAACTTAGTCATCTCACCCGATCTAAGTTTTCAATCAGGGAATCCTATGATTGATGTGAGATGATTTATTGTTGAATTCAGGATTTTGGTTTAACTTGTGTTAGATTCAGGTTTGGCTTTGGGTTCAACAAGTAAGCATTCTTTGGATAAACTTTCTGGGCTATGGTGAGTCACAAGGAGCTCATTAAAGTAACCATGCCTTCGAGGTTTTCCAAATAGTCCTACCCATTGAACTTAATACCAATCCTTGGTCTAACTAGTCAGGATTCATTTAAGGGTAGCTTCGGTCAGTTCCATTTGGCCAAATGCACCAGGTTGAAGCCATATCTTCCTAGACATGCGATGCCCAAGCTTCCCTAACGTACTATCATCCAAAAATTTCACCAGTACTGTGGGTCAAGTTAAACCTAGCCCGTTTTAATCTAACCTTAATTACCCTGCCGGGTAATCTACTCTTGTTTTACCCATTTCGGGTAGATTAGGTTTAGTTACCCTGCCGGGTAGTTTAGTTGGGGGTGCCAGCGAGTCTGGATCCTCCATTTTTATTTTCAGTGTTAACTTAATTTCGACTCTTGAATATCTTAACTTGATTTTAATTTTGAGTTTTGAATTGATAATTTAATTTTGAATTTTGAATTTAATTTTTAATTTTAAATTTCGAATTTTGAATTTAATTTTTAATTTTGAATTTTGAATTTTAAATTTAATTTTAGTTTTAAATTTTGAATTTTGAATTTAATTTTTAATTTTAAATTTCGAATTTTGAGTTTAATTTTAGTTTTAAATTTTGAATTTTAAATTTTTAGGATTGTTTTTCGTTTTGCTCCCCCTGGATCATGGCCTCGATATGGTCTATCGAGGTAGTATATTTGATCCTTTGGAACCCAGTATTGGTCAGGTCTAACTTGATTGACCAAGTTAGACTTGGAGACCCATGCTTGGACTGATTTAACACTTTGTTTGTTTATTAATGATAAATAAGATCTATATTTACTTTTGTATCCCAGCCCAGTTCTGTTGTAGACGGCTCTTTGTGTCCCAAGAATCAAGTCCAAATTCTTGGAGCCCAAAGTAAACCGTTCTAAGGTATTTTCTAAATCTTTAACCCGATTTGTTAGACTTGAATTTTCTTCCTCAAGTTTTTGAACTTGAGTTGGAAATTCAGTCTGACTCTGGTCAGGTAAGGGTTTGGTGTTAGCCACTTCTTTAAGGACACTTACTTCCTTTAGAAGTGACTTAACCTTCAGGTTTGACTTAGCTAATTTGCGCAATAAATAGCTAACTAAAGTGTTCAACCGGGAGATACTTACAGTGATGGTCCTTCGGAAACGGATACGGATCCGTGGCTTTGCTCGGACTCGGCCTCAGACTCGCTCTCGCATCCGGATTCGACGACTTGGTCCCGGGCCATTAATGCGAGTAGACTCGTTTGTTCGAGCTCGTCGTCGTCGTCCTCTGATGAAGATTCGTCCCATGTTGCCTTAAGGACCTTTTTCCTTCTTTGCTTTTTGATCTCCTTCAGGTTAGGGCAGTTGGTTTTGATGTGCCCTTTTTGGTTACACCCGTAGCATGTAACTTCAAACTTCATCTTTGTATTTTGTGGGCCTTCCTTTGATTTCACTGCCTTCTTTAGATCTCTTTTGTCGAATCCTTTCGTCTTGTAGAGCTTCTTCACGAGATTTACCAGCTCGGTTGTAATGTCACCTTCTTCATCATCAGAGTCTGGTTCAGCTTCCGATGCTGGTTCGGTTCTCCGTCGAGGTCTCGGTTCCCGGGTTCGGCTTGTACCTGCAACCAACGCAATACCTTTCTCGGTAGGCTGTGCATTAGTCTGCTCATGAAGTTCAAATTCACTAAAAAGTTCATCTAGTTTTAAAGAAGATAAATCCTTGGAAACTTTGTAGGCATCTACCATTGATGCCCACAATGTATTCCTTGGAAACGAGTTTAGGGCATACCTTATTACGTCCCGATTTTCTATCTTCTGGCCAATTCCGTGAAGAGAGTTAAGGATGTCTTGTATTCTTGCGTGAAGAGAACTCGCCGTTTCGCCTTCCTGCATTTTTAGATTATATAATTTATTAAGTAAAAGATCTCTTTTACTTACCTTGGTGTCGTCAGTGCCTTCGTGGAGTTCGATGAGCTTTTCCCAGAGTTCTTTTGCGGAGGAGAATGGACCGACTCTGTTGAGCTCTTCTTTGGTAAGACCACATTGGATGGTGCAGGTGGCTTTTGCGTCGGCTTCCACCTTTTGATAAATCTTGGCTCCCAATTTTCACGGTGTAGGCTTCTGTCGGTACCGGTTAGCGATTCATCTGTTTTGATGATCATCCAGTATCGAACTGGATCTTCAGATATATCTCCATTCGCCTCTTCATACCTGAAGTCTTCTCCGGAAAATAGTGGGGGATAACGGTGCTATATCCTTCTTGTTGGGCCATTTTAGATCTAAAGAAAAAAACAACAAAATCTATTCCAAGACCGAGTCTTGGATTAGTAATGCTGAAGGAAAATAAAAGCGAACTCGGTGGTGTTGCACCTACTTGAGCAAAAGTCGATTCGAGGGAAACAAAATTAGAATATAGCTATAAGGCTAAATTCTAATTCGACTCAAAACGAAAAAAAGCTGCGAAAATTTGTTTTGAAAGGTGGTTGCACCAATTCAAAACGACCCCGCTCGATACCAATTGTTGGATCGAGATCGCGCTAGAGGGGTGAATAGCGCTCGCGGCTATTTTTATCGTATCGGAAACGTAAAACTACCAAAGTAAATATACGCTGCGGAAGTAAAGAATGCAATCACTGAAGGACACAGATAGTTTTACTTCGTTCGAGCCTAGGTCGACTCCTACTCGAAGGCCCGCGATCCTTGATCGCTTTCGGTGAGCAACACTTATAAGTACGAAAAAGAGTACAAGATTTACAATCAGTACAATAATTAAAAACAAGTTTACCGACGACGTAATCTCAAGCTCTTGGTCGTCGTGGACTTGTAACAGCACTTCAATGGCAAAGACGCAGCCTGAGGATTGCTTGGAAGTTGTGTTCTCGGCTGGTCGAGACCCCTTATAAAGGGGTTCAAGGCGCCTTACTGTTCACCAAGGCGCCTTGAACGAGCCGAGTCACCCGCATGGACCTGGTCGAACTCTATCTGGTTTAAGGCGCCTTGACTATCCAGGCGCCTTAACCTCGGTTCAGCGCCTTGAACCCCATTCAGCGCCTCGATCTGCTGCGTTGGCCTTTTCTCGGCTCGCACCCAAGGCGCCCAAGCTCCATGGAGGCGCCTCGGACACTTCATCCGAGTCCTTCTTTGTGTTTTGGTACCTGCAAGTATGTTAATCCAAAGATACCGCAACACAAAGTTAACACAACATAATAGTATGAATATGAAATTATGGCAGTCTCCGGTCTGACTTCGGGTTTCCAACAGGAAACCCTAGGTCGACCCGACTCTTACTCTCTACGGGGAAGCGTCCTCACCTACTCCTCTCGGGAGATTTACCTGTTGCCAGTCGATCCTCAGATCGGCCGGACTTTGCTCGGCACTCGATGCTCCGGACTTTCTGCTGAACATCCGCTTCACCGGCCAGTTCAGAGTTCGCGACACCGGGACTTTCCACCTAGGTTACCACCCCTAGGACTTTTGCCTGAAGCCATCGACCTGCCAAGACTTTCCGCATAGGGTTACCACCCCCTATGACCTAGGGTTACCACCCCCTAGGGTTTTACCTTGCCTAACCGCAGTTAGGACTTTCCTGAAACACTCAGCAAAAGCTGTCAGATAACAAAGCACCTTAACTTTGAATCCTTTGCCATTATCAAAACTTAGGTTCGATCGTCGGATGCTTCCCGCACCAACAAAAGTGTCCGGTCAATCCCTTTGACCCACTTGGACTTTTCTCTTCGTGTCAAGTATCCGGTCACTCCCTTGACCTACTTGACCTTCTCAACACCAGATGTCCGATCATCCTTGATCCATCTGGATTTTCCCTTGCCCGGCTTCACTCACCAGGACTTTCACCTAGCTTCACTCACTAGGATTTTCACCTGGCTTCACTCACCAGGATTTCCAATCTACCTGGCTTCACTCACCAGGACTTCCGAACTGCCTAGCTTCACTCACTAGGACTTTCCCTTGCCTGGCTTCACTCACCAGGACTTTCCTGAATGCCTGGCTTCACTCACCAGGACTTTCACATTCACCTAGCTTCACTCACTAGGATTTTCACCTGGCTTCACTCACCAAGATTTTCCGACTGCCTGGCTTCACTCACCAGGACTTCTCCCCGCGCCAAACTCCCTGTTTGGACTTTTCCCGTGCCAAGTCTCCATACTTGGACTTTTCGCGTGCCAAGCTACCTGCTTGGACTTTTCCCCGTGCCGAGTCTCCGTACTTGGACTTTTCCAGTGCCAAGTCTCCATACTTGGACTTTTCACCGAATCAGGTCAACCAGGTCAACCTTGACCTACGGTTGCACCAACAATCTCCCAAACATCTATTCTTGTCAAACATCAAGAATAGAACTTCTCTTCTCGTTAAAACATCGTCAAACATCAAAATACAATTCGAGTCAGGTCAACTCGAGTCGGGTCAACCAGGTCAACCTTGACCTAAGGTTGCACCAACAATCTCCCCCTTTTTGATATTTGACCAAATTCATAATCAAGTTAGGTTAAACCGATAACCTAACTTAGGTTTTCCAATTCCAATGTTCTCTCTGAACATTTTCCGGGCATTCTCCCATTCTCCCCCTTGGGACATCTCTCCCCCTTTTTGACACACATCAAAAAGAGGGAATCAAGGTCAAGAGTTTCTTCCCAATGAAAGTCCCATACCTTTCATTGAAACTCTTAATTTTCCCCTTGATACTAAACACAACAATCAACTTAGTGACAATCCCATATCACTAATCCTCAAAAAGTCTTAAGGAGTAAAAACTCTCCCTAAAAGTCAACTCCCCCTTGACAATTAGGTAAGATTCCTCCTAAAGGTCAACTCCCCCTTGACCATTGCACCAACAATGTCTTGGAAAGTTTCAAACCCTTAGAAACCCGAAACTCAACTCCCACAGCTGAAATTTCAGACCACAGTCGAAATTCAGCAAATTCAGCACGCCTGATCGGTCACCGGACCGATCAGAACCCCTCTAGATCGGTCCCAGACCGATCCAGCCTTACCTGGATCGGTCCAGTGACCGATCCAGCCTTGGACAGACTCGAGTTCTGATTTTCTTCTCCCGAAATTCAGAAACTCACAACAAATTCCAAAAAATTCCAAAAATTATAAAATTTAGAGGATATATTCCTCATAACATATACTATCAAGGAAAAATAGTTTTCTATGAAAATAACTTCCATTTTCAAATCTTGATACAAAGTTCAAAAACTTTGAAATAGTTCAAAGTTAAGTCAACTTTGTATTACAATGTTCAATGATGAATGCTATCACTAAAATGGCTTCATCAAGGTTTTTCAAATCAATTTCAAAATGATTTTAAACCTTTTAATTTAGGACCATAATCTTAGGGCTAAATGTACATGACTTGTACAAATGCTTTCCTGATCCTTAATTTAGAATTAGGCTCATCTAGGTACAAGAGCTATGCACCTTGATCCTAACTCATCATCCTAATATCTCACACACATCTAAAGTGTATCAAACGCATCCAAGTCAATTTTGATGTGAGATATGGGTTTAGGTCAACTTAGGCTAAGTTCTCATGCATTTTCTAAACGACAATTTGATCTCCATATCAAATTGTGTTTTTGTCCTTAAACCAATTTCATTGATTTTAAATGCACAAGATGATGACATGGCATATAATGATATCATAAATGAAACATGTGCCAATGTCATGATGTCATGGCATAAAGTGTGAAACTCTAACTAAGGCATGACATATAAATAACCTAAGCATTATCATGACATTTTAAATGATCATAAAATAAATATGATGTCATGACATGGCATATGGCTAACAATACATGGCAAATAATATATAAAGGTATAGAAAATACCTAGTTCTAGCCTTAGTTGCCATTTTTGATAGTTTTGATCATTTTGCCATAGGTTCTATATTCCTAAGTGTAGTAGACCTAAAATCTTATACCAAAGATTTTTAGATCACTATGTGCCAATTAGATTGACTCTAGACAACTCCTCAAATGTGATTGGCACATCCTAATCACCTTAGGAATAATTTTCAATTTCATTTTCAAGGCTTGATTGCACCTTGAAAATTCCTAAAGTGCCACCTTTTGCCATGATTAGGTTAACTATCTATTCAAGTAAGGTTGGCACACCCTAACTCATCTAGCGTGATGAAATCACGCTCCTAGGAACCCAATACCTATTTGAGCTCATTGGGTTCACTAAATATCCACTAGGGATGACTTCCCTAGCAACCCTCCTAATGACCCTCCTAGGCTTTAAAGCCTTGGTTATTTGGGCTCATCAAGATCAACTCTAGGGGTGACTCCCCTTGTGACCTTGGTGATGGTCTTTCTAGCCTTAGGTCTTGTTCCATAATCGAATGGAACATTATGATAAGTGGGCTTGACCACTTGGGACTTAGGTTTGTGACTCAAACCTCTCATGTCCTTGGGCTTTTGTTTTTGACCCTTAGGCCCTAAAGATGATTTCTCCAAATTCTTAAGGGTCTTTTCTAAAGTGTCAAGTCTTGACCTCAAGACTTGATTTTCCTTTTCTAATACCTCAAGTTTTAATTTGTCATTTTTCTTTGAGGTATTCCTAAGCATATGTCTAGTTGTTTTGGGATTCCTACCTAGGTTTTCCTTATCCTTAGATGAGTTAGTCCTAGGGTTGACATTTCTAGTATTGTTCTTGTCTAGGCTAACATGTTTTGCACCTAAGCACATGTATCGGTTTCTAAGATTATCATGCTTATCATTATTGACAATTGCAATAAACTTACTAGCATGTGTCTTATAAGGATTGCAAGAATGTGCCTTAAAGGATACCTTAGGGTTTGCCTTAGCTCCCCCTATAGATGTGCTTGGTCTCTTGTCCTTGTGAGGTTGCCTCCCCTTCGGACATTGACTTCTATAATGTCCCCTTCGCTTGCATTGGAAGCACACCACGTGCTCCTTGCTCTTGCGTTTCGGGACTCCGGCTTCCTTGACCTTTGGTGCCGGTGGAGTCTTCCTAATCCTCTTTGGACATTTACTCTTGTAATGCCCATATTCCTTACACTCAAAGCACATTATATGTAATTTACTTAAAATTAAATCGCTTGAGTTACCTAGGGTTGAGGATGGATGTAAGCTCTCTTCTTCATCCCTTCCGGAGGTAGAAGCTTCTTCTTGCACCAATCTTGAAGAAGAGCTCTCCTCCTCTTCTTCCATAGATGTTGAGTAGCCCTCAACTTCTAATTCCTTACCTCCATGATGTGAGCTACTTGGCTCACTTGACTCCTCTTCATGACTTGAATTGGAGCTCTCCTCATGGAACTTAGCCAAGTTGTTCCACAATTCCTTGGCATTGTGGTATCCACCTATCTTACACAAGATATCACTAGGTAATGAAAATTCAAGGATTTTCGTTACCTCGTCGTTGATTGTAGATTGGTGGATTTGTTCTTTCGTCCACTTCTTTTTCTTGAGAAGTTCTCCCTTTCTATCCACCGGAGGAATAAAACCTACTTGTACACAATTCCAATTTGCTAAGTTAGTCATAAGAAAATACTTCATTCTTACCTTCCAATACGCGAAGTCGCAGCACTCGTAGAAGGGTGGAATCGTGATGTCTTCTCCGAGTCGATCCATTCTCTAGCTTGTGCTCCCCCGGGTGTTAATCCGACGAAGAGCAACCTCGCTCTGATACCATTTGTTAGGATCCTTCGCACGGAGGCTAGAGAGGGGAGTGTGAATAGCCGACCCCAAATCGTCGTTTCTTTCTACAAAACGTGTTAGCGCAGCGGAAAATAAACACAGAAATGAAAGGGAAAGAAGACAAACCTCAAACAAACCGATGTAACGAGGTTCGGAGATAAACTCCTACTCCTCGGCGTGTCCGTAAGGTGGACGAAGCCTATCAATCCGTCGGTGGATGAGTCCCCGGAGAACCGGCTAATAAATGCTCCTTGTGGGTGGAGAAACCTCGTCACAATACTTGTAAAAACAAGAAAGAGTACAAGGAAAGCAAGAAGCAAATACAAATACAATATGAATGCAACACTCGCTTGCCTTCTCTGTCGACCGGAGGCGATGAAGCAGCAACTTCACAACCCAAATGCAGCAGCTGATCGACGACTGGAAGCTCACGCGAAGCTTCGAGGGAGAGCTCAACAAAGCTCAAGTCACAGTAGCAACAGCAAGGAGGAAGAAAGGAGTAAAAGCAACGAAGCCCTATAGCTCATTTTATACCTGCGCCTGCGAAGAACCTGCAACTAAGACAGAAGACGCAGAACCTAGCCGTTGTCTCTCACAACGGCTAGATCCAGACCGATCAGGCTTCACCCTGATCGGTCTGGGGCTTGCCTGATCGGTCTTGGGGACCGATCAGGCCCTGTACTGATCGGTCCCCAGACCGATGCCTGGGCATGAGCGAGCAACTGGTCGAGTCCCGCCGACCGTTCGGGCAGGGACTGCAAGACCGTCGCGACCCCATGCCAGCGGAACTGCGCCTGCGATTCTTCTCCGGCCCGGTCGTGCCATTCGGCCATGCGGACATTGGCCATGACGTGCCGCAGAATCACTGGATCGGTCTGGTGACCGATCCAGAGCTTGGTTTTTGCCCAAACCAAGTCCCAAGTCTCCCAAACCAACATCCGGTCAACCTTGACCTGTTGGTACATCATGCTTAGCATCTGGTCACTCCCTTGACCTGCTAAGACTCCCCACCAAGTGTCCGGTCAATCCCTTTGACCCACTTGGACTTTTCTCTTCGTGTCAAGTATCCGGTCACTCCCTTGACCTACTTGACCTTCTCAACACCAGATGTCCGATCATCCTTGATCCATCTGGATTTTCCCTTGCCCGGCTTCACTCACTAGGACTTTCACCTAGCTTCACTCACTAGGGTTTTCACCTGGCTTCACTCACCAGGATTTCCAATCTGCCTGGCTTCACTCACCAGGACTTCCGAACTGCCTAGCTTCACTCACTTGGACTTTCCCTTGCTTGGCTTCACTCACCAGGACTTTCCTGAATGCCTGGCTTCACTCACCAGGACTTTCACATTCACCTAGCTTCACTCACTAGGATTTTCACCTGGCTTCACTCACCAGGATTTTTCGACTGCCTGGCTTCACTCACCAGGACTTCTCCCCGCGCCAAACTCCCTGTTTGGACTTTTCCCGTGCCAAGTCTCCATACTTGGACTTTTCGCGTGCCAAGCTGCCTTCTTGGACTTTTCCCCGTGCCAAGTCTCCGTACTTGGACTTTTCCAGTGCCAAGTCTCCATACTTGGACTTTTCACCGAATCAGGTCAACCAGGTCAACCTTTACCTACGGTTGCACCAACAATCTCCCAAACATCTATTCTTGTCAAACATCAAGAATAGAACTTCTCTTCTCGTCAAAACATCGTCAAATATCAAAATACAACTCGAGTCAGGTCAACTCGAGTCGGGTCAACCAGGTCAACCTTGACCTAAGGTTGCACCAACACAGCGGAGGCCGGTAAGAGGGGGGTGAATTGCTGAAAACAAAAATAAACTATACCCTCCTCGTGCTTTCAACTCAATTAGTGCAATAGTAAATAAAGCAGTAAAGTAATAAAGCAATAAACAGAAACGAAACAGGAATTTAACCTGGTTACAACCAAGGAGGTTGTTAATCCAGGGCAATGAGAAGCGCACTAAAAAGAATCTCCTTTATTGAAAGCGGAGAAGCCTTTTACACTTTGGAAGCTTAGAACTATTGTTAGGAATGACTACACAATTGATTGCTTGAGTTGTTGTTGAATTCCTAGCTCCAGGGGCCTTTAAATAGCCTCTGAAAATTCTATCCCGAGGGTCCAAGGTGCCTCCAACATGGGTCCAAGGCGCCTCTACGAGAGTGAGCAGATAAAACTCTATCCGCAACGCAAACGACCATTTTGACCAGTTGAAGGCGCCTTCATCAAGACTGAAGGCGCATCCAAGGCAGATGGAGGCGCCTTCATCAAGGCTGAAGGCGCCTTCAAGCTGGAGGCACCTCCAAGCCTGATGGAGGCGCCTTCAAGATGGAGGCGCCTCCAAGCTGGCAGCTCGAAATTGCAGCTTGTTTCATTGCTTCGCTTTGACTTCCGACGCTCCGATCTTTTAGGTGATTACGGCCAACCGGAATAGGGCTCACCCGAACCCAATTCCCGGCCTTCTCCTCGAGCAGCCTTCCGTCCTGGCTTAACCTCCGTCGAACGCCGCGCGCGTTCTTCACGCCCACCGAAGTACTCTTCCGCAGCTCTCTCGTCCTTCGGATGCACCGAGCCCGTCGGCTCCCTTCCCGTGCTGTCCTTCTCACTAGCTGCGTCTTCCGCTCGACTTCCTGCGCTCCTAAGTTCCTGCACACTTAGACACAGGGATCAAACACAAAGCAGAACCTAACCAACTTGGTTGATCACATCAAAACTACCACGGGGTCCAACAATCTCTCCCTTTTTGATGTACATCAACCCAAGTTTAAGTTAGGGTAAAAACAGACACAAAAAGTAATTTTAAAGGAAAAATTACTAAACTAGCATGTTAAGCATAAGTTTTGCAATAAATAAAATTGCAACACATTTTAGAAAAATATTAAAATTTTTAGCTTTCTAACTCCCCCTTAACTTGTCTCTATCTCCTTAACTTGTAACCTTTCTCTCCCCCTTTGATCACAGCAAAAACGGGGTGATAAATCAAAAAATATTTTAGAAAAAATGTTTAACTTTAGATAAAATTTCTATTTAATAAAAATGATATCTCAGAAAATTGAATTTTTCAAAAAAAAAATTCTAAGAAAGAATGAGGTTTTTGAAAAAAATTTCTAAGTCAAATAAATTTTTGAATTTTTTTTAAAAAAATTTCAAGTCAAATGAATTTTTGAATTTTTCCAAAAATTTTCCAAGGAAAAATTAATTTTTAAAAAGTAATTCTTAGTAAAAATAACTGAGATTTAAAGAAAATTCTAAGAAAAAAATCTGACTTTTTCACAATAATTTCTAAGTCAAAATCGATTTTTTTTTGAAATTTTTCAAAAATGTTTGAGAAACTTTCAAAGCATTATTGAATTCTTGTTTAATATTTTTTCAGAAAGTTAATTAAACATTTTCTTTCAATATTTTAGCTTCCAGGTCGTGGCGAGACACTAGGCCTTCTTGGTTATTGGAGCAACAACCACTTCCTTAGACAAAGCTTCCATAAAGAATTTCAATGTTTAATTTTCTCACCGTAAGCTTTTGACTAAAAGAGAAATTTAAACTAGTAAAGATTTTAGAACCCAATAAAGGTTCCTTCCTACAGGGTTGGTCAAAAGCTTAGGGGGTACATGATTTTTGGGCACTTTTCTAAGTTGACCCTGGTGTTTTCTGATGTACCAATTTAATTTTTCATAAATTCTTAATTTTGATTTAGGAAATTTATTTAAGCATGCATCATGATATTTCAATTTCTCAATGTCAACTTTTAATTTTTTCATTTTCTAACTTTAAATTATCATACTTTTCTACTGGACATGCTTTTGCAAGGATCAATTTCAATTCAGTATTTTCTTTTTCTAATTGATCTAATTCTTTGGACAAAAACTTGATAAATTTAAAAGACTGAGTCGGGGTTAGATTGCGTACCTTACTTACCTGATCTGGTGACGCTTCCCCTTCACTGCTGCTTTCTTCTTCTGATGTTCCTCCCCCTTCATCGATGCTCATCTCTAAGCTAGACATTTCTTCTAGCTGATGGTTGGCCATCAGTGCTATTCCTGAGAATTCTTCGACTTCTGATTTGGAGGATGATGAATCATCCCACATGGCCTTTAGGTTGTGTTTGGGTCGAGCTAGATTCTTGCTCCTTTCCTTATCCTTCTGTTTGCTCTTCAATTTTGGGCAGTCTCCTTGATCTGCCCTTCTTCGTTGCAGCTGTAGCAACGAATCATCCTTTTCTTTCGTTGATGCCTCTGCGATCTAAACTTATTAGTATTAAAAAATTTATTGAAGCGTCTTACCAGTAGTGCCGCTTCGGATTCGTCGACCGAGGCTTCTGAGTCAGAACCATTTATTTTTGCCTTTAAGGCAATGTTCTGACTGGTCTTCTTCACTCCATTGGGCTCTGCAACTCGAGATTTGTGAAGTTCAAAAGTAGAAAACAATTGTTCTAAAGTACTTACCTCGAAGTCCTTAGAGATGTAGTACGCATCTACTAAGGAGGCCCAATCGGGAGTTCTCGGGAAAGCGTTGAGCGCGTACCGGATCGAGTCCCGGTTCGTTACTTCTTCTCCAAGGTTGTTGAGTTGAGTTATCAACTCTTTGATCCTCGCTTGGAGTTGCGCTACCTTCTCGCCTTGGTTCATCCGGAGGTTCGTCAACTGGGTCCGGAGGATGTCGCGCCTCGCTAGCTTTGCTTCGGAGGTACCTTTGTGAAGCTCCAGGAATTTTTCCCAGAGATCTTTCGCGGAGTCGTAGCTTCCGATCCGATTTACCTCCTGAGGTGGCAGAATGCTGAGTAGGTGGAACTCAGCCTTTCCGTTGGCGACGAAATCTGCTTGCTCCTTTTTCGTCCAGGTGTTTTCCTCCTTATATTTCGGAACTGCATAGCCATATTTCATTATTAAAAGAATGTCAAATTCAGTTTTAAAAAATACTTCCATTTTGCGCTTTCATGTGGCGAAGTCTCCGTCGAACTTCGGGGGATGGATGTTCGCTCCGGCCATCGTCTTGATCGTAGTGCTTCAGTTGGCGGTTAGTCCTTCTGAGGCGATCAGACTCTGATACCAATTGTAGGTGCAGCGAAGGCCGGCAAGAGGGGGGTGAATTGCTGAAAACAAAAATAAACTATACCTCTATGTGTTTAGTCCTAGAATGGTGAATAGGATTTTTGGTCAGATTAATTGAGCTGATATTATCAATAAAGATTTTTATATTTTTATATTCTAGTTGATAGTCTTTTAATGTATGCATCATCCACAACAGTTGAGATGCACACTCTCCTAGGGCTATGTATTCAGCTTCTGTAGTAGATAAAGCAACACAGTGTTACTTTCTGCTTGACCAACTTACTAAGCACTGACCTAGAATTTGATAGCTACCACTTGTACTTTTTCTGTCTAATTTGCACCTGGCATAGTCCGAATCAGAATAGCCATAAAGGTCAAAGGTGCAAGTTCTAGGGTACCAAAGTCCTACATTTAGAGTTCCTTTAATGTACCTAAGTATTCTTTTAACATATGTTAGGTGTGATTTTTTTTTTACAGGATTGGTATCTTGCGCATATACCTACTGCAAACAATATATCGGGTCGGCTTGCAGTTAGATAAAGTAAGCTACCTATGGCACTCCTATAGTACTTTGGATCTACTGGTTTTCCTTCTGGGTCAGAGTCAATGTTGATGTTGGTTGCCATTGGAGTATTTATTATTTTTGAATTTTCCATGCAGAATTTTTTAATTAACTCAACATATTTAGTTTGATAAATGTAGATTCCATCTTTGGTTTATTTTATTTGTAAGCCTAAGAAAAAGTTGAGTTCTCCAACTATACTCATTTCAAATTCATTTTCCATTAATCTAACGAATTCTTTTAAAAACTTAGAGTTAGTTGAGCCAAAAATTATATCGTCAACATAGATTTGGGCTATAAAGATGTCTTTTTCTATAGTTTTTACAAATAGAGTCGGATCTATTTGTCCTTGGTTAAAGCCTTTGGATATTAAGTAATTAGATAATCTTTCATACCATGCCCTAGGGGCTTGTTTTAGTCCATATAAAGCCTTTTTTAGTTTAAATACGTGATTTGGGTAATCTAAGTCTTCAAATCCTGGGGGTTGGCTTACATAGACCTCTTCCTTGATAAACCCATTCAAAAAAGCTGACTTAACGTCCATTTGGTATAACCTAAACCCTTTATTTGCTGCATAGGCTAATAACATCCTAATGGATTCGAGTCTAGCTACTGGTACATAGGTTTCATCATAGTCTAAGCCTTCAACTTGACTAAACCCTTTGGCTACTAGTCTAGCTTTGTATCTTATTATATCACCCTGATCATCCAACTTGTTTCTAAAAACCCTTTTGGTGTCTATTATTGATTTATCTATGGGTTTAGGTACAAGGTCCCAGACTTGGTTTCTTTCAAATTGTGCTAATTCTTCCTGCATTGCAATGATCCAGTCTGGGTCAGGTAGGGCTTCTTCTATAGTCTTAGGTTCAATTTTAGAAATAAGGGCAATCTGACTAAGGTTTCTATAGGAGGATCTAGTTCTGACTCCTAGGTTTGGGTCACCCAAAATTTGGTCAGGTGGGTGAGAGGTACTTACTCTAGTTGGTATTATCTGTGGGTCAGAAACTGGTTCTTCTGATTCATTAAGGTTAGGTTGGATTTCATCATCTTCTATAGCTCTTTGATTGATGTTAATATTTTCATTTATATTAGGTAGGTTGTTTTCTTCATCAAAGATTACATTAGTTGTTTCTTCAACTTTCAAGGTATTTTGATTATATACTCTAAAGGCCCTACTGGTTGAGGAGTATCCTAAAAATATTCCTTGGTTAGACTTGGGTGTAAATTTTCCTAAGTAATCTTTAGTATTTAAAATGTGAACTTTACAACCAAATACTTTTAAATAGTTTAGGTTGGGAATTTTATGGTAGTAAAGTTCATAAGGTGTTTTATTGTGAGGTTTGTTAATTAAAATTCTGTTTTGAATATAATTTACAGTATTTATTGCTTCAGCCCAAAATTGATGATTTAAATTATATTCGTTAACATAGTCCTAGCGGCTTCTTGTAGTGTTCTATTTTTACGTTCCACTAGACCATTTTGTTGGGGGGTTCTAGGACATGAAAATTCATGTTGGTATCCATTTATTTTACAAAATTAGGTAAATCTATGATTTTCAAATCCCCCCCCTGGTGATCACTTCTTATTCTTTTAATTTTAGTATCTTTTTCATTTTCCGTTAATTTGTAAAAATTACTAAATATTTCATAGGTTTCATCTTTTGTTTTTAGGAATTTTACCCATGTGTACCTAGAGTAGTCATCAATTATCACTAAGCAATATTGGTTCTTGCTTAGTGATTTGGCTCCATGTGAATCAAATAGGTCAAGGTGAAGGAGCTCAAGTAAGGAGTTAGTTCTTTCTAGGTTGGTTGACTTGTGGGTTGACTTGGTTTGTTTTCCTTGTTGACACGCATCACAGATTGAGTTTTCAATAAATTTTAATTTGGGCAAACCTCTAACTAGACCATTTTGACTCATTTTTGAAATGAGTCTAGTGTGAGTGTGACCCAGTCTTCTGTGCCACAATTGGGTTTCCTCTTCTTGTGTCAAGAGACACTTTATTGAGGATATTGATAGGTCAATTGTGTAGATGTTATTCTTCCTAAGTCCCTTAAGTCTAATTTCAGGGTTTTCGATGTTTTTAACTAGACACCCAGATTTATCAAAATTGACTAGATATCCACTGTCACACAATTGACTTATACTTAGTAAATTAAAGTTAAAATTTTCAACCAATAAAATATTTCGAATAATGAAATCGGAACTAAGTTCAATATTATCTTTTCCGATTACTTTAAGTTTATCGTCGTTGCCGAATGCAATTGATCCTAAATTCTTGTACTTGAGTTTAGTAAACTTCAACTTATCTCCAGTCATGTGTCTGGAGCATCCATTATCCAACATCCATTGATCCAATTCAATGGAGTCTGGCCCTTCGGAAACGGATGCGGATCCGTGGCTTCTCTCGGACTCGGCCTCTGACTCGCTCTCGCTCTCAGATTCGTCGATCTGGTCCCGGGCCATCAATGTGAGTAAACTCGTCTGATCGAGTCCGTCGTCGTCATCCTCCGAAGAAGATTTGTCCCACGTCGCCTTCAGGGCCTTCTTTCTTCTTTGCTTTTTGGCTTCCTTTTGGTTGGGGCAGTTGGCTTTGATGTACCCCTTCTAGTTGCATCCGTAGCAGGTTACTTCAAATTTTACCTTAGAACTCGGTTGGGCCTCCTTGGATTGTACCGCCTTCTTCAGGTCTTTCTTGTTGAAACCCTTCTTCTTCTTGTAGAGCTTCTTCACGAGGTTTACGAGTTCGCTGGTCAGTTCATCTTCTTCATCTTCTGAGTCGGGTTCGTCTTCTGATTCTGGTTCAATTTTTCACCGTAATCTCGGTTCCCGTGTTCGACTGGTACCTGCAACCAAAGCAACCCCCTTCTCGATTGGCTGTGCATTAGTCTGCTCGTGAAGTTCAAACTCAGAAAATAACTCATCTAATTTTAAACAAGACAAGTCCTTGGAGACTTTGTAGGCATCTACCATTGATGCCCACAATGTACTCCTCGGAAATGAGTTTAGAGCATACCTTATGACGTCTCGATTCTTGACTTTTTGCTCGATCGCATGAAGAGAATTGAGAATGTCTTGAATCCGTGCGTGGAGCGAACTCGCCGTCTCTCCTTCCTGCATTTTTAGATTGTACAGTTTATTAAATAACAAGTCAGGCTTACTTACCTTGGTTTCTGAGGTGCCCTCGTGGAGTTCGATCAGCTTTTCCCAAAGCTCCTTTGCTGATGAGAATGGACCGACTCTGTTGAGCTCCTCTTTGGTCAGTCCACACTGGAGGGTGCAGGTAGCTCTGGCGTTGGCTTCCACTTTCTTGATGAAGGAGGGTTCCCAGTCTTCGCAGGGAGTAGGTTTGCCATCAGTGTCAGTCGGTAGTTGAAATCCAGTTCGAATGATCATCCACATTTCGAACTGGATTTTTAGAAACGTCTCCATCCGTCCCTTCCAGTATCCGAAATCTTCTTCGGAGAAGAGCGGGGGACGGATAGTGCTGAAACCCTCTTGATGGGCCATTGAGAGAATATGCAAAAAAAAAAAAAAAAAAAATATGTCCCAAGACTATGTCTTGGATTAGTAGTGCGGGAGTAAAGTATAAAAAAAGAACTAACTCGAGTGGTGTTGCACCAACTTCGAGCGAGATCGATACGATCGAAAAAAATTGGAATATAGTAAGAATACTAATTTTAGTTGACTCCGAAAAATTAAAAACACCGTGAAAAATTGCATGATTGGTGGTTGCACCAGATCAACGCTACCCCGCTCTGATACCAATTGTTGGATCGAGACGCGCTAGAGGGGGGGAGAATAGCGCTCGCGGCTATTTCGTTCGATTATCGGAATCGTAAAAACTCGTTCAGAAATAACGCAGTGGAAAGTAAATAAAAAGGAAAGCAAACACACACAGAAGGACACGGAGAATTTACTTTGTTCGGAGCCTGTAGCGACTCCTACTCGAAGTCCCGTGATCCTTGATCGCTTACTGTGGGCAACAACTATAGGCTCGAATAGATTTACAAGTTTAAGTACAAGAAGCAAAATAAAGAACGTAAATAAACTTTTATACCGACAACTAAACTGCTAAATTGAAGCTCCAGGTCGTCGGTGTCGAGTTGCAGCACTTCGGAATGAGTTCGTTAGCCATTGAATGCAGAAGAATCACTTGGAAGTTGATATTCCTCACTACTGCTCGAAGTCCCCTTATAAAGGGCATCCAAGGCGCCTTGAAAGCCTCCGAAGGCGCCTCCACAACTCCGAGTCCACCGTGCAGATGAGCGCTGACCATTCTGTGCTTATCGCCTTGAAGGCGCCTTCATCTATCTCCAAGGCGCCTCCAATGGAGCATCCAAGGCACCTTCGTGCACCATGAAGGCGCCTCCAGTGGTTCTCTGCAGCTATGTCACTTTAGCACCCGAGGCGCCTCCAAGCTCCATGGAGATGCCTCAGACACTGTTCATCCGAGGCTATTCTTCTCACTTTGGTCCCTGCAAGATACATTAATCCCAAATATACCCTGCAGCAGAAAGTTAGCACATAAAACATTATAAATATGATAATGAGTAATGACAGTCTCCGAACTGTCCGGGTCTGACTTCGGATTTCCGTCCGGAAACCCTAGGTCGACCCGACGCCTACTGTTCCCTCTACTGGGAACGCGTCCTCACCTACTCCACTCAGGAGATTTACCTGCTGCCAGTGCGATCCTCTATATCGACTGGACTTTTGCTCAGCACTCGACGCTTCCGGACTTTCTGCTGGACATCCGTTTCCCGGCTAGTCTAGTCTTTCACCTGGTTCACGACACCAGGACTTTCCACCTAGGGTTACCACCCCCTAGGACTTTTGCCTAAAGCCATCGACCTGCCAAGACTTTCCGCATAGGGTTACCACCCCCTATGACCTAGGGTTACCACTGTTGGTTGCTACTCGAAAAACCCAATGGCTCCACTGTACAAAAATTTTGTACGTGATCTGAACCTTTCCTAGCTACCATGTGTTCTTTTAAGTTAAACTTGTATCTCCTGCGAAATTTAACACGTTTGATTCCAAGTTTAACTTATATGTTCTTTTAGGTTTAGATTTGGATCTCCTGCGGAACTTAACACGTTTGATCCAAATCACCTAGGTTATAAATTCAATTAAATATTAGTTTCCAAAATTGGCTTCCAGTACTGCATGGCGAGGCACTTGGCCTTCTTGGATATGGGAGCAACCACCACCGACTAGACAAAGCCTTTTAAGGAAAGTTAATATTTAATTTCCTTATATAACTCTAGGTTAACCAAAAGGAACAATCAAATCACAAGGAAAAAAGAAAAAGAACACAACATTGAAATTAAATTCGAAAAACAAGAATCGAATGCCTCGTGTATTTGGTATTTATACAAAGAAAAATTAACTAGTATGATGCGGAAATTAAATACTAGTTATACCTCTTCCTTGTATGCTAAAAACCTCGAGATCTTCTGCCGTATCCCTCGCCTCCTCTTGGACGTCGTGTGGGCGACGATCCTCCAAGACGAACACCACCCGGAAAGCTTCTCCTCCTTCTCTAGAATTCGGCCACCACCACCACAAAGGAGCAAAAGAGAGCAAAGGGAAGAGAGGGAGAGGGGCCGGCCACTTGATGATCTCCAACAACACAATATCAATTGTTATATTTTCAAGGCCTCCCCTTCCCCCCTTTTTATATTAGTTTCTCAACGGAAAATTATGGAAAGAGTTTTAAAAAATTAGACTCATTCCTATTTCCTTTTAATTTTTTTCTTTTTCTTTCCTTTTAATTAATCAATCCTAGATTGATTTATTAATTAAACAACTATTTGTTGATGTTTAATTATTTGACCGGCCCCTTGCTTGGGCACCAAGTAAGGTGGCCGGCCACTTATTAAAAGGGAAAGAAAGAAAAAAATTTTTATATAAAATTTTAAAAGAAGAAAACTTCTAACAAAATTTTACAAACTCTTTTTTTTTCTAATGTGGATATTAAAAGGAAAGTTTTAAAATTTAAAACCAAGTTTTAAAATTTAAAACATCTCTAATAATATTTCTTTTTAAAAGAAAGTTTTATAAATTTTACAACTCTCTTTTAAAATCTTGTGGCCTAATTTAAATTAGGAAAATTTTATAAATTTTTAAAATCTCTCTTTTTACAAATTGTAAATATCTGAGGAAATTTAAAAATTCAAAAACAACCTTCCTAATTTAAATATTGCGGCCGTCCCCCTTGCCCAAGGCAAGGGCCGGCCACTTCTAGAGAATATGTGGCCGGCCATTGCTTGGTCACCAAGCAATGAACCAGCCCCTTCTTGGACACCAAGATAGGCTTTTCTTTGGATGGACTTGAGGCTTTATTGAGGCTACAACAGGGACCTAGAGGAGAAATTGGTTTTGGCCTTCCGATGAGCTCGAGTATCCCGTGCTCGCTCCGAACACACAACTCAAGTTCATCGATAATAACTCATTCCACTAGAGAGTTATTACCGTACTACCGCACTAATCCCAAATTACATTATGGGCTCCTTCTTATCATGAGTGTATTAGTCTCCCTATGTTTAAGATTACGAATGTCCACTAATTAAGTGAGTTACTGACAACTTATTTAATTAATATCTAGCTCCAAGAGTAGTACCACTCAACTTTATTGTCATGTTGGACTAGGTCCACCTGTAGGGTTTAATATGGCAATCCTTATGAGCTCCTCTTGGGGACATTCTCAACCTAGATAACTACGACACAGATTCCTTCTATAATCAACTACACACACTATAAGTAATATCATTTCCCAACTTATTAGGCATATTGATTTATCGAGCTAAACCTCACCCTTTGATAAGTCAAAGAAATAAATATTAAATATACATGCTTGTTATTATATTAGGATTAAGAGCACACACTTCCATAATAACTAAGGTCTAGTTCTTTTACTAAGTCAGTACAAAAAGAACTTACCTAAATGATCCTACTCAATACACTTAAAGTGTATCAGTGTAATTTATTAGTCAAGATAAACTAATACTTAATTACACTATGTCTATTCTGATGGTTTGTTCCTTTCCATCTTAGTCGTGAGAAACTGTTTATAATTTATAGAAAACCGACAACATGATCTTCTAAGTGTGACTCCACACTCCATGTTATCTACTATATAAATTAATTGAACAATTACATTTAACAAATAAATGTAAACATTTGACCAATGTGATTCTTTATTTCAAAATAAATGTGTACAAAAGCTAAACTTTTAAGTATACACTCCAACAATCTCCCACTTATACTAAAAGTCTAAGCTGTCATATCTGTTGCCATACATCTGATTCCCATCCCCTCCACATGTCGATCAAAAGCTTTCGCCGGAAGGGCCTTAGTGAAAGGATCTGTCAGGTTATCTGCTGATGCTATCTTGGCGATGACAACTTCTCCTCGCTTGACGATGTCTCGTATCAGGTGGTACTTGCGCTCTATATGTTTACTTGCCTTATGGGCTCGTGGTTCCTTCGAGTTTGCAACTGCTCCACTATTATCACAATGAATTGTGACGATCTTGGGCAAACCAGGAATCACATCTAAGTCCATTAGAAAGTTCCTAAGCCATACAACTTCTTTGGCTGCCTCAGAGGCTGCCACATACTCCACCTCCTAAAGTAAACACATAGCCTGATGTAGACTTACTGTTGTCCCTATCTGATTGGAAGTCCGAATCCGTGTAACCCACAGGGAGTAAATCGTCTGCTTAGTAAACTATCATATAATCTCTAGTCCTTCTCAGGTACTTTAATATATGCTTTACTGCAGTCCAATGTCCTTGTCCAGGGTTACTTTGATATCTGCTAACCATGCCCACGGTAAAATAGATATCAGGTCTCGTACACAACATTGCATACATAAGGCTTCCTACAGCCGAAGCATAAGGAATTGCCTTCATGTCCTCAATCTCCTTTGATGTTTTTGGAGACATCTCTTTAGATAAGGCTACTCCATGCCTAAAAGGTAAGAAACCTTTCTTGGAGTTTTGCATGCTAAAACGAGCAAGGATTGTATCTATATATAAAGCTTAGGATAGGCACAACATTCTTTTCTTGTGATCCCTTATAACTTTGATCCCAAGGATGTGTACACATTCTCCTAAGTCCTTCATATCAAATTATTTGGACAACCAAACCCTTACGTCCGATAATACCTTGACATTGTTGCTAATTAACAAAATATCATCTACGTATAGTACAAGAAATATCACCATGTTTCCGTTACACTTCTTGTATACACAAGACTCATCCGGACACTAAATAAATCCATATGACAGGATTACTTCATTAAACCGGATGTTCCAAGATCTTGAAGCTTGCTTCAGTCCATAAATGGACCGATTAAGCTTGCACACTAGATGCTCTTTGCCCTTTTCAATGAACCCTTCTGGTTGCTTCATATGGATGTTTTCTTCAAGACTTCCATTAAGGAAAGCTGTCTTGACATCGATTTGCCAAATCTCATAATTCATATGAGCGACAATGGATAAGAGTATCCGGATAGACTTAAGCATAGCTACCGGCGAAAAAGTCTCCTCATAATCGATTCCCTCTTTCTGAGTGTACCCCTTCACAACAAGCCTTTCTTTGAAGGTTTCTACCTTCCCATCTGTCCCTCTTTTCCTTTTATAGATCCACTTGCATCCAATGGCTTTTACACCATCAGGTGGTTCTACAAGCTCCCAGACCTTATTAGAATACATAGATTCTATTTCGAAATTCATTGCCTTTTGCCAAGATACTGCATCTATATCTTGGAGTGCTTCATCATATGTCCGGGGATCTGGTTCATATTTACCTGGGATCAAGTCCGAAGACTCACCCAAAAACATGAATCTCTCGGGCTGCCTTACAACCCTCCCACTACGACGAGGCACCGTCTATGGTTGTGTATCATGTGTGACACGTGTTGCAGTCTCTTGTGGTACTTCATCTTGTACTGTTGGTACTGAAGTAGACGTGTCCTCTCTAAGTTCTTCTAGAACAATTTTACTACTGAGCTTGTGATCCATTATATAGTCTTCTTCTAAAAAATGGGCATTGGTGCTAAGAATGACCTTCTGGTCTTTAGGACTATAAAATAAACCGCCTTTCGTTCCTCTGGGATACCCCACAAACATACGAACTTTTGTACGAGATTCTAACTTATCAGCATCTTGTTTCAGCACATGTGCTGGACTACCCCAAATCCGAATATGTCTTAGACTGGGCTTCCACCCATTCCATAATTCTGTGGGAGTAGAAGATACTGATTTAGAAGGTACTAAGTTCAGAATGTGCGCTGCTGTTTCCAGAGCATATCCCCAAAACTAATTTGGTAATTCTGAATAACTCATCATCGATCTAACCATCTCCATAAGAGTCCTATTCCTTCATTCTGTCACATCACTGTTGGGGTGTACTAGGTGCGGACAATTGGGATTGAATCCCGGCCTCTGATAAGTAATTCCTAAACTCTCCTAAGAGGTATTCACCACCACGATCAGACCGTAGTGTCTTGATACTTTTACCTAGACGTTTCTCCACATCAGCCTTGTACTCTTTGAACTTATCAAAGCACTCAGACTTGCGGCGCATTAGGTAAATGTATCCATATCTTGAATAATCGTCTATAAAAGAGACAAAATATTCAAAGTCACCTCTAGCCTGGATAGACATAGGACCACACAAATTAGAATGAACCAATTCTAACGCTTCTTTGGCTCTATACCCCTTAGCCTTAAAAGGTCTCTTGGTCATCTTACCTTCCAAGCAGGATTCACATGTTGGAAAGTTTTCCAACTCTAATGGGCCCAAGAGTCCATCGGCTACAAGCCTTTGAATCCTACTTAAGTTAATATGACCAAGCCTTAGATGCCAAAGATGTGTTTGGTTCATTTCCGAAGGTTCTTTTCTCTTATTAGAGTTAGAAGATATGTTATTAATTTCCATATTTTGCTTTGTGGGAGAAATTGGATTTAAAGTATATAAATTGCCAACCAATGCACCAGAACAGATAATCACTTTATTTCTCTTTATAACCACATTGTTACTAAAGGAAACTGAATATCCATCCAAATACAGTTTAGAAACTGAAATTAAATTCTTTCTAAAACTGAGTACATAAAGACAATTCCTTAAAACCAATTTCCTATTCCTATCAAATGATAAGTAGACGTCTCCCACTGCAACAACCGCCACCTTAGTAGCATTGCCCATGTAGACAGTTATCTCTCTATCAAATAGTCGTCGGGTTTCCTGGAACCCCTGCAAAGAATTGCAGACATGATCAGTGGCTCCCGTATCTACACACCAAGTACTGGTAGATAACACCGCTAAACATGTTTCAACTACTAGAGTATGAGATATACCTTTATTGTTCTGTTTCCTACGAGGACAGTCCGCCTTCCAATGTCCAGTCTGCTTGCAAATAAAGCACTTGCCCTTCGGCTTCTTTATTCCAGCTTTTTATCCTGCACCTTGAGGTTTATTCACCTTCTTTGCTGAGCCATTTTATTTCTTCTTCTTCTTGCCTTTCGGTTTAGAAGTAGAACCATTTTCAGCATAGTGAATTTGAGAATATTGATGAAACAACCCTTCGGCTGCCTGAAGTTCTGTCAGAAGTTCCGCCAATGAATACATCCTTTTATTCATATTATAGTTCAGGCGAAAATGCTCAAAACTTCTGGGCAGCGTTTGGAGGATGATATCGACCTGGGTTTCCCCATCAATTTCCCCTCCAAGAACTTGTATTTCGTTTAAGTAAGCCATCATCTTGAGAATATGATCCCTCACGGGAGTCCCCTCAATCATGGTGGCTGTCATCAGTTTTCTCATTGCCTCTTGCCTAGCAACCCGATTCTGATGTTCGAAGAGTTCCTTGAGATTGTTCATTATATCAAAGGTTGTTGGTAAGTCCTGATGCTGATGTTGCAATACATTTGACATCGAAGCCAAGATGTAACACCGCGCCATCTCATCAGCTTTTACCCATTTACTATGATACTGAATCTCCTCTGGGGTAGAATCATTGCTAGGTGTTTCTGGGCATTCCTCTGACAGTACAAACTTATAGCCCTCAGCAGTTAAAACAATGTCCAGGTTTCTTTTCCAATCTATATAGTTGGGACCAGTAAGTCTGTTTTCTTTTAGAATAATGGCCAGTGGGTTGAAAGTCATCCTAAGAATCACAAAATAAATTTTTGGTCAGAACTCTAAATTTAGAATAATATTGATTCCTCAAACAATACTATTTTAAATTAACCAACACCTTAAAACACCGTGAATTTTGTATGCCACGATAGTGTGGACGTATACAAATTCAACATTTGTAAAAGGAGGGTATATCCCATTAATTTTATTGTCTTGTCAACCTAACTTTTTGACAAATAAAATTAATAGTTGGTTTCCTTCGGTCACACAAATAATAGCAGTGACTCCGATGGGGAGGATACTATTAGACGCGCCTAAGTGTATACCATTACTTGACACTAAGTCCATTAATAAGATTGTGCCCCTTCTGATGGGGAAGATCACGCGCTCTTAATTAATTTCCTATAGTCATCCGAAATGGAAGTTTGGTCTAGTGATCCGCAAACAAACTCATCCGATATGGAGGAAGGCACTCAGAGCCAACGCGCAAGTTTGTTTGCATTACTTACAAACCAGTAATGGAGACCGTGGAATTCACTAAAATAAATTCCTCTCCCACTTAGTTATTTAAAGTGAGGAATTTTGATGATGCTAGCCTACTAAACATGTACACTAACATTCACACATAGCACAATATAAAAGCAATAAATAGAAAAACTAATTTTCAATTATTATGGCTTTTATCTATTGTTGTCCTTCGTGTGTCGTCATCCCTAGCTGCTGCCATCTTTGGCCACCACCACCGGGTCTAGTTGTCGCATCCATCTTGCTCCTTGTTCCGCTGCGCCACTCTGATCCTCAAAAGGTTCCACGCCTTGCAAGATTCGATCCGCGACATAAATAGAATTTTACATTTTTCGATCCTATATTCCTCGAAGGAATGTACATGTAAACTAGATCGAACATAAAATAAAATTTACATCCATCGATCCTATATTCCATAAAAGGAATGTACATGTATCTAGATCAAAAAATAAAATCCTAATAAAACTAAATACAGCTCCTGCTGTATTTTATAATACAATCATGCACACATAATAAATGCCCTTGACATGTCCAAGGGTCCAATCACACACATAATAACTATAAGCCATAATAGTTGGATCCTGCATCCACAAAGTTAGCACATCCTACTATTAACCTGCCTAAATTATGTATGACATGTGCATAATTAAACTAATACCAAATACACAGAGGCAAAACCCTAGCTTTGATACCAATTGTTGGTTGCTACTCAGAAAACCCAATGGCTCCACTGTACAAAAATTTTGTACGTGATCTGAACCTTTCCTAGCTACCATGTGTTCTTTTAAGTTAAACTTGTATCTCCTGCGGAACTTAACACGTTTGATTTCAAGTTTAACTTATATGTTCTTTTAGGTTTAGATTTGGATCTCCTGCGAAACTTAACACGTTTGATCCAAATCACCTAGGTTATAAATTCAATTAAATATTAGTTTCCAAAATTAGCTTCCAGTACTGCATGGCGAGGCACTTGGCCTTTTTGGATATGGGAGCAACCACCACCGACTAGACAAAGCCTTTTAAAGAAAGTTAATATTTAATTTCCTTATATAACTCTAGGTTAACCAAAAGGAACAATCAAATCACAAGGAAAAAAAAAAGAACACAACATCGAAATTAAATTCGAAAAATAAGAATCAAATGCCTCTTGTATTTGGTATTTATACAAAGAAAAATTAACTAGTATGATGCAGAAATTAAATACTAGTTATACCTCTTCCTTGTATGCTAAAAACCTCGAGATCTTCTGCCGTATCCCTCGCCTCCTCTTGGACGTCGTGTGGGCGACGATCCTCCAAGACGAACACCACCCGGAAAGCTTCTCCTCCTTCTCTAGAATTCGGCCACCACCACCACAAAGGAGCAAAAGAGAGCAAAGGGAAGAGAGGGAGAGGGGCCGACCACTTGATGATCTCCAACAACATAATATCAATTGTTATATTTTCAAGGCCTCCCCTTCCCCCCTTTTTATATTAGTTTCCCAACGGAAAATTATGGAAAGAGTTTTAAAAAATTAGTCTCATTCCTATTTCCTTTTAATTTTTTCTTTTTCTTTCCTTTTAATTAATCAATCCTAGATTGATTTATTAATTAAACAACTATTTGTTGATGTTTAATTATTTGACCGGCCCCTTGCTTGGGCATCAAGCAAGGTGGTCAGCCACTTATTAAAAGGGAAAGAAAGAAAAAAAATTTAAATAAAATTTTAAAAGAAGAAAACTTCTAACAAAATTTTACAAACTCTTTTTTTTTTCTAATGTGGATATTAAAAGGAAAGTTTTAAAATTTAAAATCAAGTTTTAAAATTTAAAACATCTCTAATAATATTTCTTTTTAAAAGAAAGTTTTATAAATTTTACAACTCTCTTTTAAAACCTTGTGGCCTAATTTAAATTAGGAAAATTTTATAAATGTTTAAAATCTCTCTTTTTACAAATTGTAAATATCTGAGAAAATTTAAAAATTCAAAAACAACCTTCCTAATTTAAATATTGCGGTCGGCCCCCTTGCCTAAGGCAAGGGCCGGCCACTTCTAGAGAATATGTGGCCGGCCATTGCTTGGTCACCAAGCAATGAACCGACCCCTTCTTGGACACCAAGATAGGCTTTTCTTTGGATGGACTTGAGGCTTTATTGAGGCTACAACAGGGACCTAGAGGAGAAATTGGTTTTGGCCTTCCGATGAGCTCGAGTATCCCGTGCTCGCCCCGAACACACAACTCAAGTTCATCGATAATAACTCATTCCACTAGAGAGTTATTACCGCACTACCGCACCAATTCCAAATTACATTATGGGATCCTTCTTATCATGAGTGTGTTAGTCTCCCTGTGTTTAAGATTACGAATGTCCACTAATTAAGTGAGTTACTGACAACTCATTTAATTAATATTTAGCTCCAAGAGTAATACCACTCAACTTTATTGTCATGTTGGATTAGGTCCACCTGCAGGGTTTAACATGACAATCCTTATGAGCTCCTCTTGGGGACATTCTCAACCTAGATAACTACGACACAGATTCCTTCTATAATCAACAACACACACTATAAGTAATATCATTTCCCAACTTATCGGACATATTGATTTATCGAGCTAAACCTCACCCTTTGATAAGTCAAAGAAATAAATATTAAATATACATGCTTGTTATTATATTAGGATTAAGAGCACACACTTCCATAATAACTAAGGTCTAGTTCTTTTACTAAGTCAGTACAAAAAGAACTTACCTAAATGATCCTACTCAATACACTTAAAGTGTATCAGTGTAATTTATTAGTCAAGATAAACTAATACTTAATTACACTACGTCTATTCTGATGGTTTGTTCCTTTCCATCTTAGTCGTGAGCAACTATTTATAATTTATAGAGAACCGAAAACATGATCTTCTAAGTGTGACTCCACACTCCATGTTATCTACTATATAAATTAATTGAACAATTACATTTAACAAATAAATGTAAACATTTGACCAATGCGATTCTTTATTTCAAAATAAATGTGTACAAAAGCTAAACTTTTAAGTATACACTCCAACAACCACCCCCTAGGGTTTTCTCTTTGCCTAACCGCAGCTAGGACTTTCCTGAAATACTCAAGAAGACTTGTTAGATCACAAAACACCTTAACTTTGAATCCTTTGCCATTATCAAAACACGAGTTCGATCGTCGGATGCTTCCCGCACCAATAGACTTGAGGCAAAGAACTAAAATGATAATACAATTAGCGAGATTAATAAATTAACAATATATAAGTGAAAAATACTTACAGCAACAGCTTGACAACTATGATTATCAACATGACTGTAGATACTGGTGCCTTGTAATAGTTCTTGGCTATGCAGCCAAGATTCAGACAACGGGCCTTGCAATTGTAGAAGGCCATAACCAGGAGGGTCCGAAGCTTGTCCCATTTGAGAGGGAAGACCCATTGCCTGTCTGAATAAAGGCGGGGGGGATTGAAGGCGAAGGAGGTCAAGAAGAAGAAGATGTAATAGAAGGGAAAGAAGTAGTAGAAACAAGAGCAGCAAAGGAAGAACTAGATGGGATGGAAGGTGGTAATGCCAGAAGAGTTGATTCAGTTGTGGAGGCACGGATTACTGATGGCCCTGGACTTGGAGAAGATCTCCGGTAAGGTGTTCGTTTAGCTCATGGCCCATAAGTCAAAGGAGGCAAGGCCAATGCAAGAGGCTGGGAGGATGTAGAGGGGGTAACGACCATCTGAGAAGCAGAAGAAGCTGAAACAATAACAGAAGAGGAGGGGATGAGTAGAGCCGGTCTCATCATCCTAAGAGAAAGATTAGAGATAATGTGGGTAGGTGACATTGGTGCTTTACCTCTCTCAAAAGAAATATGTGCCGGAACAAGGGGAGTTTGTACAAAGGTACCAAAGAGGTCGCTAAAAGAAACATCCTCAGTAAGCCTGGGTTTCTTGATTAAGGTAACAAAAGGTTGTTCCTCTTCCATAGCAGCAACAGCTTCCGCTTCTTGCTCTTCTTTAGACAGTAAACCCAAGGTAGAGGAAGTAGAATTGGCTCAACGGGCTTGCAGTAATTGCTCTCCAAATTTATTCAGAAAAGACTTAGTCATGGCTGCATTCTTGTACATGAAGGCGGGTAGAAGAGCATCAGCTGAAACATAAAGAGTGGACGTCATTATAGAAAATGATTAGTAGATAACTAATAAACATAGCTTAGAATGTTTAGACATACCAAAAGATACATCCAGGGGAGTACCAATCCATAGACCAATTTCTCCAGGGCCGTGTATCGAGACTTGACCCTTTTTAGTAAATGACTAAAGAAGTACACTGGCCACTGTACATCTTCCTACTCTTTTACCAGCACTGCCCCCACGACCTCAAGGGTAGCTGACAGATAAACCCAAAGCGGCTCTCCAGTAATAGGTTTAAACAATGAAGGTAAGGTCTCCAGGTGTTTTTTTAGTTCCTTGAAGGTCTGGTTGCACTTCTCATCCCACTAAAACTTGGTCACTCTCCTGAGTATTTTGAAAAAAGGCGGGGCTTTATCTGTAGACCGGGATATGAATCTGGACAGCATCGTTATTTAGCCCACTAACTTTTGAGCCTTCTTCAGATTCTGAGATGCTTTCATATCTCGGAGTGCTTGGACCTTTTCTGGATTAGCTTCAATTCCTCGCTCAGTAACGAGGTATCCCAGGAACTTTCCTCCTCGAGCTCTAAACAGGCACTTCAATGGGTTTAGCTTCAGCCCATATTGTCGCAGTGTGCTGCAAGTCTCTTCTATGTCAGCGATCAGGTTTACAACCGGAGGAGACTTAACAAGGATGTCATCCACATAAATCTCCACATTCCTTCCTATCTGCTCCCGGAAGATCTTATCCATCATTCTTTGATAGGTCGCTCCTGCATTTCTCAGTTCAAAAGGCATGACAGTGCAACAGAAAGTACCATCTGCCGTGATAAAGTTAGCCTTCTCTTGATCCTCCAGTGCTAGAGGGATTTGGTGGTACCCTTGATAAGCATTGAGCATGCAAATCCTTTCACACCCTGAGGTTGAATCCATCATCTGATCGATCCTGGGAAGTGGGTAACAATCCTTAGGGCTGGCGCGATTGAGATCCCGAAAGTCTATGCAAACTCTCCACTTATTGTTGGATTTAGCTACAAGGACCACATTAGAGAGCCAGGACGGGAACTGTACCTCTCTGATATGCCCTGCTTTCTTAAGCTGGTCTACCTACGCTCGGATAATCTTATTCTGCTCGGCCGAAAAGTTTCACTTTTTCTATTTGATTGGCCGACAGTCAGGCAGGAGATGTAGCTTATACTCAGCCACCTCAAGTCTGACTCCAGGTAGCTCTTCGGGGGACCAAGCGAAGACGTCCCTATTGTGGGTCAGACATTGAACCAAGTCTATCCTGATCTCTACAAGCAGGTCACTGGTTATACGAGTGAGACTCTCCAGACGCTCGAGATATAACTGAATCTCCTCCCAAGGGATGGGCTCCTATTCTGTGGGAAGTGGTTCTTCTTAGATAGTGTAAACACTGCCATCCTGGATCCTCTGCGCTTTGCGGGCCTCCACTCTTACCAAATCTATGTAACACCAGCGGGAGACTAATTGCTTGACTCTAACTTCCCTGACCTGGTCTTCCACAGGGAGCTTAATCTTTTGGTGGAAAGTGGAGACCGCCGCTTTGAACTCATGTAATGCTAGTCTCCCCAAGATGACGTTGTAGGAGGATGGTGAATCTACCACTATAAAGGTGCTCATCCACGTCCTTACCAAGGGCTCGTTTCCTAACGATATGGCCAGCTTGATCTGACCTATGAGCTTCACTTCATTGCCGGTGAAGTCATACAATGAAGTGGCCACGGGCTGAAGTTCATTAGCGTCAATCTGCATACCTTCGAATGCAGTTCTGAACAACACGTTGACAGAGCTCCCGGTATCCATGAAAACCCTGGCCACGCGACTGTTGGCTATGATGACTTTAATTATCAAAGTGTCATCGTGGGGAAGTTCCAGCCCTTACAAATCTTGCGGCCCGAAACTAATAATGGGCCCGACAGCCTGCTCCTGGTTGCATCCTACGGCGTGTACCTCCAATCGGCGCCCATGAGATTTCCGGGCCCTATCTGAATCTCCATCGGTGGGTCCTCCGGAGATCATACCAATTTCCCGGATGGCAGCGTTGCGCTTGTTTTCTTCCTCTCGGGCTTCTCCTAGTTCTTGGCCGCGACCAGGTTGCTGGATACCCTGCCCAACCTGGTCGGGACGGGGTCTACCTTGCTGACCTGCCTCGATCCGTTGGTCGTCTATCAACCTCTAGACTTCCAGTGCAATCTCAGGTGGAGGTAGGCCTAGCTCAGCTGCGCTTCGCGAGTCGCGGGCAAACTGAAAGCAATCGTTGGTGGCATGAGTGTGGGATCGATGGTAAGTACAGTAATGTAGACCCCACGGACCAGGCCTGGGAGCTTGGACAGCTGCCACACGTTGAGCTGGTCGGGCATCTGGACCGGGCGGGAAATGTGGTCGGGCATCCAAGGCGCAGGGAAGAGACTGAGCTGGCGGTTGTGGTGGCCTCTTTTCCAGCTTATTGATAGAAGCAGGCGCCTTATCTGCTTTCCTGCAAGCCGCCTGAGCCTCTTCTACATTGATATAGCTGGCGGCCTTCCCCAACATCTAATCGAAGTTCTTTACCGGGTCTCGGATGAGGTCCCAGAAGAACTCTCCTTCTACCAGGCCATGGGAGAAGGCGCTCATAAATATCTCTGAGGTAGTGGGCGGGATGTCCTGAGCCACCTGGTTGAACTGTTTAATATAACTCCTCAAGGGCTCGGCAGGTTTGTTTTTTGATATTTCCGGCTGCTAGTGAAATGGAGCAGGAACACAGTCTTGAAATCCTGAAAGCAAGTGATAGATCCATTTAGCAATCCATCAAATCATTTTTGTACCGAGCCAGATAGAGTATTCAGAAACACTCGGCACTTGATGGCATCGCTATACTGGTGCAATAACGTCGCATTCCGAAATTTTCAGAGGTGATCCTTCGGATCTTTGCTACCATCATATTCTCCGATGGCAGGGGCTTGTACCCCTTCGACAGATTCTCCTCGAGTACCCTTAGCGAGAAGGACACTTGCTCCTCAGGCTCCACTCGGGGCTCCTCCCTGAGGACTATGACCTTCCCTTTCTTCGAATCCCTAGGAGGGGAGCTTTCCGCCATAGAAGCCTGCGGTTGCTTGTTCTTGTTATAATAACCAGGATCCCGATGGTAATAGCCCAGGCCAGGATCCCTATGGAAGGCCGGGGGAAACTCTTCTGGCTGCTTCCTCTTAGATCCTCTGTCAGAAATGTGAGTCGGGTCCTTGGACATTTCTGGCATCTTTTGCGGTCGTGAAGCAGTGGTCTGTTTGTCGGAAGTTGCCCGCTTCTTAGCCTCCTTGAACAGCTCGTACTCCCCCGCCGTCATGGTCACGTTGATTATACCGGTATCCTCCATCTTTACGTTCTAGAACAGGTGAAGGATTTTCCCACAGATGGCGCCAAATTGATCATATCCGAAATCTGAGTCAGACGAAGGTCGGACGAGTTGTCGATGGAATAGACGGAGGGGTGACTGGGACACCTTTCTTAACTACACCTACAAGCATGGACTCGCACGTGGCGACGGCGGACGTAGATGACCTTCTTAGGACCGAATGTGTAGCTAGTGGGGTTTGTGAATAGCTCGGTGCGCTCGTCATGTTCTTCGTTGCTTGTTTCTTCAAAGATATGCAGCGGAAATACAAGAAACAAAACATACAACGCTAACACTAAGGATTTACTTGGTATCCACCTCAAGAAGAGGTGACTAATCCAAGGATCCACACACTCACGCACCCTCCACTATGAATAACACTCCTTTATGGTAACTACCAAAGGCGGAGAAGCCCTACAAGTTCACACTACAAGAAGAAAGGGAAAGGGAACAAAATACAAGCAAAGGCTTACAAGTTTGCACAAGAGAAACCCTAACCCTAGCTTTCTTCTTCTTGCTGTAGATCCACCTCTTGACTTGGAAATGCCTCCAAGAACCCTCAAGATCTGGCGGTGAGAACTTTGTGGAGTTGCTGTGAAGATCGCTTAAGAGAAAATCGAAGCCGTGGAAGTTCTACCGAGAGAACAGCTCGCCAGCAGCTAAATACGACGCCAACGGTCGGATCCCAATCGATCGGATTGCTCCCAATCGATTGGGGAGGCTTTGGATCGATCGGCTGATCGATCCAGAGTACCTCTGTGCTCTCGGGAATTGCCTGGATCGATCGGCTGATCGATCCAGGGCTTATCGCGCGAAGTCGCAGCTCCCAATCGATCCACTGATCGATTGGGGGCTCTGGATCGATCGACCGATCGATCCAGCGATGTTCTGTACGATCGTGCACTCGTCCTAATCGATCCACTGATCGATTGGGAGGAGGCATGTCGCGAAGACTCGCCCAATCGATCGGCCCCACCACGCAAATCGAAGAGGAGAATCGAAGCAAATCCAAGCAAAGTAAAGGAGCTCCAAGATATGCCTCCACCACGCAACCTGAAGGAAACTCAACGACTGACCAGACGGATCACTACCTTGTCAAGATTCATATCCAAGTCGTCTGATCGAAACCACCCTTTCTTCAAAGTGTTACGCCAAGCCATGAAATTTCGATGGGACGCTGAGTGTGATAAAGCGCTAGAGGAGCTCAAGACTTATTTAACTTCTTTCCTATATTATCAAAGCCCATTATCGGTGAGCTACTCTGAATGTACCTGTCGTCTATAGAGAAAGCTATTGGCTCGACGTTGGTGTGACAGAACGGCGCTGAACAATAGCTGATGTACTTTTTAAGCCACATATTGAAAAATGTTGAGTGCTGCTACACTTGTCTCAAAAAACTGGCATACTGGTTGGTCCTCGCCGCTCGGAAGTTACGCCCCACTTTTTGTCACATTCCATAATTGTGTTAACTAAAAGCACTCTAGGAAAAGTCCTCCTCAACCTCAAAGCATTCGGCTGGCTAATCAAGTGGACCACAGAGCTAAGCAAATTTGATATATAGTACCAGCCCAAGTTGGCCATCAAGGCATAAGCCTTAGCTGACTTTGTAACTAAAGTGCAGAACGCCTAGCCGGAAGCAACCTTGAGGATATATGTTGATGAATCGTCCATCTGACAAGGCAGCGGAGTGGGTATACTGTTGATACCCCATGTGAAGACAGAATGCATCTGTCTGTTAGGCTGGACTATTGCGCTACAAACAATGAGGTAGAGTATGAAGCATTGATCGTCGGCCTGCAAGCAACCAAGCATGTGGGGGTCACCCGAGTCCTTATCCACTCGAATTCCCAGCTGGCAGCACAACAACTCTCGGGTACTTTTGAAGTAAACAATGCCTGACTCAGATCATATGCCGAAGCTTTCAAGAAACTGAAGGCAGGATTTCAAGAAGTCGCTATACAAAAGATCCCCCGGTTAGACAAGCAGTACGTGAACAAGTTGGCCAAGTTAGCAAGTTCATTGAATCCTGTCGTACTGGATAAGCCGATCGAACATGTCAAATTGGTGGCTCACACTGAAAGGACGGCCAAAATAGGAGCCTCTAGTGATTGGAGGACGCCTTTGATTGAGTTCTTCCAATCAAGAAGCGTATCGAACGATGGAGAGCAAGCCCGATTACTGAAGAAGAGGGTCAGACGATTCACGTTAATTGAAGATCACCTATGTAAGAGAACTTTCTCGAGACCATTGCTTAAGTGTGTCGGATTGGAAGACATTCAGTACATCCTGTAAGAAGTTCACCAAGGCTCCTGCGAAAGTCATCCGAGCGGTCGATCGTTGTCAAGAAAAATCCTACTAGCAGGGTACTTCTGGCCTACCTTGCAGGTGGATGATGCCCGGACAATGTTCGCTTGCCTATCTTGTCAAAAATACCATAACACATTGCACCGGGTGACTGAAGAGCTAAAAGCATCCATCGTGTCATGTCTGTTCGACCAGTGAGGCATGATATTGTAGGACCTTTCCCATGGCGATCGATCAGAGAAGATTTCTACTTGTGACGGTAGACTATTTTTCCAAAGAGGTAGAGGCTGAACCACTCACCAAGATAACTGAGCAAATGGTTATCAAGTCCTTATGGCAAAGTATCATATGCCAATTTGGTGTCCCGCACAAACTAGTCTCCGACAATGGAAGACAATTTCAACGATGAAGGCTCAGGGAATTGTACATAGGCTATGGTATAGCACAGACTTTCACTTCAGTGGCTTATCCACTGACCAATGGCCAAGCAGAGGTCACTAACAAAGAGTTTCTCAGAGAACTCAGGGCTTAGCTCGACCATATGGGAGGGAGTTGGGTGGATAAGCTGACAAGCATACTATGGTCTTATTGTACCATTCCTCAAGAGACCATTGACATTACCCCATTCCACCTGGTGTATGGAGGAGAAGCAATGGTACTAGTCGAGATTGGTATAGAGTCCGATCGGCGACAAATGTACTACGAAGACAATCCCGAGTGATGACTTATGTAGTCAAACTTGATAGATGAAGTCAGAGATAAAGCTGTCGTCCGGCTAATGACATATTGATTATGGTCCAATTTGTCGTGAATTGGGCATCAAACAATGAAGTACTAAACCCCTCCTACGCTAATGTAGCATAGAAATGACTCAAGTCGTCTCCCAAGGAATGCAACGATAGGATGATAAACTTAGGATCGTACGTTATGTTGGTTCAGCGGGGCCGGCAAGAGGGGGGTGAATTGCCTGTAAAATTAAATATACTCTCCTCAAGACTTTCAACTCTAAAATATGCAATAATAATAAAATAATAACACAAAAAGAAATAGAGAAGACCAGAAGTTGACTTGGTTACAACCAAGACGGTTGTTAATCCAAGGCGATGAAAAGCGCACTAACGATCTCCTTCTCTGAATGAGGAGAAGTCTTTTACACACTAAAAGCTCAGAAATATTGCTAGGAATGAAGTACAAGAGTTGAATGAAGTTCAATGATTAATTTCCTAGCTCCATAGGCCTTTACATAGCTACTGGAAAACTTATCCCGAGTGTCGAAGGTGCCTCCAAGAGAGTTGAGGGCGCCTCCAAGCAGTTTGATCGGATAAAGCTCTATCCGGTTGCAAATGGTCACAAAGACTGGGCCTGAGGCGCCTCCAATGCCCTTTAAGGCACCTCGGACTGATTTAAGGTGCCTTCAAGGTGATTGAGGCGCCTCCAAGACTGCATGGTATAAATGGCCTAATTTCTGCATGGTATAAATAGCCCAATTTCTGCATGGTATAAATAGCTTCCAGCTTCTCTTTTTCTTCGCTTTGGCTTCCGAAGCTCCATTTGCTTGGGTGATTGCGGCCAACCAGAATAGGGCTCACCCGAACCCAATTCCCGGCCTTCTCCTCGAGTAGTCTTCCGTCTCAGCTTTACGTCCCTCGAACATCGCACACGTTCTTCTCGCCCACCGGTGTACTCTTTCGCAGCTCTCTCGTCCTTCGGACGCACCGAGTCCGTCGGCTCCCTTCCCGTGCCGTCCTTCTCGCTAGCTGCGTCTTCCGCTCGACTTCCTGCGCTCCTAAGCTCCTGCACACTTAGACACAGGGATAAAAACAAACAGGACCTAACCTAAACTTAGTTGATCACATCAAAATAACCACGGGGTCCAACAATCTCCTCCTTTTTGATGTACATCAACCCAAGTTTAAGTTAGGGTAAAAACAGACAAGAAGTAATTTAAGGAAATTACAAAACTAACATTTAAAGTCTAAATTTGTAATTAGAATAAATTGCAACATAAAATTTGGTTCTATCTTATACCAATTTAAGAAAAGAATATTATTTTATAAAAATTCAAACATTATTTAATTTGAAAATATCCCTAACTCCCCCTTAACATGTGTCTATCTCTCCCCCTTTGATCACAGCAAAAATAGGGTATAAAACATGTTAAAAAAATTTGAAACAATAATGCTTTTGAAACAAATTTCTAAGTCTTTCAAAAAATTTCTAAGTTTTTTGTAAGAATTTCTAAGTTAAACAAAAAAAAAATCTAACTTTAAAAGACTTTTTAACTTAGGCAAAAATAAGTTTAAAGATTCTCCATGTAAAAAAAATTGTTTTTTTAAAATAACTTTAATGCAAGAGAATTTTTCTAAGTAGAAATTTAAAATCATTTTCAAAAATAATTTCTACTTTCAGAAGCGATTTTGACTTAAATAAAAATATTATTTGAGAATTTTTCTAAGTCAAAATATTTTATGAAAGAAATTTAAAAATAAACTTTTCAAAGCATTATTTAATTATAAATTTTAATATTTTTATCAGAAAGTTAATTAAATATTTTATTTCGATATTTCGGCTTCCAGGTCATGGCAAGGCACTAGGCCATCTTGGTTATTGGAGCAACAACCACTTCCTTAGATAAAGCCTTGTAAAGAAATTTTAACGTTTAATTTCTCGCTAAGAGCTTTACTTTAAAAAAAATCAGTCTAAAATGGATTTTGGAACCCAATAAAGGTTCATTCCTACAGGGTTAGCTAAATATCTGGGGGGGTACATAATTTTTTAGAATTTTCCTAAGTTGTCCCTGATGCTTTCTTATATACCAATTTAATTTTCCGTACACCTTAATTTTTTATTTTTGAAAAATATTAGTTTTTAAACATGCATCATATTTTAACTTTTCAATTTGGAGTTTCAATTCATTATTTTCAAATTTCATATTAACTAACTTTTTATTTAAGTTAACAATTTCTTTTTCTGATTCAGCTAAGTCTTTAGAAAGAGCTTTAATAAATTGAAACGACTGTTTAGGGTTTAGAGCACGTACCTTACTTACCTTACTTTGTGATGCTCCCCCTTCATCATAGCTTTTCTCTTCTGATGTTCCTCCCTTTTCATCTATGCTCATCTCGGAGCAGCTTTCTTCGTCATCTTTAGGTCGGTATTCAGCTATTAGTGCTATGTTGTGGATCTCCTCGATCTCATATTCCTCTGATGACGAAGTGATATCCATCGAAGTGTCAGATTCTTCTTCTCTTGACGTTTCATGATATTCTAAGAACTTTTCCCAAAGTTCTTTCGCACATGTATAGTCACCGATTCTTTCGAGTTCCTGCGCAGGTAGAATAGTGAGTAAATGAAATTCAGCCTTACCATTTGCCATGAATTCGATTCTTTGTTGTTCGTTCCATCGGTATTCCTCAAGTATTTTTCTATCTATTGTTTTAGGTACTTTGAAACCCCTCTTTATACTCAACATGATGTTGAAGTCTGTCTTGAGGAAGACCTCCATTTTGCGTTTCCAGAACTCGAAGTCTCCATCAAACTTCGGGGGATAAATGTTCGTGGCGGCCATCATCTTGATCTTTGTGCTTCAGTCGGCGGTTAGTCCTTCTGAGGTTGTCAGGCTCTGATACCGCTTGTTGGTTCAGCGGGGCCGGCAAGAGGGGGGTAAACTACCTGCAAAGTTAAAGATACCCTCCTCAAGACTTTCAACTCTAAAATATGCAATAATAATAAACTAATAACACAAAAAGAAATAGTGAAGACCAGAAATTGACTTGGTTACAACCAAAACAGTTGTTAATCTAAGGCGATGAAAAGCGCACTAACAATCTCCTTCTCTGAAGGCGGAGAAGCCTTTTACACACTAAAAGCTCAAACTATTGTTAGGAATGAAGTACAAGAGTTGAATGCAGTTCAATGATTAATTTCCTAGCTCCAGGGGCCTTTATATAGCTCCTGAAAAACTTATCCCGAGTGTCGAAGGCGCCTCCAAGAGGGTTGAGGGCGCCTCCAAGCAGTTTGACCGGATAAAGCTCTATCCGGTTGCAAACGGTCATGAAGACTGGGCCTGAGGCGCCTCCAATGCCCTTCAAGGCGCCTCGGACTGGATTAAGGCGCCTTCAAGGTGATTGAGGCACCTCCAAGACTGCATGGTATAAATAGCCTAATTTCTGTATGGTATAAATAACCCAATTTATGTATGGTATAAATAGCTTCCAGCTTCTCTTTTTCTTCGCTTTGGCTTCCGAAGCTCCATTTGCTTGGGTGATTGCGGGCAACCGAAATAGGGCTCACCCAAACCCAATTCCCGGCCTTCTCCTCGAGCAGTCTTCCGTCCCGACTTTATGTCCCTCGAACGTCGCACACGTTCTTCTCGCCCACCGGTGTACTCTTCCGCAACTCTCTCGTCCTTCAGACGCACCGAGCCCATCGGCTCCCTTCTCGTATCGTCCTTCTCACTAGCTGTGTCTTTTGCTCGACTTCATGCGCTCCTAAGCTCCTGCACACTTAGACACAGGGATAAAAAACAAACAGGACTTAACCTAAACTTGGTTGATCACATCAAAACAACCACGGGATCCAACATGTTATTCCTATTTTTAGGGTTTTCAATATGAAATGGGGTTTGGGTTTTTTATTCTAAATTTATCAAATTAAAAGCAGAACAAGTAAAAAAAACTAATCTAATGCTTAAATGAAATCTAACTAAGTGCGAATAATTAATCCACAACGCATTATCACACTACGCTATGGATTAACTATCAACACAATTAAACTAAGGAACAAAATGACAAAGCATCAAATGAAACCTAGTCTAGTAAATAAAAGACAATGCAAGTAAAGAAAAGTTAAATCTAACTTAACTACAATTTCAAAAAATAAAAGATAGCATAACGTAAAGCATCAATGAAACTAAGCAAGGAACGAAACCTAGAGCATTAAAGAAATCTAAACAAATCTGTCCTAATTGTATTTAATCAAAACTAGAACTTAATGAAGTTAAACGAATAAGACAAAGCAATAATTAACCAAACTAAAATGCATCAAATTAAATCTAACTACTGGTTGAAGCAATTGATCGAACACGTTGCGTGCATAAATCTAATTTAGCAAAGTATGTGCAATTCAAACATGGAAATAAAGTTCAATACAAGCATTCAACCACAAAACATCAACAAAAGTAAACATAAGCAATGAACATGAAATAAACTAAAAATTCCAACCACAATCCACACTTCCGCTTCCGATTACCAACGACTACCCTCGTCGTCACACGAAGACTGGCACGGAACCCCCAAAACCGGTGAACAGAAACACTCTGTTGGCGGCTGCTTGCTTCGACAACAATGGGATGAACGCAATCTTCCAACGAAGAACTCCTTCGCTGGAAGTTGGCCAGAGATGGATGGACTACTGCCGCTGTGAAATGGAATGTAATGAACCACCTTCGCTGCTCCTCTGCTTTGCCCCTGAACCCCAAAAGGAAGAACTGAAGGAAGAACGTCGGGATGTGAAGGATCTTGCCGGCAAGGTGGAGTTCGTCGGAAATCGCTGGCAAGCTAGCCGCCACCTCCGAGTGTGCTTCTGTCGTCGCCGCTGGAATCAAGAAGAGGAAGGATGGAATGTAGATGGTCGGTCGGCGGTAGTGAAAACAAAGGAGAAGTCGCCGACCGGAGAGATGGAAGAAAAGGGGGTGAACTAGAAGTGGAGATGGGGTCGAAATCTCCGAGTTGTGCCGCGACGCGAAGCGCAAGGAATCGACCAGCATAAACACTGTAGCTTCTCTATTTTAAATCAGATCCAGATCTGAACGGACGGCTGTGAGCGATTTGGAGCTTGATCAACGGTGAAAAGTCTCTAAAAATTCTATCCGAAGGTGTTGATCTTGATCAAGGGCCTGGATCTACTCTCCCTTAGGTCGGATGGACCAAATCTTCACTGGATGGTTCAGATCTGTCCAATCTTTGATGAACGGTCAATAATGCTTCGCAGCTTGATCTTCTTGTTTAAACTTCGATTCGAGCGCAAATTCGGTTCAAATAGATCCACATCCAAGATCCTTTGATGCCTACAAAATAAGAATTAAATATTAGCATCAAATAATATAAAAAATAAAATAATTTACAATTAGGTCCAAAATCGATACAATGCATAAAATGTGATGTAACCATGATTTAAACCTATGAAATCAACATCAAACCATGCATATATGAATCAAAATAATATAGTAAACTTCTAGATTTAATTTGATGCATTTTAGTTTGGTTAATTCTTGCTTTGTCTTATTCGTTTAACTTCATTAAGTTCTAGTTTTGATTAAATGCAATTAGAATAGATTAGTTTAGATTTCTTTAATGCTCTAGGTTTCGTTCCTTGCTTAGTTTCATTGATGCTTTACGTTATGCTATCTTTTATTTTCTGCAATTGTAGTTAAGTTAGATTTAGCTTTTCTTTACTTGCATTGTCTTTTATTTACTAGACTAGGTTTCATTTGATGCTTTGTCATTTCGTTCCTTAGTTTAATTGTGTTGATAGTTAATCCATGGCGTAGTGTGACAATGCGTTGTGGATTAATTATTCGCACTTAGTTAGATTTCATTTAAGCATTAGATTAATTTTTTTTACTTGTTCTGCTTTTAATTTGTTAAATTTAGAATCAAAAACCTAAACCCCATTTCAATATTGAAAACCCTAAAAATAGGAATAACATACGATCCTAAGTTTATCATCCTATCGTTGCATTCCTTGGGAGACGACTCGAGTCATTTCTATGCTACATTAGCGTAGGAGGGGTTTGGTACTTCATTGTTTGATGTCCAATTCACGACAAATTGGGCCATAATCAAATTGGCGCCGTTGCCGGGGACTTGTAGCGGTGATTGGTGATCTTAGGATTGTTTTTCTATTTTCTCTTTTATTTCTGTGGTTGTAAAAATTCAAAAACATTGTTAGGGTTTAATTATTTCATCTCTTGTATGCATGCGTGCTATCTTATATATTCTCCTATGTCTTTTGATGATATTTACATGAGTGTTTCAGGTAAGACTAGGAAATTTCTTGTTTATCATTAGCAGTTTCAGTGTATTTAGGATTTCAGATTTATCAAGCAAAATGGATAACAATACTGAAAAGACTCTCAAAGAGCTTTGGGCACCAGATTTGTCAGTTGATTCATTCTACATTCGGTATTCTGATTTAGAGGCAGACTTTGAGTTATGACATATTGCACATCTACAACCGAAGTTTTATAGACTTTCTGGTGAAGATCCCAACAGACATCTACATGATTTGGAGATGGTTTGTTCTTCATGGACCCCACATGGCATATCAGAAGAAGATGTTAGACTTAGAGCATTTCCATTTTCAGTAGCAGATTCAGCAAAAGATTAGTTGTATTGTCTCCCACCCAATTCAATTTCCAGCTGGATTGAGATGAAGAAATTATTTCTGGCAAGGTTCTTTCCTGCTTCTAGGATCGCAGCTATTCAGAGGAGTATTTGTGGGATTCAACAATTCATAGGAGAACCATTTCAAGAATATTGGGATAGATTTAAAAGACTTGTTGCTAGTTGCCCTCAGCACCAGATTAGCGATCAACTACTAATTGTATACTTCTACGAAGGATTGTGTCCCATGGACAGGAGTATGGTTGATGCAGCTAGTGGAGGGGCTCTAGTTAACAAGACATCTGCTCAAGCTAAAGAACTTATCGAGATTATGGCTGCAAATTACCAACAGTATGGGACTAGACCAATGATTGCTAAAGATGTTCATTCCTTTACCAGTGTATTCCCTACCAGGATCCAATATCACCGGCCTGATCCTCAGTACTATCAGACTCATCAGCAGGACAGCTATAATTCATTTGCAAGATTCGGGTATGAGAATACACAATAAGAGAATTCTGATTGGTCCCAACATTATCAGTCATATCTTCAGCATCAGCCTGAGCAGCATTTTAGGGAGCAGTCACAACAATATTTGCAACAACAAGAAGCACAGTTCAAGCCAAGAACACATTCATCAACATAATTTTGTCAATATCAAGAAATGCAAATTCAGAAAAGAATACATTCATCGACACAGCTACAGTTGCTATCAGATCAACCTATTACATCAATTCCCCAGGAGATGGATTGTAGAGTTTGTGATATTCTTGACTTTGATTCTGCTACTCTGCATGATTCTTCTAGTTTTTTACATTGTGATGTTGTAATTGATCATGATAATATTTTCATTGATGGTATTATTGTTCCAGATATTTTTGATGTTGCAGGTGTTGTTGATGACGATGGAAGTGTAGGGGAGACCCAAGAATCGCTTCCTTTGATTATTCTACCACCAGTTGAGCCTGTTATTCTACTTAGTGACAATGGAAGTGTAGGGACGTCTCAAGAATCACTTTCATTGATTGAACCTGATCCAAAGCCAGTACCTTTACCTGATCAAGATAATGTCGCATTCACTGTTTTAGACCCTCCAGGTACTTTTCAGGATGGTAAGGATAATATCTCTTTAGAATCTTTAGCAAATTCCATGGAGGTAATTCAACTTGATTATAGTGGATGTGATACATCTTATGATTCATGCTCTGTTAATTTTGTTATTATTTCTTATCCATCTCACACAGCATGCTTGCAGGATTTGCATCCTCTTTTTATTGCACAGGATTTCTACAGACATTTCATTTGCAGACAATCATGCAAGGATGCATTCTACCACTTGAAGAAAGCTCTAACATTGTATGCAATAATGAAACTTCTGGAGTGGACACTCCAACTGAATCGTCTTCGGCCACCGGAGAAAATTTTTGAGGAGTCAAAGGTGAAGGGAGCATTCCTCACTTCACCTACATTCATTCCACTTCCAGATTGGCTTTTGGAACTGAATCGGCTCTGACCACCAGAATTTCATGGGAGTCTGTTCCATCTCACTTTTATTTTTCCTTTCTGCTTGTAAGAGAAAGGGAAATTGGGTTTTTGAAATTGGGCTAGAAGAATGGGCTTTTGGATTGGGTTTGAATTGGAGCTCCACTTCTTGGATGAACCCTTGGATGAATTGATCTTGATCAACGGTCCAGATCGCTTTAAATCCAGATTAAGGGCTAGATAACTTAGATCTGAATGAAGGAACAAGATCTCTCTAGATCAAGATCAACGGACCATATTAATTCAGCTTAATCTCCTCCGTTTGACCTCCAAATCAAGTCAAATTTGATCCGATCAGACCCTAATCCATGGCTCTTTAGATTTCCTACAAAACCACATAAAAAATGAGATTAAATTCTATAATTTGTAGGAAATTTACAATTAATTCTAAAATAAGTTTCTACTCACAACACATAGTATAAACATCAAATTAAGCATGTGAGAAGGTGAAAATGTCAATAATAAGAGCCAAAATAATCAATAAAAATGCTAGTTTCACATATCGGTAGAGGATGAAGTAAAACTACAAGAAAAGAGTTATTCCCATATCATTCTAGGTCGGTGACTTAGTCTGGAAAAGAGTAAAGTCGATCGATGACGTGACCAAGCTGGTGGCGCCACAGGGAGGACCCTACAAAGTGATACAGAAGCTCAGCTTAAGGTCGTATTATCTACAGGATGAGAATGGAAGGAATCTCGATCGACCATGGAGCGCAAACCATCAACAGTCCTATAGGGCGGGATAATAAGCGTGCAATATAATTAATGTAAAGTGTGAAACCATTTATTCTATGAATGCAGAGAAGTTTAAACAAAGATTCACTAAGTGTCAAAAACTCTCAACCCACTCAGGCAAGTTATAAGCGAGCATACTCTTGTGCCTCAAGATTATAAGCCACGAGGTTTAGACCGAGTGTGTCCCAGACTCACAAGCTGCTCGGCCGTATTATAAGTGAGAAAGCCCTCGTGCCTAAGTGTCAAAGACTTTTGATCCGCTCGGGCGAGTTGTAAGCGAGCATTCTCTTGTGCCTGAAGATTATAAGCCACGAGATTTAGATCGGGCATGTCTTAAACTCACGAGTCACTCGGCCGTGCTATAAGTGAGTAAAGCCCTCACGCCTAAGTGTCTAAGACTCTTGACCCACTCGGGCGAGTTATAAATGAACATGCTCTTGCGCTAAGATTATAAACCACGGGATTTAGATCGGGCGTGTCCCAGACTCATGAGCCACTCAACCTTGTTATAAGCGAGCAAAGCTCTTGCACCTGAGTGTCAAAGACTCTCAACCTGCTCGGCCGAGTTATAAGTGAGAAGAGCCCTCGCGCTATGTGTCAAAAACTCATGAGCCGCTCGGTCGTGTTATAAGTGAGCTTAGTTCTCACATCTCAAGACTCTTGAGTCATTACGCCATGTTATAAGTGGGCGAAGTTTTCACATCTAAGTGTTTAAGGTGCAAGTGCTGCTTAGCTATGCTCTACCTTAATCCCTCGTATTGAATAAATGAGTATACATGGCCCTGTCCTTTGTGATATAGATAAATTAAAAGAGAGAATTCTAAACTCCCGAACGGGCATGTATTGATTGATACTTAGAAATTTCTATAAGCTGCTTGTGGAGAGTACAAAAAGCTGATGAGAAGGTTGAAAAGGAAACTAAGCAAGATAATCAAGCACGTCATCCAGAAGCAACTCGGTGATCTGCTCCCTCTTTATAATTTTAGTTGGCATATTAGGGAAGAGGTAGCCACTGTCCTTCAGCTGTTGGAGGTTGTTGTTGATGCCATAGTTAAAGAGGCAGAGAGTCCAATCGATAAATATTTCATTGAAAGTGTCAGAGTGAAGGTAATTTACTCTGAAAGATTTCAACAAGTCGGGTTCCTCCTCTTTGAACTTGTTGAAAGTCGCCTTGGATGCCTCCAACTCAGCCTTTAGGGCAGCTAGCTCAGCATCTTTCTCACTAAGCAAGAGCTTGCTTGCCACCTGCTCTGCAGTTCGGCTAACTTGCGGCGGCCAAAGCATCTTCTGCCTCTTTAAGATTCTGGGTCTTAGCAAGACCCGAGCCTCCTTGTTTTTGATGTCAAAGTCTTTGATGCCTCGGAATTTCCTAGTGTTGGCAGAGTTTATCTTCGACCAAAGTTATGAGCCTGCTTGGTTAGCCGGTCGAGTTGGAGGGTCTACTCGTGATTCTTGTTGTTCTCTACATTGAGCATCCGTTCAGAGCCTAGAAGCTGCTCGGAACTCTGGTCCAAGTCTTTCTTCAAGCGGGCCACCTCCGCAGTTAGTTGCTCAATGCGAACCCGGGATATTTCTGATTGCCCGACCGGGGCATGCAGCTGATGGAGCTCGTGCTCCAGGAACATCAGCCTTTGCCACATGGCCAGAATCTCCACCTAAAACTACAAGAAGGAATAGCTAATCAATGCCGATCGGGAGAAGCATAGAAAAGACTTCGTTAAAATTTACCCCAGTAGATTTCTGAGTGAAGCCGTCAGCGATCTCCTCAAGTTGAATAGTCGCCACTTTGGCCCTAACATCTACCTAGGTTTGCGCTACGGGACCTTAGATGGTTATTTGCTGCTGCAGGGAACGCGGCTCAGCGTCATCAGGATGATGCCACTCGTCGATGGGCAAGCAAATGATGGCCCTGATGCTTCGTCGACCGCTTGGGTCAGAAAACTCTGAGGTGGCCGGGCCCTTGGATTTGGACATTGGGGAGGATCGGATTATCGATATCGAGGCGGCCGGGCTGATCGACGAAGGTGGTAGATGGTAAGCTATAAGCGAAGCAACGATCACCTCGACCAACAGTGCAGAGAGAGATGGAGTTCGGTCGGAAGAAAATGGAGTGGGTAGGGCAGCCTCCCTCTCAGGGACTGCTGAAGATGAAATTTCCCCCCGCTCGAACAGAGGGCGGGAAGTTGACAGAGCAAAAGCTTGTAGTGCTAAAGTTGCTGAGCAAGAAGAGGCTTTCGCTCGGTGCCTCTTGTGGCATTGAAGTAGCTGCTCACCAGAAGTGACCGACTTTGAAGGCACCACGATCAGCATCATGGACTGTCATTCGAGGGGCAACTCGCTAGTTGTGGCCGCTGTGTCGCTAGCTGCCACTTGGATTTCCCTTGCTTCGCTGGTCGGCTCTTCTGAGTACTCGACTGGCAACAGGCTCCGACTCTCCAACTCGACGATGCCTTTAGTGTTGATCTCCGTATTGGCAAGCTTGCTCTTGCCGCTCAGCTATGCCCTCACATGATTTGAGCTGCAAAAAAGGAAGAAAAATTAGTTAGATTTAAAGACGGTAAGAAGAAAAAAAGTATATCTAGGAGGACAGGTAGTCGCATTCCAATAGGGCTTAGCCTAAACACATGACCCCTCCATTAAAAACGAGGGATGGACCGACTCAATGAAAGGTGTGTGATCAATTTTTTTGAATCTTTCTTCCTTGTGGTGATTAGACAGTTTTTAGTTCACGGAATTGGTTAAATTCATTGTATTATTCCCCTATTCCTTTAATTGCCTCAATCACAGTTTCTAATATCTGCCTACTATCCATCCTAATTTAACTCACAAAGTATCCCAAACTATCCTCCTATTGTTTGGGTTGGGTCAGGAACGTTGGGATAGACCCATTTGTCATTTAAATTATATGACGGTGCATTTACTTAATAGGAAAAATATTCTACTCTGAATGGATTTTGATATTCCTATATCTGTTGGAAAAAAAACACAATTTTCATGGATTTTTCTATCTTTTATCGTGAAGGAATAGCTATCGCTTACTTTATTTCAGTAGTAATAATTCCTTATCTGTTGTAGCCTTCAAATAATTCATCGGTTTATTTGGAAAAGTCAGAGGCATCAGCTTGCTTGGTGAGGCCATTCTAGTTATGTGAGCCAAATGAGTTAGTCTTTATCTGATGGCTGATATCTGATGACTGATGACTAATGAGTAGGGTGGTCAGGTTGGTCAAGTTAGGCAAGTCAAGTGTGTCGATGATTTAACAGGCTGTTCAAGGCAGTTCGTACAAAACAAAAAGGCCATTCAGGTGTACTTTTGATTCTAGTATTCTTGTCTTGATGTTTTTTTTCTAAAATTAGCACAACTGGACATTTTAATCAAGTCATGTGTCTAAAAATTGGTGGGAAATCTTTTGACTATGAATAACAATCTTTGGTTGTGGTCGTGGCACATTAGGATCAGTAAGTGCACTTTTGAATGCAAGTAAGCATCACTTCTCATATTTTTTCTAATCTCTCACTGAATTCAACTTTTAATTTGGTGTAAATTTTTGTTAAATATTTTTTTCATTATATATTGAAATTTATTGATAGAATAGGTTGGTGGTTCTATTGAAGGTTGGAGTAAATGTCTTTTGTCGCTGTGAGCAAATGTCTTTTGATGTTTTTTTAGAAAGAAAATTTCTTTTTGAAGATTATATATATTTTGGAAATTAAAGAAAATAATGTTAGTAGTATAATATGGAGTTAAATGTTAATGAGATATATCAATATTTTGAAATAAAATATGAATATGACATGTTGATTTGGTAAATATTATGTGTTATGAATATAAATTAAGGCTTGTGAAGTAAAATATAAATATTGTTAATTGATTTAATTTGAGTAATTGGTTTTGAAAATTTACATATATAATATGATATAGGATCATTTTAAAAATTGGTTCAAATTTAATATTCCTAAAATGAGTGCTTTCATTGCATAAACAACTTATAGAACCAATTTAAACGGCTTCTAAAGGTTGTCTTTTTGGATTGATTTATAACTGCTTCTATAACTCTTCTATCTGAATCGGTGTTAAATCAATTCTAAAAGTCCTTCGAAATTATTTATAGAACTGGTCTTAATCGTTTCTGCAAATTATCCTTTTGAATTGATTACTATCTGTTCTTAAAATGTCATCATTCTACCGTATGTAGTAATTTATAGAGCTGATCATGACCGCTTCTAAAAGTTGTTCATTAGAATTGGTTATTAACCACTCCTATAGGCATGCATAAGAAGCAGTTGCATAGTTAAACCATCGATTAGATTTACCGTTTCAATTTGTCTTATCGTCGCCAATATCCGCAACGGTTGGTTAATCGATGCAATAGGCTTAGCAGCGGGTGAAAACAGCTGTTATAGGTCTTTTATAATTGATTCTAAATTTTTTTTGTGATATTTATGGTGATAAAAGATGAATATATTCGCTCCCAGTGTTCCCGTCAATCCGTTCTAAGGCCAACACGGAAATTATAATTATAATTTTTTTTTTTTGGTGATATTTATGCATTTGACATGGAAGGATAAAATGGTAAAAATTATAGTAATTTTCATTAAAATGTATAGAGTTGTGAAGTTATTTTAAATTAATATAAAGTAGGGTGGTTAAAATAAAATTTATTATATTTTATCTACCAATTCCCTCAAATTTTATCAGGATTTGAAAAAAAAATAAATTAACTTCGTGTAGTTGGCGCCCACTAAAACTCTCTCTTTTTTAAAACACGGGATGCAAATTCGATTTTGCAAACTTTGTAATGATTTTAAAGAAAATATCAAAAAAAAAAAAGAGAACTATGACATTGGATATTCATCCCATGCAAATACAGTTTGTAAACTTTACAATAATTAATCCCATGCCAATACAGTTGGTAAACTTTACAATAATTAATAATTATCAAGAAAACGTGGGGAATTTTTGAAAAAAAAAATCATAAGGAGAAAAAAGGGGTTAAAATTACAATATTAATCTTGTGCAAGGATCTACATAACCACCATATCACCAACGACCACGTTGAGAAGGTTCTCATTAAATTACGGATGATTATTAATTTTTAAAATAATGATTAATATATATATATATATATATATATATATATATATATATATATATATATATCATTTTTATATAGATTTGAACCCTAAATTTTATAATGGTAACACTTATATGCTAACTACTATATCGTCCAAAGAGACTAATTAAGTCCATCAAAAACATAGTAGAAGAGATTCGAATATATGAGAATATTCGAACAAAAGAGAATATTCTCGTTGTATAAGAGAATATTCTCGTGCTAACCATCTCGTTGTATAAGAGAATTGAATGGTTAAACATGAAGACAGAGTAATGCATTTAAAATCTGAGTCTATCAAGTTGGTATGGAAATAAAAATAATGTTGGTTTAAATGAAAATTAATTTGAATAAATTATAATCGGACAAAATATATGAATTGATTCAGTTGATTTAAAATGACTTAGGCAATATTGAAGGGGGAAAAAAATTTTGATAAAGAGGAGTCCCACGAGTGGGTCAAAGTAGAAGAGAAGTGGCTGACATAGAAGTTAAAGTCAGAGTAGCCAAGGTCAAGGACCACGAAGCAAAGCTGGGTGTCATTTGTCTGACCGGGCGTGACCATCCGATCGATCCAGATCACGTCCGAACTATTGGAATCTCAAGGTTGTTTTGATGTGATCAAACAAGTTAAGTTAGGTCCTATGTTATTTAATCTTGTGTCTAAGTGTGCAGGAGCTTAAGAGCACAAGAAGTCGAGAAAAAGACGCAACTAGTGAGAAGGACGACATGGGAGAGAGCCGACAGGCTCGGTGCATCCGAGGGACGAGGTGCTGCGAAAGAGTACGTAGGCGGATAAGAAGGAGGCGCGTGACGTTTTCGAGGGACGAGAAACCGGAGCATAAGGTTGCTCGAGAAGGCCGAAAGTTGGATTCGGGTGAGCCCTATTCCTGATAGCCGAGATCACCCAAGCAAGCGGAGCCGAAGCGGAAGACCCGGACCGAGGTGAGCAGAGCCGGAGTAGAGGGCCCGGACCGAAAAAATCAACTGTGTTGACTTTGGGGTCCGAGCGCCTGGAATCCACTTTTATCCACATTGACGTGGATTTTGAACGTTGCGTTGGGGATAAGTTTTTATCCCACTTCAGGCGCCTGGAACCCTTCCAGGCGCCCCGACCAAGGCTATAAATATAGCCTTGGTTCAGAAGTTTCACATCAACAAGTATTTCTGCATACAACACTTGTACGAGCTTTAGTTTCCATTTAGTTTCATCTTTCTATGCTTCATTGTTATAAAGAAGCTTCTGTGCCTGAAGTAGGGGTGAGCATTCAGTTAATTCGATTAATTTGATATTAATTTTGCATAAATTCTTTTTATTGTTATTTTAAACAAATTTAGTTAATTCAGTGTTAATCGAAATAACCGATTCGGTTAATTCAGTTTTAGTTAAATGTTGATTTGATTCGGTTAGCTAACACTAAATCGGTTTTTGGTTAATTCGATTAATTTATGGACCGAATTAACCGAATGCTCACCCCTACCTGAAGGAGATCGTTAGTGCATTAACTTCCTTGGATTAACAACCTTTCCGGTTGTAACCAAGTAAAACTGTGAGACTCGTCCTTTTTGGTTTATCTTTTTATTTTCATTCTATTGCAAGTGTTCTTTTAAGTCCGAGAAGAGTATTTTGTTTTATTTTTATTCAGGGCTATTCAACCCCCTTCTAGCCGACCCAACGGTCCCAACATGAACGACCACTCTTTGAACGCCAACAACTAAGGCTAATAGACAAGCAGCAACTCTCCCGGACCACAACCCCCGAGCGGGAGGCATGTCCAATTAGACAAAAGGCAACCCTCCAACAACAGTACAACTGAATGGAAAGTAGGATAATAGCTTTGTTCTACGTCCGGACTGGGACTACTCGGCCAAGCAACAGTCAGTCGACCGCATGTGGACCACTAACTATCTTATCGTATCCTTTGAGAGTTGGTACCGCTGATAGCAAAGCATGTCCAACAAGCAAATTGTACTTTAAAAGTTTTCATACTGTCACATCTGAGAGTTGCATGGCTATTTAAGGAATGATGCCAAGGACATTTTTTAACTTGTCTTTTCTTAAGATGCCTAGAAAAATATGCCTACGCTTTGAGATGTGTGCACGAACACTACAGTGACACTATAAAAGGATGTTTTCATCTACAGGCGGAGGTATGCACATTTAGTTTTCTACACACTTTTGCTACGGCATTCTCCTTGTTTTCTACATCGCCGAAGATTGACTTGAGTGTCAGAGGGCCAAGGCTGGGAACCCCTTCCCGGCCTGACACTTTTGCTTTTGCGTTGCAGGACTACACGGAGTTTTCGCTTCGTCAACCTTCCAGCCACATCCCCAGCTCACCATCATCTCTGCTTTTGGATAGGATCATATTTGATGTCGTCAGTGGGAAGACTACCTATAGCCGAAACGCAAAGATGGAGGACGTTGGACGACTCACCACAGTGACATTGACACCATAAGAGATGGAAATGTTGATACAATCGCGAGCTACAAAGATGTTGGAGCAACAGCAGGCAGCGGTCGATTGCTGAGCAAATGACCCAACAATGTCGACGACTGGACAACAAGCAAATCATAGAGGCTGAGCAGAAAACCCCGCCACTGGCAAGCCAAACAAAAAGCCGACTGGCACATTCTGAGATACACCGAATGCATTGATCCCTTATCACGAGCGTTGTTCCACACCCGTTTAGAGGAACAAGGCCAAGCGAAGAGGGCACAAGGATCCTCTTCGGATGACGCACCCATTCGGGACGAGCGAAAGGGTAAAGCGCCTAGGCTCAATGATTCCCCCGAACGAATAAATAGGCAGTTCTCTCAGGAGATCTTTGGTAACCAACTGCCATGACACTACGCGTCGTTGATGATCAGAGAATACACGGGGGCGATTGACCCGAGGACCATCTAATCAAATTTGATAGTATGGTCATGCTCTACTGCAGTACACCGATGGAGTCAAATGCAGAGTGTTTCTTACCACGCTCTCCGAATTAGTACAGAGGTGGTTTAGGTGATTGCTGATTGGATCCATATGCAACTTCAAAGACTTTCGAACGATATTCCTGTAGCACTTCGCAAGCAGTCGCTACCATCAGAAGACAAATGTCAATCTGTTCGCGATCAAGCAAGGGACTAAGGAAGTATTACGGACCTATATTAAGAGATTCAACTAGGTGGCCATGGAAGTTCCAACAGCCATCCTGGAGTTCTTTCGTTTGCTCAACCGGAGACCCCCGTGAGACTTCGACCACCTACTCAGGAGGGCCACCGAGTACATTAATGTCAAGGAATCCCAGGCAATTCGGAGGAAGGAAGTGATCCTCGAGCCAGCCGCTGTCCTGGAACACTGAGTGGCCCATTTCAACCAACCACTGAAGGGGCCTCGAGCGAGAGTAGTACAACCACAATTAGAACCCTGAACACATGCGGTCCAACATGTGTTCGGGGTAGTAACACACAACCTATGAACATAGTGTTCTGACAGCAGATCGACCAAAATATGGAGGTATACGTAGATAAAATTATGATAAAGTCCCTCCGAGCTATTGATCTCTGTGCAGATATTGAGGAGACCTACCGAACGCTATGGAGGTACGGAATCAAGCTCAATCCAAATAAGTGCCTGTTTGTAGCAAGGGGCAGGTGCTTTCTCGATTACATCATGACCGAGCGGGGGAATCAAAGCAAATCCAAGCAAAATAAAGGTGCTCCAGGATATGCCTCCACCACGCAACCTGAAGGAAACTCAGCGACTTACCAAACGGATCACTACCTTGTCAAGATTCATATCCAAGTCATCTGATCGAAGCCACCCTTTCTTCAAAGTGTTGCGCCGAGCCATGAAATTTGGATGGGACGCTAAGTGCGACAAAGCACTAGAGGAGCTCAAGACTTATTTAACCTCTTTCCTATATTAGCAAAGCCTGTTATCGGCGAGCTGCTCTAAATGTCCCTATCGTCCACAGAGCAAGCTATTGGCTGGACATTGGTGTGACAGAACGGTGCTGAACAATAGCCGATGTACTTTTTAAGCCACATATTGAAAAATGTTGAGTGTCGCTACACCTGTCTCAAAAAACTGGCATACAAGTTGGTCCTCGCCGCTCAAAGGTTACGCTTATAGACTGGAGGAAGGTTCCATTAACGAAGGACCACAACCCATTGGAATATTCCCTGACATGCAGCAGTTATTTCTTGATAGGCAGTTCTTGGTTGTGAGCTACTATTTATAATTTATAAGGAACTGATAATATGATCTTCTGTGTGACACCACATACCATGTTATCTACAATATAAATTAAATGAACAACTGCATTTAATTAAATGCAGACATTTGACCAATGTGATTCTCATTTCAAAATAAATGTTCATACAAAAAGCTAGACTTTTAGTATACATACTAACAATCTCCAATTTATACTAAAAGACTATGCTGTCATATATGCTGCCATACATCTGATTCTCATCCCCTCAACATGCTCATAAAAAGCTCTCACCAGAAGGGCCTTAGTGAAAGGATCTGCTAGGTTATCTTCTGATGCAATCTTGGCGACAACAACTTCTCCTCGTTTTACGATGTCTCGTATCATGTGGTACTTGCGCTCAATGTGTTTACTTGCCTTATGGGCTCGTGGTTCCTTCGAGTTTGCTACTGCACCACTATTATCACAATAAATTGTGATAATTTTGGGTAAATCAAGAATCATATCTAAGTTCATCAAGAAGTTTCTGAGTCATACAGCTTCTTTGGCTGCCTCAGAGGCTGCCACATACTCAGCTTCTATGGTGGAGTCCAAAACGTATTTTTACTTAACACTCCTGCATGCTATGGCTCCACCTCCCAAAGTAAACACATACCCCGAGGTCGACTTACTATTGTCCCTATATGATTGGAAGTCAGAATCCGTGTAACCCACAGGGAGCAAATCATCTGTTTGGTAAACTAGCATATAATCTCTAGTCCTTTTCAGGTACTTTAATATATGTTTTACGGCAGTCCAATGTTCCTGTTCTAGGTTATTTTGATATCTGTTAACTATGCCTACGATAAAATAGATATCCGGTCTCATACATAGCATCACATACATTAGGTTTCCTATAGCTGAAGCATAAAGAACTGTCTTTATGTCCTCTATCTCCTTTGATGTCTTAGGAGACATCTCTTTAGATAAAGGTACTCCATGTCGAGAAGGTAGAAAACCTTTCTTGGAGTTTTGCATGCTAAAACGAGCTAGGATAGTATCAATGTACTAAGCTTGGGATAAGCACAATATCCTTTTCTTGCGATTCTTTATTACTTTAATCCTAAGAATATGTCATTCTCCCAAGTTCTTCATATCAAACTGCTTGGACAATCATATCCTTACATCTGACAATACTTTGACATTGTTGCCAATGAGCAAAATATCATCTATATATAGTACAAAAAATACCACCACGTTTCTGTCACTCTTCTTATATGCACAAGACTCATCCGGACACTGAATGAATCCATAAGACTGAATTACTTCATCAAATCGTATATTCTAAGGTCTCGAAGTCTGCTTCAGTCCATAAATGGACCGATTGAGCTTACATACAAGATGCTCTTTGCCCTTCACAATGAATCCCTCTGGTTGCTTCATATGGATGTTTTCTTCAAGACTTCCATTAAGGAAAGCTGTCTTGATATCTATTTGTCAAATCTCATAATCCATATGAGTGGCAATAGATAAAAGAATCCAGATAGACTTAAGCATGGCTACCGGCGAAAATTCCTCATAATTGATTCCCTCTTTCTGAGTATACCTTTTTGCAACAAGCCTTACTTTGAAGGTTTCCACCTTCCCGTCTGTCCCTCTTTTTCTTTTATAGACCCATTTACATCCAATGGCTTTTACAGCATTAGGTGGTTCTATAAGCTCCCAGACCTGATTAGAATACATAGATTCTATTTCAGAGTTCATTGCACTTTGCCAAGATACTGCATCTTTATCTTGGAGTATTTCATCATATATCCAGGGATCATATTCATGTTCACCAGGGATCAAATGTTAGGATCGAAATGTAGCTAGAGGAGGGGGGTGAATAGCTTGGCGCGATCTCGTGGTCGTCCTTGCTTGCTTCTTGAGATGACGTGCAGCGGAAAATACAAGAACCAACACAACAACGCTAACTCTAGGGATTTACTTGGTATCCACCTGAAGAAGAGGTGACTAGTTCAAGGATCCACACACTCACCCACCCTCCACTATATGAAAACACTCCTTTACGGTAACTACCGAAGGCAGAGAAGCCGTACAACACTCTCAATACAATAAGAAATAACGAGAAGCGGATACAAGGGAAAGCTTACAAGATTTACACAAGAAACCCTAACCCTAGCTTCTTCTTCTTGCTGTAGATTCACCTCTTGACTTGGAAATGCCTCCAAGAACCTTCAAGACCTGGCGGTGAGAGCTCTGTGGAGAAGCTGTGGAATCGTTGAATCGCATCGGAGAAGAATCGAAGAACTCTACCGAAGACGAACGTACGCCAATGGCTAAATCTGCCCCAACGGTCGAATCCCAATCGATTGGATTGCTCCCAATCGATTGGGGAGGCTTTGGATCGATCGATCGACCGATCGATCCAGAGCGCCTCTGAGCTCTCTGAAATTCACTTGAATCGATTGCCTAATCGATTCACAGCTATCGCGCGTTTCTCCAAAGTTGTCGCGCGATGTTCCAGCCTCCCAATAGATTGCCCGATCGATTAGAGGCTCCCAATCGATCGGGTGATCAATTCAGAGCTGTTCTGTGCAATGCGCAACTCTCCCCAATCGATTGGCTGATCGATTGGGGAGGGTTTTGCCATGAGGACTCTCCCAATCGATCAACCGATCGATTGGGCATGAGCCAATCGATCGGTTGATAGATTCAGCTCCTATTTTTTGGCCAAAACAAGTCCTAAGTCCTCTTAAACCAACATCTGGTCAATCACGACCTGTTGGTACATCATGCCTAGCATCCAGTTACCCACGACATGCTAGGACTCCCTCACCAAGTGTTCGGTCAATCCCTTTGACCCACTTGGACTTTTCTCCTTGTGCCAAGTGTCCGGTCAACCTTGACCCACTTGGACTTACCGATACCAGGTGTCCGGTCAGCTTTGACCCATCTGGATTTTCCCCGTGCCTAGCTTCACTCACCAGGACTTTCACTTCTGCCTAGCTTCACTCACTAGGACTTCACATCTGCCTGCCTGGCTTCACTCACCAAGGCTTTCACGTCAAGTATCCAGTCAACCTTAACCTACTTGACAACAATCTCCCCACATGAACAATTGCACCTGCAATCTCCATGTATTATCAAAAATCAAAACTCAACCATCAAGACTCGAGCTTGACTCAATTCAAACTCAGTCAACCAAGTCAACCTTGACATAGGAAATATTGCACCAACAATCTCTCCTTTTTTGATGTTTGACAATGCCTTTAAGTTAGGCTAATCTCATAGCCTCAACTCTCCTTCATGCCAATGTACGAATGATGGTTTCCTTCATTCTTCCTCTTTCCTAGAGGGTAAACTACCTCTTTAGGTAATGAAGGCCTAACTTAACCACACATTCTCCCCCTATTGGCATACATCAAAAACTCTCCCCCTGAAGAGTTACCCAACGTTGTTCATAACTTCACTCGTTGTTCACAACACCATAATAAAGGTCTTATATCCTTCATTATCTTCAATGTTCATCCTTGAGCAATAACTAATCCAAACCATGAAGGTCTCATACCCTTTATTATCCTTCAATGTTCACCCTTGAGCATGAACAAACAAACAGTGAGGATATCCACTCCCCATTGTATTTAAAATGCTCAACCTTGAGCATTTACGCTAAAGAAGGTTAACTACCTTCCAATGTGTATGAAAAATAATTTTCATGTCCTTAAAGAGTAACTCCCCCTAAAGACATGCACGTAACTTCTGTCATTGCACCAACAATGACTTGGAATCCCTAAACATATAGGAAACCCAAATTTAGAAGGTTTTGAGGTTCAAAAACTCAGTAATGAAACCAAACCTTAACCTAAACCTCTACTTAGTCTTCATTAACCAATCCATCCTTGTTTTCACCATGAAAACTCCCCCTAAATATATATAAATATGTTCCAAGGGGTTAGGAATGGTTGTATAGACTAAAAATGGTTTAGAATGCTGAAAATGGACTTTCCCAGTCAAAATCAGCATTCCCAATCAATTGGAGTTGGGTCCTAATCGATTAGACCCAGTTGAATCGATCCACGGATCGATTCAGGAGTTGTGGATCGATCGGTGGATCAATCCAGTGAGCTTCTGCTCGCGAGAAACTCCTTCTCAATCGATCATCCGATCGATTGAGGCACTCCAATCGATCGGGTGATCGATTGGTGGGCTGAAAAAGTTGAAATTCACTTTCAGTGAATTTCAGAAACTCCCCAAAAATTCTAAAAAATTTGAAAAATCATGAAAGTTCATGTAGACACTACTTAGGGTATATATTATCAAGGAAAAATAGTTTTCTATGAAAATACTTTCTATTTTCAAAGATTGACACAAACTTGAAAACTTGTAAAAACTTTAATGTTTTCTTCCAAATTTGTGCTCAACTATTCAATGATAATTACTATCAAAAGATAGCTTTCATCAAGGTTTTCCAAAGTATATTTAAAATCATTTTCAAAATCATTATCCAACCATGTTCTTTGGGCTCAATGCACATGACTTGTACATTAACTTTCCCAATGATTGGAAAAAACATAACTATGTGTTTTAATGAACCTAAAACTCAAAGAAATGCACTAAATCAACATCTTGAGTTTTGTTCATCATCTTAACATCTCACTTGTATATAATGTGTACTAAAACACATACAAGTCACCTTATAGTTCGTGTGAGATGTAAAATTTTGGTTTTGCCCTAATCTAGGGATAATGCATATCTACCTAGGCATTTTGAGATTATGAACATCCATCAAGGATGTTACTTGTTAGTAAATGTCATTTGTCCTTAATTGTAAGGGTTTAAACATAATGCATGATATGTTATGGCATACATCAAAAAGAAATAATTTTTAAAAGAAAATTTCCTATACCTACATGATGTATGTATGACATGACATGGTATTTTTGTATTTTTCATAATAAGACATGAATATAAAAATATGATGTTATGGCATATGATGGGCAAACAATTATGGCAAATTAGCATAAATAAAATACCTAGATTAACTATCTAAGTATCCTTAAATCTTAGTTAACTTAAAATTAAACCCTAGATTGCCCTCATTTCATCACGAAAATACCAAAACCCAATTTGGCATTTCGTTAACTCTTGATTAATTTATGCCAATTAAGATTTTGCATATTCCTCAAATCTTTGGCACAATTTACTCTTCCCAAAAGAGTAATCATTTTAACCTTAAGGCCCGGATTGCCTTTAATTCCTTAAGAGCGTACCAAAATCTCAACTTCGTAGTTCTTATGATTTTCCCAATTTTGCCTTTATCAAATTTCTCATTTTTTTTTACACATTTTACTCTTCCATAGAGTAAATAATAATCCATTTCATTTTCAAAAGTTAACAATAACCTTGAAAATGCTCTTTGAGTGTCAACTTCACCAAAGTTAGGTTAACTACCCTTTCAATTGGAGTTGACACTCTCTAACTCATCTAAGGGGTAGAGAAAATGCTCCTAGGAACCCAAAACCTATTTGCGCTCCTTGGATGATCTAGGTACTCACTAGGGATAACTTCCTTAGATACATTCCTAATGACCTTGTTAGGCTTCTTAGAAGCCTTGGCCACTTTTTCTAGGTTAACTCTAGGGATTTCTTCCCTTGTGACCTTCTTAGTGACTTTCTTAGACTTCTTAGAAGTCTTAGTCACGTTTGTTGTTGCAAAGATACTCCTAGGGATAGCTTCTCTTGTATCCTTGACTTGACCCCTAGACATAGAGTTGGTTCCATAACTATATGGAACCCTATGGTAAGAAATTGCATCCTTCTTAGCCTTAGATTTGTATCCCAAACCTCTATGGCCATTAGATGGCTTTTTGTGCTTCTAAACCTAGTTTATGCTTTTTTTTCCCTTTTAGAATATTTTCTATCCTTTTTAGGGTCTTCTCCATTTTATCAAGCATTGACCTCAAGACTTGATTTTCTTGCCATAAATCCCTAGATTTTGATTTTTCATTTACTCCTTGAGCATTTTTATTTCTAGGCTTATAACTATGGTCCTTAGTGTTATTGCCTAAACTTTTACCTACCTTCCTAACCCTAGGTGTGGTAGTCTTAGCATGGAGAGCCATATGTTTTTCTTTAATGCTATCATGCTTCCCATTTTTATGGTAAATAGTATTAAAATGATAAAAATTGGAATTAGCATGCTTTTTACCATTTATCAAAGGAATAAGTTCAATAAATGATACCTTGCGTTTTACCTTAGAAGCTCCCCCTTGACTCGTGCTTCCTCCTTTGACTTTGACCGCTTCTTCCCCTTAGGACATTGGCTCCGATAATGTCCTTTTTGATTGCACAAGAAGCACACAATGTGTTCCTTGCTCTTCTTTGTTATGGGAGCGGTCTCTTTGGGCTTCTTCTTACCCTTAGATGTCATTTGGCCCTTCTTCTTGGCCAATTTAGGACACTTGCTCTTGTAGTGCTCATGTTCCCTACACTCAAAACATATAATGTGGTTTTTATTTTTAATTGAACTAGTTATACCTTCGCTTGTAGGGGTGACATCTTCTCCTTTTGATTTTGATGTAGAGGCTTCCTCTTGATCCGATAATGATACTCCTCTAATTGATTTGACTTGACTGGTGGAGGTGGAAGCTTCTTTATCCTCTTCTCCTCTTGACCCGGATGTAGATGCTTCTTCTTGTTCCGGTGTCAATGATCTACACTCCCCCTCAATCCTAGAGGTGGAGGCTTCTTCATCTCCATCTTATACATGAAACAAAGAGAATGCTCCCTCTTTACTCTTTTCGTTGCATCCCTTTGAAGATGAAGCTTCTTGGACTTCTTCTTCGGAAGTTGAGCATCTCTCAACTTCGGAGTCCTCATCCTCTTGGTATTGCTCCAATGAGTTGCCCTCTTTGGATTTGTCTTGATTTGGTATAGTGGAGGATTCTTCATGAAGCTTTTCCAATTTACTCCAAAGCTCCTTGGCATCTTGAAATTCTCCAACTTAAGCTAAAATATTGCTTGGTAATAAATTGACCAATAGCTTGGTCACTTTGTCATTTGCCTCGCACTTTTGAATTTATTCTTGACTCCATTTGCTCTTCTTGAGAAGCTTGCCCTTGGAGTTTGTTGGAGCTTTGAAACCTTCCATGAAAGCAAACCATTGCTCTATCTCCATCATCAAGAAATTTTCGATCCTTGATTTCCATAGATCGAAGCTCGTTGATATGAATGATGGAGGCACCCTCGTGTCGAATCTGAATCCATCTCCGAATTCCATTTGAAGTTGAGCCTTTTAAATTCTTTGACTTTTGATGAATTTGCTCCAACTTCTTCACCCTCTAGCTTTGTTGCCCCTTCCAACGATGATTCCGGTGAAGAGCGACCTCGCTCTGATACCATTTGTTAGGATCGAAATGCAGCTAGAGGGGGGGTGAATAGCTCGGCGCGATCTCGTGGTCATCGTTGCTTGCTTCTTCAGATGATGTGCAGCGGAAAATACAAGAACCAATACAACAACGCTAACTCTAGGGATTTACTTGGTATCCACCTCAAGAAGAGGTGACTAGTCCAAGGATCCACACACTCACGCACCCTCCACTATATGAAAACACTCCTTTATGGAAACTACTGAAGGCGGAGAAGCCGTACAACACTCTCAATACAACAAGAAATAACGAGAAGCAAATACAAGGGAAGGCTTAGAAGATTTACACAAGAAACCCTAACACTAGCTTCTTCTTCTTGTTGTAGATCCGCCTCTTGACTTGGAAATGCCTCCAAGAACCTTCAAGACCTGGCGGTGAGAGCTCTGTGGAGAAACTGTGGAATCACGGAATCGCGTCGGAGAAGAATCAAAGAACTCTACCGAAGACGAATGCACGCCAACGGCTAAAACCTGCGCTAACGGTCGAATCTCAATCGATTGGATTGCTCCCAATCGATTGGGGAGGCTTTGGATCGATCTACCGATCGATCCAGAGCGCCTCTGAGCTCCCTGGAATTCACTTGAATCGATTACTCAATCGATTCACAGCTATCACGCGTTTCTCCAAAGTTGTCGTGCGATATTCCAGCCTCCCAATCGATCGCCCGATCGATTAGAGGCTCCCAATTGATCGGGTGATCGATTCAGAGCTGTTCTGTACGACGTGCAACTCTCCCCAATCGATCGGTTAATCGATTGGGGAGGGTTTTACCGCGAGGACTCTCCCAATCGATCAACTGATCGATTGGGCATGAGCCAATCGATCGGTTGATCGATTGGGCTCCTATTTTTTGCCCAAAACAAGTCCTAAGTCCTCTTAAACCAACATCCGGTCAATCACGATCTGTTGGTACATCATGCCTAGTATCCAGTCACCCACGACCTGCTAGGACTCCCTCACCAAGTGTTCGGTCAATCCCTTTGACCCACTTGGACTTTTCTCCTTGTGCCAAGTGTCCGGTCAACCTTGACTCACTTGGACTTACCGATACCAGGTGTCCGGTCAGCCTTGACCCACCTGGATTTTCCCCGTGCCTAGCTTCACTCACCAGGACTTTCACTTCTGCCTAGCTTCACTCACTAGGACTTCCCATCTGCCTAGCTTCACTCACCAGGGCTTTCACCTAGCTTCACTCACTAGGATTTCTCATCTGCCTGACTTCAGTCACCAGACTTTCACCTAGCTCCACTCACTAGGATTTCCCATCTGCCTGGCTTCACTCACCAGGACTTTCACCTAGCTTCACTCACTAGGATTTCCCATGTGCCTGGCTTCACTCACCAGGGCTTTCACCTAGCTTCACTCACTAGGATTTTCCATCTGTCTGGCTTCACTCACCAGGGCTTTCATCTAGCTTCACTCACTAGGATTTCCCATCTGCCTGGCTTCACTCACCAGGGCTTTCACGTCAAGTATCCAGTCAACCTTGACCTACTTGAAAACAATCTCCCCACATGAACAACTGCACCTGCAATCTCCATGTATTGTCCCCATGTATTGTCAAACATCGAAACTCAACCATCAAAACTCGAGCTTGACTCAATTCAAGCTCAGTCAACCAGGTCAACCTTGACCTAGGGAATATTGCACCAACATCAAGTCCGAAAACTCTCCCAAAAACATGAATCTATCAGGTTGCCTAACCCTCCCACTATAATGAGACACTACTTGTAATTGTGCATCATTTGTGACACGTGCTGTAGTTTCTTGTGGTATCTTATCTTGTACCGTTGGTACTAAAGTAGACGTGTCTTCTCTTATTTCCTCAAGAATAATTTTACTCATGGGTTTGTGGTTCATTACACAGTCCTATTCTAAAAATCGAGCATTGGTGCTAATAATGACCTTTTGATCTTTAGGACTATAAAATAAATCACCTTTCGTTCCTTTAGGATAACCTACAAACAAGTGAACTTATGTACATGATTCTAACTTATCAGTGTCTCCCTTCAGCACATGTACTGGACTACCCCAAATTCGAATATGTTTTAGACTAGGCTTAAGCTCATTCCACAATTCTGTGGGAGTAGAGGGTATTAACTTAGAAGGTATCATGATCAGAATGTACACTGTCGTTTCCAGAGCATATCCCCAAAATGAATTTGATAATTCTGAATAAGTCATCATTGATCTAATCATTTCCATAAGAGTCATATTCTTTCGTTCTGCCACACTATTCCGTTGAGGTGTATCAGGTGCAGACAATTGAGATTGAATCCTGACTTCTGATAAGTAACTCCTAAACTCTCCTAAGAGGTACTCGCCACCATGATCAGACCGTAGTGTCTTGATACTTTTACCATGACGTTTCTCCACATCAGCCTTGTACTTTTTAAACTTATCAAAGCATTCAGACTTGCGGCACATCAAGTAAATGTACCCGTATCTCGAATAGTCATCTATAAAAGAGACAAAATATTCGAAACCACCTCTTGCCTGGATAGTCATAGGTCCACACAAATCAGAATGAACCAATTCCAACACATCTTTGGCTCTATACCCCTTGGCCTTAAAAGGTCTCTTGGTCATTTTTCCTTCCAAGCAAGATTCACAGGTGGGAAAGTTTTCCACCACCAATGAACCCAAAGGTCCATCGACTATTAGCCTTTGAATCCTACTCAAGTTAATATGACCTAGCCTTAGATGCCAAAGATATATTTGGTTCATTTCCGAAGGCTGCTTTCTCTTATTAGAATTAGAAGATGTGTTATTAATTTCCATTTGTTGCATCGTGGAAGTTATTGGATTAAGAGTGTATAAATTACCAACCAACGTACCAGAATAGATAACTACTCTATATTTCTTGACAACTACTTTGTCATCAAAAGAAATAGATTATCCATCCATAAATAGTTTAGAAACTGAAACTAAGTTCTTTCTAAAACTTGGTACGTAAAGATAATTTCTCAAAATCAATGTTTTATTTCTATTAAAAGATAAATAAATATCTCCCACTGCAACAGTTGCCACTTTCGTAGCATTGCCCATATAGATGGTGATTTCCCCTTCATGTAGTCGTCAGGTTTCCTGGAACCCCTACAATGAATTACAGACATGATCAATGGCTCCCGTATCTACACACTAGGTACCGGTAGATAACACCGCTAAACATGTTTCAACAACTAATGAATAAGATACACTTTTATTATTCTCCTTCTTGGCAGCCTGATTCTGGTGTCCGAAGAGTTCCTTGAGATTGAGCATTATGTCATAGGCAGTGGGTAGGGCTTGATGCTGATGTTGCAGCACATTTGACATAGAAGTTAAAATGTAACATCGTGTCATCTCATCTGCCTTGACCTATTTCCTCGTCTCTCTATCTCCTCTTCACTAGAATCCTTATCAGGCATGCTAGGAGCAGTTAAGACAATGTCCAAGTTTCGTTTCCAATCAATATAATTGGGACCAGTAAGTCTGTTCTCTTTCAATATAACAGCAAGAGGATTGAAAGCCATTTGAAATCTTAAGAAACACAAAATATTTGGTCAAAATTTTAGAATTTAAAATAATATTGATTCCTCAAATAATATAATTTAAATTCACCAACACCTCAAAACACCGTGAATTTTGTATGCCACGATAGTGTGGACGTATATAAATTCAAACATTTGTAAGAGGAGGTTTTACCCATTAATTTTATTATCTTGTCAACCTAACTTTATGACAAATAAAATTAATAGTTGGTTTTTCTTCAGTCATACAAATAATAGCAGTGACTCCGATCGGGAGGATGATATTAAATGTGCCTAAGTGTATACCATTACTTGATACTTAGTTCATTAAATAGGATTGAACCCCTTCAGATGGAGAAGATCACACAAACCTAAATAATTTCCTATAATCATCCATAAAGGGAGTTTGATCTAGTGATCCACAAACAAACTCATCCGATGTGGAGGAAGACATTCAAAGCCAAAGCGCAAGTTTGAATGCATCACTTACAAACTAGTAATGGAGACCGTGGAATTTAAATAATTCCTCTCCCACTTAGTTATTTAAAACGAGGAATTTTAACATGCACACACACAACACATATAAATAGCATAAAAGGCAATAAATATGAAAAATAATTTTTCAACTATTATGGGCTCATCCATAGCTGTCCTCCGTATGCTGCTAACCCTAGCCGCTTCCAACCCTGCCCGCCAGCCCTAGGGTTTATGTCATTGCGTCCTTCTTGCTTCCTTTTCCGTCGCGCCTCCGGCCCTCAAGTAGTACCATGCATAGCAAGGATACGATCCGCGACAAAAATAAAATTTTACATTTATCGATCCTGTATTTCACAAGGGAATGTACATGTAATCTAGATCGAACAGAATGTAAAATCCTAAAACTAATACAGCTCCTGCTGTATTTAATAATTATAATCATGCACACACATAAAATGCCCTCGACATGCCCAAGGGTCCAAATCACACACAAACACAATAGAGTCATAATAGTTGAAACTAGGATGCCTGCAACCACAGAGTTAATTTATTTGCACATCCTACTATTATCCTGCCTAAATTTATGTATGAAAAGTGCATAATTTATATGAAAACCAAACACACAGAGGCAGATGTTGGTGCAACATCCCTCAGGTCAAGGTTGACCTGGTTAACCAAGCTGAGTCTTGGTTTGGGTTTAGATGTTTGACAATAAGATATTGATCGAAGAAGAGTCAAGTAGGTCAAGGTTGACCGGATACTTGACTGGGAAGTCCTAACTGGCATGTTAGGCAGAAGGAAATCCTGGTGAGTGAAGTCAGGTGAAAGTCCTAGTGAGTGAAGCTAGGCAGAAGGAAATCCTGGTGAGTGAAGCCAGGTGAAAGTCCTAGTGAGTGAAGCTAGGCAGATGGAAAACCCTAGTGAGTAAAGCTAGGTGAAAGTCCTAGTGAGTGAAGCTAGGCAGATGGAAAACCCTAGTGAGTGAAGCTAGGTGAAAGTCCTGGTGAGTGAAGCCAGGCAAGAAAGGAAATCCAGATGGATCAAGGATGATCGGACATCTGGTGTTGGGAAGTCCAAGTAGATCAAAGGATTGACTGGATACTTGGCAAGGAAGGAAGTCCAGATGGGTCAAGGTTGACCGACATCGTGGAAGTCCAAGTAGGTCAATGGAGTGACCGGATACTTGCACGACGAGTAAAAGTCCAAGTGGGTCAAAGGATTGACCGGACACTTGGTGGGAGTCTGGCAGTCAAGGGAGTGACCAGATGCGAGGCATGATGTACCAACAGTCAAGGTTGACCGAATGTTGTTTAGAGGTTTGGGACTTGGTTTTGGGCAAAAAAATGCGCCGGATCGATCCGTGGATCGATCCAGATGTGGATCGATCTGGATCGATCCGCATTCTTCCCGGTCAGAAGCTTCGGATCGATCCGTGGATCGATCGAGGTCCCGATCGATCACCGATCGATCGACGGCGTCACGATAGCGCCGGATCGATCCGTGGATCGATCCAGCGCGCTTCTGAGCACGGGACTTGATGTGGATCGATCAGCCTCCCGATCGATTCGGAACATTCGAATCGATCGGGATCCGACCGCTGGCGTTAAAGCCGCAGCGAGCGTGGTCTTCGGCATCTCTTTACGAGCTCTTCTCGATTCATTCCAGCTCCTCCACAGCTCTCTACAAGCACGTGATCGCCAGTTCTTGAAGGTTCTTGGAGGCTTTCCAAGTCAAGAGGCGGATCTATTGCAAGAGGAAGAAGTTAGGGTTAGGGTTTTTACGGCACATCTTGTAAGCTTTTGCTTAACTTGTATTTCCCTTTCTTCTTCTTGTATTGAGAGTGTTGTAGGGCTTCTCCGCCTTTGGTAGTTACCATAAAGGAGTGTTATTCATAGTGGAGGGTGTGTGCGTTGGTGTGGATCCTTGGATTAGTCACCTCTTGTGAGGTGGATACCAAGTAAAATCCTAGTGTTAGCGTTTTGTGTTTGTTTCTGTATTTTCCGCTGCACATCCAAGAAGAAACAAGCAACGCCAAGCAACGAAGCGCACCGAGCGAACGCGACGAGCTATTCACCCCCCCCTCTAGCTACTTTTGGTCCTAACAAGTGGTATCAGAGCGAGGCCGCTCTTCACCGGAATCATCGCCGGAAGGGTCAAGCATATCAAGAAAAGCTAGAGGGTGAAGAAGTTGGAGCAAATTCTTCAAGTTCAAGACTTTATCAAGCTCAACTTCAAGATGCAATTCCAAGATGGGCTTGGATTTGACACAAGGGTGGCTCCACCATACACTTCTACGAGTTTCGATTCTTGGAAATCAAGAATCGAAAATTTTCTTATGATGGAGATAGAGCAATGGTTTGCTCTAATGGAAGGCTTCAAGGCTCCAAGAAATTCAAAGGGCAAAGTTCTAAAGAAAAACAAATGGAGCCCGGAGCAAGCCCAAAGGTGCGAGGCAAATGACAAAGTGACCAAGCTTTTGGTCAATTTATTGCCAAGCACCATCCTTTGCAAAATTGGAGAGTTTGAAGATGCAAAGGAGCTATGGAGCAAATTGGCCAAGCTTCATGAAGAGATCCCCTCCACTGTACAAGATCATGAAGAATCCAGAGAGGGTGACTCTTTGGAGCAAGACCAAGAGGAGGATTCCGAGGTTGAGAGATGCTCAACCTCCGAAGAAGAGGAAATCCAAGAAGCTTCATCCTCAAGGGAATGCAACGAAGGGAACAAGGAGGGAGCATACTCCTTGTTTCATATTCAAGATGATGAAGCCTCCACCTCTAGGATTGAGGGGGAGCAATCCTTGGTGACGCCGGATCAAGAAGAAGGAGAAGCTTCTACATCCGGGTCAAGTGAAGAAGAAGAAGATGGTGCCACCTCCGAAATTCAAGAAATAGCAAATGGAGGAGCAAGTGCCATCCCTACACAAGAAGGTATAAATGTTTCAATTAAAAATAAAAATCATATAATATGTTTTGAGTGTAGGGAAAGTGGGCACTACAAGAGCAAGTGTCCCAACTTGGCCAAGAAGAAGGGTCAAGTGATGCAAAAGGGCAAGGAGAAGCCCGAGGAGACCATTCCCGGAACAAAGAAGAGCAAGGAGCATATCATATGCTTCTCTTGCAATCAAAAGGGGCATTACCGGAGTCAATGCCTCAAGGGGAAGAAGATGGTCAAGGCTCAAGGAGGCATTAGTCAAGGGGGAGCCTCCAAGGTAAAGAAGAAGGTAACATTTATTGAGCCTACTCCTTTACATTATGGTAAAAAGCATGATAGTTCTAATTTTTATCATTTTAATGCGATTTACCATAAGAATAGGAAGCATGAGGGCTTTAAGGAAAAGCATATGGCCCTACATGCCAAAACTATCACTCCTAGGGTTAGGAATGTAGGTAAAAGTCTAGGCAATAACTCTAAGGATTTTAGATACAAGCCGAGAAACCAAAATGCTCATGGACTTAATGAAAAACCAAATTCTAAGGATTTAATGATAGAAAATCAAGTCTTGAGATCAAGACTTGATAAAATGGAAAAGACCCTAAAAAGGATGGAAAATATCCTAAAAGGGCAAAATGAGCAAAACCTAGGGCTAGGAAAGTCAAAGCCATCAAATAGCCATAGAGGTTTGGGATACAAACCAAAGGCTAAGAAGGATGTGCCTAGTTATCATAGGGTTCCATATAGTTATGGAACAAACCCTAGGTTTAGTGGTCAAGTCAAGAATACTAGGGAAGTCATCCCTAAGAGTATTTTTGCAACCAAAGTGACTAAGACTTTTAAGAAGTCTAAGAAAGTCACTAACAAGGTCACAAGGGAGGCTATCCCTAGGGTTGACCTAGAAAATGTGACCAAGGCTTCTAAGAAGCCCAACAAGGTCACTAGGAAGGTATCTAGGGAAGTTATCCCTAGTGAGTACCTAGAGCATCCAAGGAGCACCAATAGGTGTTGGGTTCCTAGGAGCATCTTCTCTATCCCATAAATGGGTTAGAGAGTGTCAACTCCAATTAGAAGGGTAGTTAACCCAACTTTGAGGAAATTGACACTCAAGGAGCATTTTCAAGGTTTTTGTTAACCTTTGAAAATGAAATGGAACTATTATTTACTCCTTGAAAGAGTAAAATGTGTCTAATGGTGGAAAATTGATTTTATCTTAAAATGGCTCAAATTAGGAAAATCTTGAGAACTACCAAGTTGGGATTTTGGTATGTTCTTAGGAAATTTAAGGCAATCCGGGCCTTAAATTTAAAAGTGCTACTTTTGTGGAAAAATAAAATATGCCAACATTTGAGGAATATGCTTAATTTCAATTGGCATAAATTAATCAAGGGAATTAGAAATGCCAATTTAGGCTTTGGCATTTTCTTGAAGCACTTTAGGGCAATCTAGGTTTAAGTTGTAAGTTTAGCTAAGATTTTAAGGATGCTTAGATAGTTAATCTAGGTATATTTTATTTATGCTAAATCTTGTCATGATTGTTTGCCCATCATATGCCATGACATCATAACTATTTTTGCATTCATATTTTATTATGAAAAATACAAAAATACCATGTCATGTCATGCATACATCATGTAGTTATAGGATTATTTCTTTTGAAAGTTATTTTATTTTGATGTATGCCATAACATTATCATGCATTAGTTTAATTCCTTGTAATTAAGGACAAAAGGCATTTAACAACACTTACTAACAAGTGACATCCTAGGTGGGTGTCTAATATCTCCAAAATGCCTAGATAGATATGCATGATCCCTAGATTAGGGCAAAAACCAAAATCTCTACATCTCACAAAGACCTATAAGATGACTTGTATGTGTTTTAGTGCACATTAGATACAAGTGAGATGTTAGGATGATGAACAAAACTCAAGATGTTGATTTAGTGCATTCTTTTGAGTTTTAGTTTCATCAAAACACATAGATATGTGTTTTCCCATCATTGGGAAAGCTAATGTACAAGTCATGTGCATTAAGCCCAAGGAATATGGTGGGATATTGGTTTTGAAAAAGTTTTCAAAATGATTTTGGAAAACCTTGGTGAAGGCTATCTTTTGATAGTAATCACCATTGAATAGTTAGACACAAACTTGAAGAAAACACTAAAGTTTTTGTAAGTTTTCAAGTTTGTGTCAATCTTTGAAAATATGAAGTATTTTCATAGAAAACTATTTTTCCTTGATAGTATATACCCTAAACAAAGTCTACACAAAATTTCATGATTTTTGGATTTTTGTAGAATTTTCTAGGGGTTTCTAAAGTTGACTGAAATGGAATTTCAGCAACTATCAGAGCTCCGATCGATCCATGGATCGATTGGAGTGCCTGAATCGATCCGTGGATCGATTCAGAAGGCATTTCCCGCGAGCAGAAGCTCGCTGGATCGATCAGCCGATCGATCCAGGGTGTCTGAATCGATCAGTGGATCGATTCAGAGAGGTTCAATCCATTGGAACCCAACTCCAATCGATCCAAGTTGCTGATTTTGGCTGGGAAGGCCTGATTTCAGCATCTTTGAACCGATTTTAGTCTAGGTAACCATTCCAAACCCATAAAATACATTTGTATACATAAAAAGGGTGTTTTCATGTGAAAACAAGGATGGATTGGTTAAGGAAGGCTAAGCTGAAGTTTAGGTTGAGGTTTGTTTCAAATTTTGAATATTTGAACCTCAAAACTTCTCAAATTGGTTTTCCTAATGGTTTAGGGATTCCAAGTCATTGTTGGTGCAATGACAGAAGTTACCACCATGTCTTTAGGGGGAGGGACTCTTTAAAGACATGAAAATTATTTTTCATGAACCTTGGAAGGTGGTTAACCTTCTGTTGTGAACTTGCTCAAGGTTGAGCATTTAAACTTGAAATGGGGATAAATGGGGAGTGGATATCCTCATCATTTCAAGTGGCAACTCAAGTGGTTGAAAATGCTCAAGGTTGAGTATTTGTCAACATTGAGGGAGAAGTTAAGGATAATGAAGGGTATGGGACCTTCAATATTGAGTTGATCACAATGAGTGAAATTGTGATCACGATGAGCAACTCTTCAGGGGGAGAGTCTTCAACAAATGGAGTTGTTGAAGTGTGCCCAAAATTGGAGCATAGGTTGATGCGTGTCCAAAGACGGGTTGATGTGTTTTATTAGTAGGGGGTTGATGTGTGCCAATAGGGGGAGAATGAAAGGAAGTAAGTTAGGTTTTCATTACCTAGAGGGAGTTTGCCCTCTTAGGGGGAGAATGAAAAGCTTAACTTATGTGTTCATTACCTAGTGGCATGAAGAAGGAGGCTATAGGATTAGCCTAACTTACATGTGGGATTGTAAGTGTTATTGTAGTATTGTCAAACATCAAAAAGGGGGAGATTGTTGGTGCAACATCCCTCAGGTCAAGGTTGACCTGGTTAACCAAGCTGAGTCTTGGTTTGGGTTTAGATGTTTGACAATAAGATATTGATCGAAGAAGAGTCAAGTAGGTCAAGGTTGACCGGATACTTGACTGGGAAGTCCTAACTGGCATGTTAGGCAGAAGGAAGTCCTAGTGAGTGAAGCTAGGCAGAAGGAAATCCTGGTGAGTGAAGCCAGGTGAAAGTCCTAGTGAGTGAAGCTAGGCAGAAGGAAATCCTGGTGAGTGAAGCCAGGTGAAAGTCCTAGTGAGTGAAGCTAGGCAGATGGAAAACCCTAGTGAGTAAAGCTAGGTGAAAGTCCTAGTGAGTGAAGCTAGGCAGATGGAAAACCCTAGTGAGTGAAGCTAGGTGAAAGTCCTGGTGAGTGAAGCCAGGCAAGAAAGGAAATCCAGATGGATCAAGGATGATCGGACATCTGGTGTTGGGAAGTCCAAGTAGGTCAAAGGATTGACTGGATACTTGGCAAGGAAGGAAGTCCAGATGGGTCAAGGTTGACCAGACATCTGGTGGAAGTCCAAGTAGGTCAATGGAGTGACCGGATACTTGGCACGACGAGTAAAAGTCCAAGTGGGTCAAAGGGATTGACCGGACACTTGGTGGGGAGTCTGGCAGTCAAGGGAGTGACCAGATGCGAGGCATGATGTACCAACAGTCAAGGTTGACCGAATGTTGTTTAGGAGGTTTGGGACTTGGTTTTGGGCAAAATCGTGTCGGATCGATCCGTGGATCGATCAGATGTGGATCGATCGGTGGATCGATCCGATTCTTCCAGTCGAGAAGCTTCGGATCGATTCGTGGATCGATCAGAGGCCTCGACGAGTCGATCGATCGGGACGCGGCTGCTTCGCGCGATAGCGCTGGATCGATCCGTGGATCGATCCAGCGCGCTTCCTGAGCACAGAGGCTCGGATCGATCCGTGGATCGATCAGCCTCCGATCGATTCGGAACATTCGAATCGATCGGGATCCGACCGCGTCGGGTTTAAAGCCGCAGGCGAGCGTGGTCTTCGGCATCTCTTTACGAGCTCTTCTCAGATTCATTCCAGCTCCTCCACAGCTCTCTACAAGCACGTGATCGCCAGTTCTTGAAGGTTCTTGGAGGCTTTCCAAGTCAAGAGGCGGATCTGTTGCAAGAGGAAGAAGTTAGGGTTAGGGTTTTTACTGCACATCTTGTAAGCTTTTGCTTAACTTGTATTTCCCTTTCTTCTTCTTGTATTGAGAGTGTTGTAGGGCTTCTCCGCCTTTGGTAGTTACCATAAAGGAGTGTTATTCATAGTGGAGGGTGTGTGCGTTGGTGTGGATCCTTGGATTAGTCACCTCTTGTGAGGTGGATACCAAGTAAAATCCTAGTGTTAGCGTTTTGTGTTTGTTTCTGTATTTTCCGCTGCACATCCAAGAAGAAACAAGCAACGCCAAGCAACGCCAAGCAACGAAGCGCACCGAGCGAACGCGACGAGCTATTCACCCCCCCCCCTCTAGCTACTTTTGGTCCTAACAGCAGAAAACTAGCTCTGATACTAATTGTTGGCGCTACTTGGAATTCCGTTCTGTTTTCCTTGTACAAAAAATTATACAAGCATAAAACTTTTTCTAGCAACTCATGTGCTCTTTAAAAGTTAAACTTAGATTGCAAATGAAACTTAACATTTTAAATCCAAGTTAAACTCATGTGTTCTTCAAAAGTTAAACCATATTACAGAAGTTGATTAAATATTTATTTCAAGGATTGACTTCCAGGTCGTTGGCGAGGCACTCGGCCATCTTGGGTATGGGATCATCCACCACTTTTTAGATAAAACCTTTCAAAGAAATTGAATATTTAAACTCCTTACAGTAAACCCTAGGTTTAACTACAGAGACCACAATCGAAGCACAAGATCGCTAGCCTCTTGTGTTGGTATTTCAGGATCCATGCAAAGAAAAACTAAACTAGTATGCGGCGGAAATAATTAACTAGTTATATATCTCTTTATAGCTTAAAGACCTCTTGATCTTCTACTGTATTCCTCTCCACTTCTTGGACGTCGTATGTGCGACGATCTACCAAGACGAAACACCCGAACCTTCCTTTGCTTCCAAACTTTCGGCCACCAAGTTTTACTTCTCCTTTTCTAATCGCCAGCCACCAAGCTTTTCTCTTCTTCTTCTTCTCCAAGATCCGACCACCAAGAGGAGATGGGGAGTCGGCCCTAGAGGGAAGTGATAAGCGAGTCTGTCACACTCGTAAATCAAATTAATAATGTATATCCATTGAACCCCTTAATTTTGCAATAACGTTGTAGTAACTAGCCCAGGATCGATCTCTCGAGGAACTAACGGTAGTATGAAATTTAGGATTGTGTTTTATTCCTATTTTGGGGGTTTTGATATATAAGTGGAGGTTTAAACTCGAATCTAAATCTAACAAAAGTGAAGCACAGCAATAAAGAAACTAATCTAATGCATAAATGAAACCTAACTAGGTTTCACCGATTAGTCCAATACGCATTGTCACACTACGTAGTGAATTCATCTTCAACACAATTAACTACGAATGAAATAGCAAGACTCAAATAAAATCTAATTTAAGCATTGAATTAAATTGGGAATGAAATAACAAGAAGCATTTAAATATGATCTAATAGAAATTAAACCCTAGCTTTAAACTTAAACACTAAACAATTAACCAAACATCAAATAAGACTTAACTAAGCTTCAACTATGAGATGAAATGCTAGATTACTTGCTAAAACAATACAAGCAACATAAGAAAGATGTTCTAACTACAAAAACAGTAACAAAATGAAATAAAAGGTAAACCAATCCATTCTCACAATCAATCAATCAAACTTCACTCTCTTGCCGTCACACAAGAGGCCGAAGTTGAGAACACCCAACTCCGGACCTTAGCGGAGAATCTCTACAGCGTATCAGTTCGAGGGATGCTCAACAACGTCAGCGGACCACCTCCGGCGAGCTAGAACAACCCTAAACCCACTCAAGTGCCGAAAATCTGGAAATCTGCCATCCTTGACCTCTGAATCTGGAATGGAAGCTATGATTGCGGATTGCGGTCGGATGAAGCTCAGTAATGCCGGAGGACCACCGCCGAGCGTTGCTGATGGGAATCGGAGCTCAGATTTAGAAGAACACCTCCAAATCTGAAATGAACAGAGGTATCACAGAAGTGGAGATTGCGCCGGAGGGAACACCCTCCGATGGGTCCAGATGATCGGGATGAAGCTGTCATGAAGCTCTCCACCGAGGTTGAAGCTCGAGAGATGATCGGAGAAGGAATCGGGGGCAAAATCCGGAAGAAGACGCGCGCCGGAATGAAGCTGCGGGCTGTGGAGGATCGACGAAGGCACTATAGCTACTGTAGCTTCTCTTTTGAATCTAATCCAGATCTGAATGGACGGCTGTGATTGATTTGGAGCTTGATCAACGGTGAAAAGTCACCTAAAATATGATCCGAATGTACTGATCTCGATCTAGGGTCTGGATCTACTCTCCCTTAGGTCGGATCGACCAGATCTTCACTGGATGGTTCAGATCTGCCCAATCTTTGATGAACGATCTAGATTAATTCGGGCTTGATCAATGGCTGTATGAACTCAGATATGGATCAAAATCTCTGGATCTTCATCTATGGCTAAGATCTCCTCCTCATTAAGTTGGATGGGCCAGATCTTCAGTGGATGACTCAGATCTGCTTGATTGTAGATGAACGGTCCAAAAAACTCCGAGGTTTGATCGTCTCGTTTAAACTTCGATTCAAGCCCAATTTTGGTTGGAATAGATCCAAATCCAAGATCCTTTGATGCCTACAAAATAAGAATCAAATATTAGCATCAATAACACAAAAATAAAATAATTTACAATTAAGTCCAAAATCGGTACAATGTATAAAATATGATGTAATCATGATTTAAACCTATGAAATCAACATCAAACCATGCATATATGAATCAAAATAATACAGTAAAATCATGGTTATCAAATCCCCCACACTTAGTCTTGAACGTCTCGTGAAAGTAAAGAAAACTAAAAATCATCTCCACAAAAAATTTCCCTAGCAATACCTAGAAGATAGTAAAAAGAATTTAAATAAGAACATCTAACGATCACAAACAATCATGAATACAATCCAAACAATAATCAGTAGGTATGGTAGTTTCAATCCAATTGAAAAATTAAGCAAGTTGCAATCTCACAAGGCATTCACCTATTCTATCTCTCACACTCAAGCATGTATAAGTGGAGCTCACTCAATGCAATTCACAATATTTCACTACCATAAGCTTGCTTATTTTCTAATTCTCCACCACTATAAAACATAGCATACATGAATCAAAAGGATTTATCAACAAGACTTGAAATGGAATTAAAAAGAACAATGAAAGTGAATGAAAATTGCAAAAGAAAAGTATTTAACGAAGAAAATGAGAAGATGAGAGTATTGGAAGAATATACTTGATGAGTTGACCATTTTGATGTGAAAAGAGATAAATACCATTTGTTTTTATCAATTCAAAATATCAAGCTAACCTCCCCTTCAATTTGATGACCAACAAAGAATCTTGATACTCTATCTCCACATTTGATACGCTTTTAATGTGCCATTTTTCAATTTTTTTTCATTTTTTCACTGTTTTTTCCACTTCATTCTATCACTTGAAAGTTCAAATAATCTCAAATCAATTAATGAAGAAGAGTCCCCTCCCCCACACTTAAAGTATTGTCCGTCTCGGACAATGAAACACATCATAGACTCAAACAAAACAATTAAACTTGTAAGGTGTTGCTGTTGCTGTAAATAGAATCTGAATTATGCTGCAACAAATTCTGCCAAAAGAGAAGTAGAACTTTCTGATCTGGTAGCAGCAGAAATTCAGCTTAAAATCAATAGCAGCTTAAAATAAAAAGAACAGATTTAAACTTCCAGATAGATCTCAGAAATTTGACTCCAAGGTTGCAAATTTTTAATTCTCTACTTCTTGTAGTGTAGTTTCCTTTGCACACATCAGATGGTATCAATGTTTTCGAGTTCAGTAACTCAGCTTAATAAGTTTAGAAAAATGCAGCTAGCCAATTCCAACATTTCCAGCATCTTCTGCATTCTGCAACTTCTGCATTCTGCATCCCCAGTAAACTTAAGAAAGTTATTGCCGATCAAAATCCACACACAAAAGTGACACTAAAAAGTTTTTTTTTATAAACAGGTATTCTAATGATTTCTTGCACTGCGGTGCAAATGATTCCAGGCTCTGGTTCTGAAATTCTGCAATCTTCCAGCACCTCTACCATTGTTTCATTCTGCATTCTGCAGAATTCCTGATATCAATTTCAGATTCAAGCTAAAGTATTTCTTGATTTCCAATTTGATCTCACTTATCCCATTCCATTTTCTTAACACTTGATCTTCATGTAAAAAGGAATACATTCCAAGTTAACTGGCCAGTTCTCAGCGTTTACAGATTTGCACAGTTTCTACATTTCCTCTAACCAGACAATTAGGCTTCTCTGGTGAACCTGCACTAACAGGGTAAACAAAAATAATCTAATAGTTATCAAAATTAAGAACATTCCCTGGCCACATAATGTCTATTTAGCAAAACAGTTTCAGACTAAATGCTCAGAATTTCCAAACCATTCCTGTTCTCTGCTTCCAATTCAGAGCAAAACTGATATTCAATTATCTTGTATTCTTCCTTAGCAATATCACAACATCACATGGTTAAAGGAGCAAATCAAATTTTGATGTCAAAATTATAGCAAAATCCTGAATTCTGCACTGCAATTCAAGCAGACCAGAATTGAATTATGCACTTCCATTCAGAATTCGGATTCGGCAAAAGAAAATTTCATAAACTTGATACTGGAACTGATTCCTAAGTAGTAAAAGTAGTACTCTCCCATCAATTCAGAGTTCATCATTTTGATAAGCTGTTATTCCAGATAAGTTCCAATGAGCACAAAGAATTGTTAGAAAAACATGGTGAGGAGCAAACATAAACCTTTCTGCCATAAAATCTGAGTATCAGCAAGTTATGAATCACTTAAAACACTGCATTTCTGGGATCTAAAAACCAATGCAACCCTATAATTAAAATCAAAGCAATTCTGATCAGTATCAATTTCAGCAGTTGGTACAAACTTTTACAGCAATCAAACCCATTATTACAGCAGCCTTTTACATCTGATTCTAAACTAATCTATGGTATCCAGATCTAGCAACCCCATTATCAGATTTGACACCAATTTGTTTCAGAATTCATCTCCAATCCAATCGAAATAGTTTGAAGTTTAAGCTTCAGAAACTCAAGTTTTCCAGAATTGCAAATCTGAATTATTTCATCTTCATTAACTCAATTTCAAGTTTCATTTATGCAGAATTCAGCAATTTTTGTGTTATTTTTATACTTCTAAAACTAACTCCCAATAACAGCTTCCCAAAATTCATTTCTTCATCTGTAGATGGAACTTATCACTTGTTAAACCAGAAAGACATTTAGTTGAGATTTAGCTCCTATAAATTGATTCCAAACAGATTTTGCAACAATCTGTTTCCATCTTTTTACCTCACTATTTTGAGTATCAAATTCTACCCTTCCCATTTTTCATTACAGAATTATGATAACATCTTGAAGTGCTACATGAATAGAATGATACTTGATCTGGTCCGGAAGCTGAGTCAGACGGACCATCGGGGGAGGTGGATGGGATGTTGACTGGAGTCGCGACGTCCCGGAGGGGGGGGGTATGCTGAGATGGCCTTCGTGTTGACCGAGTCTTCAAAAGTCCTCTGGTCAACGCTACCTGCAACCAGTGACCGGGTTGGCCCGGCCCCCTGTACCGTGAGTCTCGAGGCGGATCCAACGAATATATGAGTACAAGACTAAGCCATGAAATAATGAAAATGCATATGAAATATGAACGAGGAACGTACCCTGGCCCAGGGGGGCGCCCTCGGATGGGACGCGGCTCGAGTTGTCACGACCCGGAAGAGTAGCTAACTCTGATCAGGCTGTAGAGCTGGATCTGATGACGCGGAGCTGGACGCGGCACGGAACCGGGAGACGACATGCAGACCGAGATAAGACACCGGAACGCAGGCCGGGAGGTACTAACGACACGCAGGCCGGGACAGGAAATCGGCACGCAGGTCGGGACACGAGATTGGCATGCGGACCGAGATAAGACATCGGTACGCAGACCGGGATAAGACACCGGTACGCAGACCGGGATAAAGCACCAGCACGCAGACTGAGCTACTAGGTCGGCATGTAGGCCAGGACCTGAGGTCGGCACGCAGGCCGGAGAACTAGGTCGGCACGCAGGCCGGGACACGACTTCGACACGCAGGCCGAGATACGAGATCGACATGCCGACTGAGGTAAAACATTGGCACGCAGGCCAAGACACAACACATCAACAACAAGAGTAGCACATAGGTCGGAACACGGTAAACAAGCCAGGTCAACACTAAGTCGGAGCACAACAACAGCACGAAGACCGAGACACCCAGCGGCACGAAAGCCAGGAACACCATAGTGACACGTAGATCGGAAGCATACGACGATGAGGATTCTCAAAGATGGCCACACTCAGCTATCGTGTGGATGGGGCAGCGGCTATGGCACGAACAGGTCGATAGCGTCGGCACGGCGAAGGGGATATGGGCGGGTGTGTACAGTGCCGGTAGCGGGGCGCGAGTCCCGCGTCGTCGGTCGGGGAGAGGAAAGAAGGCTGCTGGCCACCTCTTTTGTCATGGCAGCGTGGAAAAGAGGGGGTGGGGGCGGCTGGCGGTTGCTTCCGGCAAGGAGACTGACGGCGTCGAGAGGAGAAGAGGCTAGCGGCGGTGTAGCGAGGAGCAGGGCAGAGCAGTGCAGGGAGAAGGAGGAGAAAATGAGGAGGAGCTGTGGCCGGCGTCAACATTGAGAGGAGAAGAGGAAGAGTCGTAGCTGGCTGCGTCTTGATGAGGAAGAAGAAGAGGCCGGGCTGTGGCCGGAGGTTGACGAGGAGGAGAACAGCCGCTGGCTGTCCTCGGCGCCAGTGAGGAGGTGAGCGTGAGGGAGAGAAGCTGGGGTGTCGCAGAGAGGAGAAGGAAAGGAAGAGGGTTGGCAGCCGGCATCGGCTCCGGCGAGGAGAGTCTCCGGTGAGAAGCATGAGGAGGAAAGAGGAGTTGGCAGCTTGATGGCGGCGCAACAAAGGGGAGACGCTTCCTCTTGTTTGTGCTGTGGTCTGGGTACGAATGAGAGATGGAGAGGAGGAGGGAGGAAGGCCGGCGTTGGCGTCGTCTCCAGCGAGAAGATGGGAAGGAGGAAGAAGCTATTGGTGGCGGCGTCCATTACACGAAGAAAACCCCCTTCCCCCTTCACATGCTACAGTGCCACCCATAAAACCCCAAAACTCCACACATGTCAAAAGACAAAATTGCCCCTCCTTCTCATCATAATTACTTTCCTGCCATTAAGCCATAACCGTATCACAAGCCTCCCCTTCAAGTCTTGTCGAAGGAGGCGCAAGTCCGACTCACTAGACCCAACCAAACGAAAAACAGAATCGCTACTGAATGCAAAGTCCCCTCGCAGGTCTGTCATATAACGTCGAACGAGTAACTGGGGACGACGAGTACCCGATAGAGCAACGAAAGGAATAAGCACTGGTCGAGAGACAAAAGACATATCGAGCGAGTAGCCGAGCGATATGAGCGAGCTGCCGATCGAATGTCGACCGACCGACAGTAAATCATGATCTGACAATAAAGAACATGATGGGCTCGCAAAATCGTGGGCGCGACCGAGCGAGTGACGATCAAGCGAGCACTTAAGCGATAGGCCAGTCAGCATAAAGCGATTAGCTGAGTGGTACCAACGAGTGATCGAGCAAACGACCGAGCACAGCAATGAGCGAAACGTGAATGGCGAGGATCAGGCAGAGCGGCAAGTAAAGCGATGCATGCCGATCGAGCAATAGTGAAACGCGAGTAATAAGCGCTGAGCAGAGCGGCGAGTGGAGCGGTGAGCGCCGACCGGGCAACAGCGAAACGCGAATGATAAGTGCCGAACAGAGCGGCGAGTGAAGCGATGAATGCCGACCGAGCAACAGCAGTGAGCGGAACGTGAGAGTTGAGTGCCGGGCAGAGCGGCGAGTAAAGCGATGAATGCCGACCGAGCAACAACAGTTAGCGGAACGTGGGAGCCGAGTGTCGTGCAGAGTAGCGAGTAAAGCGATGAATGCCAACCGAGCAACAGCAGTGAGCGGAACGTGAGAGCTGAGTGCCGGGCAGAGCGGCGAGTAAAGCGATGAATGTCGACCGAGCAACAACAGTGAGCGGAACGTGGGAGCCGAGTGTCGTGCAGAGCAGCGTGCAGAGTGAGTATAATGGGTGTCGGGCAGAGCGACAAGTGAGCAGAGCGAGGGCAATGAGTGTCAGGCAGAGCTGCGAGCAGAGCGATGAGTGCCGACCGAAAGGTCGTTGGGCGTGAGAGCAGAACTCACTTATAACTCGCACTGGGGCGAGAGTCTGGAAGCGTGAGAGCATAGTTCACTTATAACTCGCACCGGGGCGAGAGTCAGGGACCCCGACCGGGAGGTGCTCTGGAGGCCTGACCAATACTCGATCTGGAGACTTGACCCAGAAACAATCTGAGGGCCTGACAAAGAAGCAGTTTGGAGACCTGACCAGGAATTGATCTGAAGGTCTGACCAGGATTTGGTCTAGAAGCCCGACAGGGAATTTGTCTGAAAGCCCGACCAGGGATTGGTCTGGAAGACAATGGGAATTAGTCTGATCGCCTGACCGAGAGATCGTTAGTGATACTCTGATCCAAGACCAGGGGTAATACTCTGGTCCGAGATCGGTGGTAATATCTCAACCCCGAACGGGGGAGGATAAGCCTGGAAGCCCATAACAGCGAAACCTGTAGCAATATAAAGGGACATAACCTTTATCATACCTGATCACAAAGTGATGTCAACCGCCTGAGGATCGGTCTCGGTCCCTCAACTCCCCTATACCCGGGGAGGAAGGGGAGACGAGAATAATCTAAGCCATGACCGTCAGAAGTCTGGGACTACCAACCTGAAAGGTCGTTGGGCGTGAGAACAGAGATCACTTTTAATTCTCGCATGGGAGCCGACCTGAAAGGTCGTTGGGCGTGAGAGCAGAGCTCACTTATAACTCGCACTGGGGCGAGAGTCTGGAACTACCAACCTGAAAGGTCGTTGAGCGTGAGAACAGAGCTCACTTTTAATTCTCGCATGGGAGCCGACCTGAAAGGTCGTTGGGCGTGAGAGCAGAGCTCACTTATAACTCGCACTGGGGCGAGAGTCTGGAACTACCGACCTGAAAGGTCATTGGGCGTGAGAACAGAGCTCACTTTTAATTCTCGCATGGGAGCCGACCTGAAAGGTCATTGGTCGTGAGAACAGAGCTCACTTATAACTCGCACTGAGACGAGAGTCTGGGACAACCGACCTAAAAGGTCGTTGGGCGTGGGCACACGGCTCACTTTTGATCCTCGCATGGGAGCCGACCTGAAAAGTCGTTGGGCGTGAGAACAAAGCTCACTTATAACTCGCACTGAGGCGAGAGTCTGGAACTACCGACCTGAAAGCTCGTTGGGCGTGAGAACAGAGCTCACTTTTAATTCTCGCATGGGAGCCGACCTGAAAGGTCGTTGGGCGTGAGAACAGAGCTCACTTATAACTCGCACTGGGGCGAGAGTTTGGGACAACCGACCTAAAAGGTCGTTGAGCTTGGGCACAGGGCTCACTTTTGATCCTCGCATGGGAGCTGACCTGAAAGGTCGTTGGGCGTGAGAACAGAGCTCACTTATAACTCGCACTGAGGCGAGAGTCTGGAACTACCGACCTGAAAGGTCGTTGGGCGTGAGAACAGAGCTCACTTTTAATTCTTGCATGGGAGCTGACCTGAAAGGTCGTTGGGCATGAGAGAAGAGCTCACTTATAACTCGCACTGGGGCGAGAGTCTGGAACTACCGACCTGAAAGGTCGTTGGGCGTGAGAACAGAGCTCACTTTTAATTCTCGCATAGGAGCTGACCTGAAAGGTCGTTGGGCGTGAGAGCAGAGCTCACTTATAACTCGCGCTGAGGCGAGAGTCTGGGATACTCCGGTCCGAGACCGGTGGCGATGGCACTGGTCCGAGACCAGTAATGATACTCCGGTCCGAGACCGGTGGCGACGGCGCTGGTCCGAGACCAGTAATGATACTCCGGTCCGAGACCGGTGGCGATGGCGCTGGTCTGAGACCAGTAATAATACTCCGGTCCGAGACCGGTGGCGATGGTGCTGGTCCAAGACCAGTAATGATACTCCGGTCCGAGACCGGTGGCGATAACTCGACCCCGAACGGGGGAGATAAGAAATCCAATAAGCTGGTCTGCGACCAGTGACTATCGCTCAACCTCGAACGGGGGAGATATGAAATCCAATAAGCTGGTCTGAGACCAGTGACAATCGCTCAACCCCGAATGGGAGAAATATGAAATCCAATAAGCTGGTCTGAGACCAGTGAAAACCACTCAACCCCGAACGGGGAAGGATAAGCTTTGAAGCTAGTAAAAGCGACGCATGTAGCAGCATGAGGAAATAAAGCTTATGTCATACCTGACAGCGGTGTGGTGCCAACCGACTGCGGATCTGTCTCGATCCCTCAACTCCCGAATACCCGTGGAGCGAGGGGAGAAGATGATAATATGAGCTCCGACCGTCAAAGAGAATGAAACCCATGGTAATATAGGGGAGCAGATTTCATAAAAGTAAAGGCAAGCATAGCACCGTGGGTGAAGGAAGCCGAGCCTGCCAGCCAGCTAAAACTCCACTCGATCCCTCGACTCCCGAATACCGGTGGAGTGAGGATAGAAAATAATATGTGCATCGAGATCCTCCGGGATTATGATAATAGCAGAGAACCTCCCGACGTCATCCATCTTCACGTTCCAGAACAGGCTGTTGTGTTCCCACAGACGTCGCCAAATTTGATCCGGTCTGGAAGCTGAGTCAGATGGACCGTCGGGGGAGGTGGATGGGATGTTGACTGGAGTCGCGACGTCCCGGAGGGGGGGTATGCTGAGATGGACTTCGTGTTGACCGAGTCTTCAAAAGTCCTCTAGTCAACGCTACCTGCAGCCAGTGACCGGGTTGGCCCGGCCCCCAGTACCCCGAGTCTCGAGGCGAATCCAACGAATATATGAGTACAAGACTAAGCCATGAAATAATGAAAATGCATATGAAATATGAATGAGGAACGTACCCTGGCCCAGGGGGGCGCCCTCGGATGGGAGGCGGCTCGAGTTGTCGCGACCCGGAAGAGTAGCTAACTCTGATCAGGCTGTAGAGCTGGATCTGACGATGCGGAGCTGGACGCGGCACGGAACCGGGAGACGACATGCAGACCGAGATAAGACACCGGCACGCAGGCCGGGACAGGAAATCGGCACGCAGGCCGGGACACGAGATTGGCACGCGGACTGAGATAAGACACCGGTACGCAGATCGGGCTAAGACACCGGTACGCAGACCGGGATAAAGCACCGGCACGCAGACCGAGCTACTAGGTCGGCATGTAGGCCAGGACCTGAGGTCGGCACGCAGGCCGGAGAACTAGGTCGACACGTAGGCCGAGACACGACTTCGACACGCAGGCCAAGATACGAGATCGACATGCCGACTGAGGTAAAACATTGGCACGCAGGCCAAGACACAACACATCAACAACAAGAGTAGCACATAGGTCGGAACACGGTAAACAAGCCAGGTCAGCACTAAGTCGGAGCACAACAACAGCACGAAGACCGAGACACCCAGCGGCATGAAAGCCAGGAACACCATAGTGACACATAGATCGGAACCATACGACGATGAGGATTCTCAAAGATGGCCACACTCAGCTATCGTGTGGATGGGGCAGCGGCTATGGCACGAACAGGTCGATAGCGTCGGCATGGCGAAGGGGATATGGACGGGCGTGTACAGTGCCGGTAGTGGCGCGGTCCCGCGTCGTCGGCCGGGGAGAGGAAAGAAGGCTGCTGGCCACCTCTTTTGTCATGGCAGCGTGGAAAAGAGGGGGTGGGGCGGCTGGCGGTTGCTACCGGCAAGGAGACTGACGACGTCGAGAGGAGAAGAGGCTAGCGGCGGTGTAGCGAGGAGCAGGGCAGAGCAGGACAGGGAGAAGGAGGAGAAAATGAGGCGGAGCTGTGGTCGCCGTCAACGTCGAGAGGAGAAGAGGAAGAGTCGTAGCTGGCTGCGTCTTGATGAGGAAGAAGAAGAGGTCGGGCTGTGGCCGGAGGTTGACGAGGAGGAGAACAGCCGCTGGCTGTCCTCGGCACTAGTGAGGAGGTGAGCGTGAGGGAGAGAAGCTGGGGTGTCGCAGAGAGGAGAAGGAAAGGAAGAGGGTTGGCAGCCGGCATCGGCTCTGGCGAGGAGAGTCTCCGGTGAGACGCATGAGGAGGAAGGAGGAGTTGGCGGCTTGATGGCGGCGCAACAAAGGGGAGACGCTTCCTCTTGTTTGTGCTGTGGTCTGGGTATGAATGAGAGATGGAGAGGAGGAGGGAGGAAGGCCGGCGTTGGCGTCATCTCCCGAGAGAAGATGGGAAGGAGGAAGAAGCTGTTGGTGGCGGCGTCCATTACACGAAGAAAACCCCCTTCCCCCTTCACATGCTACAGTGCCACCCATAAAACCCCAAAACTCCACACATGTCAAAAGACAAAATTGCCCCTCCTTCTCATCATAATTACTTTCCTGCCATTAAGCCATAACCGTATCAATACCTAACAAATGAATTTCGAATCCTACTTCCCAATGTCAGATTCCAATAGCTACAAACTCCCACTGTATCAGTTCTGTTACTGAGTTTTCTTGCCCTGTTTCAGTCATTCTTAGCTCCGAAATTCTGATATAGAGTTATGAGAAGTCATGGAAGCAAGAATACCATTTGTTTCAGCACACTACAAAACTTTAAATTGAGTTTCTCATTGGCTTAAAAACTGTGCCTGATTTCCAGCTCAACATCTACAAATTTTTGTTCCTCTCAATCAACTTATTATTCATCAAATTTCAGAACCTTGTAGACACCAGCAATGTTAAAATGCAATCATATCCATTATCATTCCTTCAGTCTTCCATTACTCCATAGTTTCAGCATCTATTTCTGCAGGGTTCAACACAGCAACATCTTCCTTGTATCAGATCAGAACTGCAATTACAAACTGCAAAACCCAAACTGCATATTTGGTTTTCAGTTTCAGTGTATCTGTTTGGAGGTGTTCCTCCAATCTGGTTTAAACTCCATTTCATGCAGCAAGGTACAGATTTCAGCATCTTCTTCAATTCTGGACTTTGTATCAATTTACCACTGTTTAGCCTCAAGTATTTCAATACTTCTTCATCTTGCTTCTTCAGAACCTTTACAATGCATAACTGAGAGAATTCTAATTTTCATCAATTCTAACTCATCACAATTCATTTCCAAATTGGTAGCTTTCAAACATCTCAGTTCCTAAATCAGCAACTCAGTTTAAGCACTTAGCAATCTGGTCTCAGTTTAATTCTTGAAATAACTTGGCATTTCTTTCCAAAATTTCAGTCATCAAAACCTTATATGCTCCTTGATTTAATCTTGTACAATCTCTGGAAACAAAGATCAAGGATTCCATCTCAACTTAAACATTCAAACAGATTCTGGAATTCTATTTCTTTACATCAGTTTTGATTTTTGATCTCCTTGATGCTTCAATTCAAGCTCAATCTTTAATCTCTCTATATTGTTTCATTTAGTATTCAATCAATTGAAGCTTAAACTCCATTAGATTCAGACCAGAAAGATCTAGCTGGTACAACTTTCCACATTTCAAAAATTGCATACCTCACTGCTTTTCTGTTTCTGCAATTTCTTCTATCCAGAGTTTTTAGAGGTCTTGGATGGCAAGAATAACATTTGTTGCTGCACAAAATATGACTCCACTTGAGTTTCTCATTGATTTACATTAGTAACTGACCAATTGATACACAACAGTTCCCAACTTCCCTGTTCCTGTACTTAAATGTTCTGCAAATTTTTCTTCTTCTTTCTTCTTCTGCTTACTGCATGACTCTAAGGATTCAAGTAACTAACAATATGAAAAATATACCTTGGAGTTTGATAAAAATTTGTATAAACTTCCTTCTTCCAGAATTTGATGTGGACTCTGCAAATGTTGTATCATTATCAAAGAAACAGAAATTCCATTTTCAGGAATTCTAATCTACTTCTTGCACCAACTTTAATCCATCTAAACTGAATTCAGTTCATATTCTTCTCAATTGTAAATGGTTCTTAATGCCTTTCCAAAGTAAGTTTCAGAATCTGTAAATTAAGGTAATCTCAATTTGTAACGTGGAGACTTCAGATACACAAAGAGTCACCTTAAGCACAGAATCAATAGAAAACTAAATTTCAGTTCCTGCTGTTCAGAATCAGCACATAAATTTGGCACTACACATGATACTATTTCAGCATTCAAAAACCATTTCAAACTTCAATTATACAATAGAAACTTTACTTAGCTCCACTTTGTTGTTCACTTACACCAGCAACAGCTTGATCACAGAATTTAATTTTGTTTCTGACCAGCAAATGGGTTGAAAAGTTGGCACCAATTTCTTGAAACTCCAAATTCCTTGATTACAGAAAATAGATCCACAAATCTGCATTCATGATCTCAGTTCTGCAATTCTGTAAAATTCCAGATTCTGTGCTGAAAGATAAGCATACATTTGTTTTCAGCATATTCTTCAATTTCAATTAAAGCTTCCTTCACTTACTTGATACTGTCCAGAGAGTTTGCAAAAGAAATTTGGGCACAAACACTTCACATCACTTGCAAATTCTGCAGCATATGTCCATTTCAGAATAGCTACAGATTCTTTGATACAACTAACAACTTAAAGACTTTCTGCATTACAGAACTCAGACTTTAGTGTTCCTAATATGCATATGCAGATTTGAAGATATACATAACTGTGACAGGGTACTGCTATGAACTCTACACTTTTAAAACTCGGAAACAAATATCCAATCCACCATTCAATACCACAGCTGCAGTCAATAGTTAAAAGACTCATCAAAAACAGATTTATACTCCAAGCTCCACTGAAATCACAGAAATCAGTTTACATTTTTTTATCACTGCTGCACACTTCAAATTCCAGTCACTCTGCAACTCTTCAATTATCAGAGAACTGCACAAAGAGATGGCACTCCACAGATTTGAAATTGTCACATAGATATGGCACTGCTGAGAAATCAGTAATTAAAGTTTCCAGCAGCATTAGATTTCAAATCCTTGGAGTTTCAGAAATGGGTTCTGATTTCTATAATCTGCTGCTACATATTTCAGTTACAGAAATTATGAGTCAATGAAAAGCTTTTTAGTACTGCCATGTCCCAGTTCTATATTAGTGAAGAATCAATTCAAATTCCTGCTAACCAGCAGCAGCAATTCAAAGTTACACATCTCAATTCTGCTTCACAGTTTGTCTTCAAAATTTAATTCCAGAACAGTGCAGCTTCAAACAGATCTCCAATAGTAATCATGTTCAAAATGGAATTAAATTGCCACAGCTTCACAATTTCCCATTCTGAATTTGCAGATCTGTAGATTTATAGAAGTGCAAGAGAATACTGCTATAAGATATCAGAAACTTCAGGAAAATTTGCTGCCTGGTCTAGATTCCAATCATCATGTTTCCCATTCAACCAATCCAATTCTATTTCCTTAACAGGGAAACTACATAAAGAATTTTGGTATGCTGCAAATCTATGTTAATACTCCATTACAGGGACTGCTCTACTGGTTCTTTTGGTACATTTTTGTTGCTTCTAATTTTAGTCTCAGGTATGGCAATTAGAAAACAACTCAGGTTTATACTCTTTTTTTTAAGGTCTTCTCAACTCCTACACTTTATTGTTGGTGTTTTAAACACTGCCAAATTCTGAATTTTAATGTGCCAGCTTAAAATCTAAAAGATTTCCCTACTGTTAGCTTTCTTATGTTTCACACTCATGAACATTTGCTCCCATAAAGTGTACCAACTTCCTTTCAATATAATAACTCAGAAATATTCATTCGAATCTCAAATACTCAAGTTAAGAAGTCTAGTTCAAGAAAATCAGGAAACAACCATCAAAATTCCAGAATCTGAGTTCTGATTTTTATCCAAATCTTGATGCTTGCAAACCTGCAGCCACCAGCTAGCACTTCAGGAGTCCAGAATTCTGATCTTAAGTTTTAGAAGTATGATTCCAAGGTACTTCGGTTTAGATTGTGCAAAATTTAACTTGGTCACAGATAGTATTATGTACATTGAAATCTAGCTGCTGTAATTCCAATTACTCAGCTTTTGGAGTTGATGAGCTGAAACTGATGTCATTCTGCAATTTGTGCAGTTGACCTTCAACTAAAATTGATGTCATAGAAGACATAGTGAAGTTCACTTCCATTCCAACAAAATATAGCTGAAATTCCACTTGAATTGTAACATCATTTTTCCTCCATGAACCGCACACATATTCAATCCTCCCCCACACTTAACCTTTGTCATCTTGCAAAACCTAACTCATCAAGTATTCAACCAACACACTCAAATAAAGAATGACAAACAAGGATTATCAAGAATTAAAATGCTAGATGAGAATGTATAAAAAAAAATTGAGGAAAGGAATTAGAAAGTATGAAGGGAAATAAAATTGACAAAATCCTCAATTTCCATGCACACAAATGCTATTGTGACTTTGAAAAGAAGCAAAGCAAGTTATAGAGTTTCAATTGCTATGAGTGCATGCCACATAAAGAAAATAATAGTGTATAGGCTTTAAGTAGTCCTCTCTAGGTATTTTCATGCAATCAAGCTCTATTAATCAAATTGGAATCCACCACCAAACTAACCAATATCATGTAAGTAGAGCATCCAATCATGTCAAATGACCTAAAATTGATGATCAAATTTAAGAAGCTTTTACCATCTTAAAAATATTACTAGAAAATTTCCATGAAAACTTTTATTCAAAATTACATGCTATGTATACTAAACAAAATGCAAAGTATGAAAGCAAATGTGGAAATAAAAGGCAAAATGTAGAAACAAAGTGTAAATGCAAAGTATGAAACTAAAGAAACGTATAAAGAATTTATTAGAGGAAAACTAAACACAAAGCATGAATCAAAATGCAAGAGAAAGCTAAATTAGAATCAACTCCCCTTTCATTTCCGGTGGTTGAAGAAGATCTAACAAAAGAAGCGAAGTGGAGTAATCATGGTTCTACTCAAATTCTTCTTATTAATCCTTTTTCCCTTAAAAATTCTTTCTGGAGGTCTGAGGCGATTCAATTTAAGCACCCACTCCGGAAGCTTATGTTCTCCTACAACATCCATAAAAGAAAACACCTCCCACATGAGTGTGGGATAAAAAGAAAATAGGAGAATTTTAGTGTGAGTAGAAAATGTATCAAACAATGAATCACATCTAATAAAATCAACAATTGGTACCTCTATAAAATTCTCTAAAAAATTACACAAAATTCTCACCTTGTCATCTTGAAAGGTACCTGGAGTGGTGTTTGTTACCTCTTCCTCATCAAGTAAATTCTCAAACTCTTGTTCTGGTGAAGGTTCAACTTCATGTAGTGATTCTTGGGTGCTTAGCTTCATAGCACAAGTCCCTATACTTACATCTTCAATTCTTGGTGATTCTTGAGGTAATACTTCCAGTAAGCATTCTCCTACACTTAAATCATCTTCTGCAACAATTCCTGCATCTTCAACAACATCTAAAGCAACACTATTAGTAGAATCATAAATTTGAACAACTACATCATCATCACAAATAATACTAGAAAATTCTTGTAAAGAAATGGGAGTAGGGTCAGGCCTGACAAGCGCTCCACAATCCATCTCCTCACTAGAGTTTTGCATTTGTAACTGATTGATGGGCGATGCAATCTGATCTAACTGACTCTGTATATTCTGTATCCTTGAGAATTGTTGCTCTTGATGCTCTCTTATTTGTTGCATAACTTCATTGAATTTCCAAGTTGACTCTGCAAATTTTTCTTATACTTCCTCATACCGATATTCAAGCGCATAAATCCCAGTCTGAGGCTGATAATAATGACTCTGACTCCAATCTCCAAAATGCGGATAATATGGATCCATGGTAAAAAAGAATTTCTTGTTCTTACACTGAAACACTAGCAAATAAAATCAGAAGACTCAGGGACAAATAAAATCAAGCACATGGATATATAATCATGAAAGCAATCAAAACAACCAAAATTTTAAGTTTTCAAAAATAATGAACAATCCTAAAAACACCACAATGTTTTCCCCGGCAACGACACCAAAATTTGATAAGCGAATCTGTCACACTCGTAAATTAAATTAATAATGTATATCCACTGAACCCCTTAATTTTGCAATAGCGTTGTAGTAACGAACCCAGGATCGATCTCTCGAGGAACTAACGGTAGTATGAAATTTAGGATTGTGTTTTATTCCTATTTTTGGGGTTTTGATATATAAGGGGTTTAAACTCGAATCTAAATCTAACAAAAGTGAAGCACAGCAATAAAGAAACTAATCTAATGCATAAATGAAACCTAACTAGGTGTCACCGATTAGTCCAATACGCATTGTCACACTACGTAGTGAATTCATCTTCAACACATGAAATAACAAGACTCAAATAAAATCTAATCTAAGCATTGAATTAAATTGGGAATGAAATAACAAGAAGCATTTAAATATGATCTAATAGAAATTAAACCCTAGCTTTAAACTTAAACACTAAACAATTAACCAAACATCAAATAAGACTTAACTAAGCTTCAACTATGAGATGAAATGCTAGATTACTTGCTAAAACAATACAAGCAGCATAAGAAAGATGTTCTAACTACAAAAATAGTAACAAAATGAAATAAAAGGTAAGCCAACCCATTTTCACATTCAATCAAACAAACTTCACTCTCTTGCCGTCACACAAGAGGCCGAAGTCAAGAACACCCAACTCCGGACCTCAGCGGAGAATCTCTACAGCGTATCAGTTCGAGGGATGCTCAACAACGCCAGCAGACCACCTCCGGCGAGCTAGAACAGCCCTAAACCCACTCAAGTGTCGAAAATTTGGAAATCTGCCATCCTTGACCTCTGAATCCGGAATGGAAGCTACGGATTGCGGATTGCGGTCGGATGAAGCTCAGTAACGCCGGAGGACCACCGCCGAGCATTGCTGATGGGAATCGGAGCTCAGATTTGGAAGAACACCTCCAAATCTGAGATGAACAGAGGTATCGCAGAAGTGGAGATTGCACCGGAGGGAACACCCTCCGATGGGTCCAGATGATCGGGATGAAGCAGTCGTGAAGCTCTCCACCGAGGTTGAAGCTCGAGAGATGATCGGAGAAGGAATCGGGGTCGAAATCCGGAAGAAGACGCGCACCGGACCGAAGCTGCGCGCTGTGGAGGATCGACGAAGGCACTGTAGCTACTGTAGCTTCTCTTTTGAATCTGATCCAGATCTGAACGGACGACTGTGATTGATTTGGAGCTTGATCAACGGTGAAAAGTCGCCTAAAATCTGATCTGAAGGTACTGATCTCGATCTAGGGTCTGAATCTACTCTCCCTTAGGTCGGATCGACCAGATATTCACTGGATGGTTCAGATCTTCCCAATCTTCGATGAACGGTCCAGATTAATTCGGGCTTGATCAATGGCTGTATGAACTCAGATCTGGATCAAAATCTCTGGATCTTCATCTATAGCTGAGATCTCCTCCTCATTAGGTTGGATGGGTCAGATCTTCAATGGATGACTCAGACCTGCTTGATTGTAGATGAACGGTCCAAATAACTCCAAGGTTTGATCGTCTCGTTTAAACTTCTATTTTAGCCCAATTTCGGTTGGAATAGATCCAAATCCAAGATCCTTTAATGTCTACAAAATAAGAATCAAATATTAACATCAAATAACATAAAAATAAAATAATTTACAATTAAGTCCAAAATTGGTACAATGTATAAAATATGATGTAACCATGATTTAAACCTATGAAATCAACATCAAACCATGCATATATGAATCAAAATAATACAGTAAAATCATGGTTATCAGGAAGAAAGGGAGAAGGGAGAGATGTGGGCACCGGCCACAAGGGAGAAGGAGAGATTATAGAGAGAAGGGGGTCGACCACAAGAGATTAGAAGAGGAGCCTTAGGTTATCTTTTGGAAGCACCCCCTCCTCTTCTTTTATAATCTATGCTGGCGGCTAAAAAGAAAAGTTTTATCAAAATTTTTCCTTTTATTCCTATTGTGGATGGTTATAAAAAGGAAAGATTAAAATCTCTCTTTTTAACCATTGTAAATAGCTATAAAAGGAAAGATTATAACAAAATTTTGTTTTAAATAAAATCTTTCTTTTATTCCTATTATAGATGGTTACAAAAAAGAAAAGATTTTAACAAAATTAAAATCTCTCTTTTAACCATTGTAGATAACTACAAAAATGAAAAGATTTTAACAAAATTAAAATCTCTCTTTTAACCATTGTAGATAACTACAAAAAAGGAAAGATTTTAATAAAATTAAAATCTCTCTTTTAACTATTATAGATAACTATAAAAAAGGAAAGATTTTAACAAAATTTTATTTTAAACAAAAACTTCCTTTTCTCTTCTTGTATGACCGACCCCTTGCTTGGGCACCAAGCAAGGCTTGGTCGACCCACATCTTGGGCACTAAGCAAGGCTTGGCCGGCCCCTTGCTTGGACACCAAGTAAGGATGTGGCCGACCCCTAGCTTGGGTAAGAAACAAAATCAAAACGGGTGAATGCGAGACTTTATAGAGACTACAGCAGGCACCGAGAGGAGGAATTGGTTTTGGCCTCCTGATGAGCTTGAGCTTCCTATGTCCGACCCGAACACCCAACTCAAGTTCATCAATAATAACTCATATAATTAAAGAGTTATTATTGAACTACCGCACCAATCTCATATTACATTATGAGCTCCTTCTTATCATGAGTGCGTTAATCTCCCTATGTTTAAGATATCGAATGTTCATTAATTAAATAAATTACTGACAACTCACTTAATTAATATCTAGCTCCAAGAGTAGTACCACTCAACTTCATTGTCATGTCGGACTAAGTCCACCTGTAGGATTTACATGGCAATCCTTATGAGCTCCTCAAGGGGACATCATCATCCTAATAAATAGGACACAATTTCCTTCTATAATCAACAACACACCATATAAATAATATTATTTCCTAACTTATCTGGCCTATTGATTTAAAGAATAAATCTCACCCTTTGATAAATTAAAGAAATAAATACTAAGTATATGTGCTTGTTATTATATCGAGATTAAGAGTACGCACATCCATAATAACAGATGTTCTGTTCTTTTATGCAATCAGTATAAAAGGAACAACCTCAAATGGTCCTGCTCAATACACACATAGTGTACTAGTGTAATTTTATAGTCAAGATAAACTAATACCAAATTACACTACAATATTCCAATGGTTTGTCTCAATCCATCTTGGTTGTGAGATACTATTTATAATTTATAAGGAACTGATAACATAATGTTCTATGTGACACCACACATCATGTTATCTATAATATAAATTAAATGAACAACTACATTTAACTAAATACAGACATTTGACCAATGTGATTTTCATTTCAAAATAAATATTCATACAAAAAGCTAGGCTTTTAGTATACATACTAACATCAAGATGGTTAAATCCGAGTCGCAATCCACCTAGAAGGCCCAACGACTACAAGTAAATGTAATTCTAGAGGAGCCTCCCGCACTGGTCTATGAAGAAAAGGAAAAGGTTTAAGTTCATCCTAATCGAGCAGAGGCTACTACCTTCATAACAGCTGATCAGAGCACAGAAAAGAAGGCGGAACTAGTTGTCTGCTTGAGGCAGAACTATGATGTGTTCATGTGGGTGACTCATGAGCTCCCGTGCATCTCACCGACAGTAGTCCAGCACGAATTGCATGTCCGACCAGATGCCAGGTCGATCAAGCAGAAGAAAAGAGATTTTAGCTCGGAGCAAAACTAGATTATCTGAGCAGAAGTGGAGAAGCTGCTGGAGACTGGCCATATACGCGAGGTGTAATTCCCGAGTTGGCTAGCCAACGTAGTGTTGGTCTCCAAGCTGGGAAATAAATGGCAGGTCTGCATCGACTTCCACGACCTAAACAAAGTATACCCAAAGGACTGGTACCCGCTGCCTCGAATTGATCAAATAGTGGACTCTACAGCGGATTGCAAGCTGATCTACATCATGGATGCGTACCAGGGCTGCCACCAGGTGTCGCTCGTCGGAGAGGATCAAGAGAAGTTTAGTTTCATCACGACTGACGGGACCTTTTGATACAATGTAATGTCGTTCGGACTGAAGAACGCCAGAGCCACCTACCAGAGATAGATGAACAAGGTGTTCCGACGGCAGATCAACCAAAACATGGAGGTATACGTAGACGACATTCTGATAAAGTCCTTTTGAGCCATTGATCTCTGTGCAGATATTGAGGAGATCTACCGAACGCTATGGAGGTACGGAATCAAGCTCAATCCAAATAAGTACCTGTTTGGGGCAAGGAGCAGGCGCTTTCTCGGTTACATCGTGATCGAGCGGAGAATTGAAACAAATCCAAGCAAAGTAAAGGCGCTCCAAGATATGCCTCCACCACAAAACCTGAAGGAAACTCAACGACTGACCAGATGGATCACTACCTTGTCAAGATTCATATCCAAGTCGTCTGATCGAAGTCACCCTTTCTTCAAAGTGTTGCGCCGAGCCATGAAATTTCGATGGGGTATTGAGTGCGATAAAGCGCTAGAGGAGGTCAAGACTTATTTAACCTCTTTCCTATATTAGCAAAGCCCATTATTAGGGAGCTGCTCTGAATGTACCTGCCATCCTTAGAGCAAGCTATTGGCTCTACGTTGGTGTGACAGAATGGCGCTGAACAATAGTCGATGTACTTTTTGAGACACATATTGAAAAATGTTGAGTGCCGTTACACCTGTCTCAAGAAACTGGCATACGGGTTGGTCCTCGCCGCTCGGAGGTTACGCCCCTACTTTCTGTCACATTCCATAATTGTGTTAACTAAAGGCACTCTAGGAAAAGTCCTCCTCAACCTCAAAGCATTCAGCTGGCTAATCAAGTGGACCACAAAGCTAAGCAAATTTGATATATAGTACCAGCCCAGGTTGGCCATCAAGGCATAAGCCTTAGCTGACTTTGTAAATAAAGTGCAGAACGCCTAGCCGGAAGCAACCTTGAGGATATATGTCGATGAATCGTCCATCTGACAAGGCAGCGGAGTGGGTATACTGTTGATATCACCATGTGAAGACAGAATGCATCTGTCCATTAGGCTGGACTATTGCGCTACAAACAATGAGGTAGAGTATGAAGCATTGATCGTCGGCCTGCAAGCAGCCAAGCATGTGGGGGTCACTCGAGTCCTTATCCACTCGAATTCCCAGCTAGTAGCACAACAACTCTCAGGTACTTTTAAAATAAATAATGCCCGACTCAGATCATATGCTGAAGCTTTCAAGAAACTGAAGGCAGGATTTCAAGAAGTCGCTATACCAAAGATCCCCCGGTCAGACAAGCAGTACGCGAACGAGCTGGCCAAGTTAGCAAGTTCATTGAATCCTGTGGTACTGGATAAGCTGATCGAACGTGTCATGTTGGTGGCTCACACTGAAAGGACGGCAAAAATAGGAGCCTCCAGTGATTGGAGGACGCCTTTGATTGAGTTCTTCCAATCAAGAAGCATATCGGCCGACGAGGAGCAAGCCTATTACTGAAGAAGAGGGTCAGACGGTTCACGTTAATTGGAGATCACCTATATAAAAGAACTTTCTCGAGACCACTGCTCAAGTGTGTTGGATCGGAAGACATTCAGTACATCCTGTAAGAAGTTCACCAAGGCTCCTGCGGAAGTCATCCGAGCGGCCGATCGTTGGCAAGAAAAATCCTATTAGCAAGGTACTTCTGGCCTACCTTGCAGGTGGATAATGCCGGAACAATGTCCACTTGCCTATCTTGTCAAAAATATCAGAACACATTGCACCTGCCGACTGAATAGCTAAAAGCATCCATCGTGTCATGTCTGTTCGACCAGTGAGGCATGATATTGTAGGACCTTTCCCATGGCGATCGGTCAAAAAAGATTCATACTTGTGACGGTGGACTATTTTTCCAAAGAGGTAGAGGCCGAACCACTAGCCAAGATAACCGAGCAAATGGTTATCAAGTTCTTATGGCAAAGTATCATATGCCAATTTGGTGTCCCACACAAACTGGTCTCCGACAATGGAAGACAATTTTAACGATGAAGACTCAGGGAATGGTGCACATGCTATGGTATAACACATACTTTCACTTCAGTGGCTTACCTGCAAAGCAATGGCCAAGCAGAGGTCACTAATAAAGAGTTTCTCACAGAACTCAGGGCTTGGCTCGACCATATGGGAGGGAGTTGGGTGGATAAGCTGACAAGCATACTATGGTCTTATCGTACCATTCCTCGGGAGACCATTGGCATTACCCCATTCCACCTAGTGTATGGAGGAGAAGCAATGATACCAGTCGAGATTGGTATAGAGTCCGATCGACGACAAATGTACTACGAAGACAATCCCGAGCGATGACTTATGGAGCTAGACCTGATAGATGAAGTCAGAGATAAAGCTGTCGTCCGGCTAATGACATATCGGTAGATGATGAAGCAAAATTACAAGAAAAGAGTTATTCCTAGATCGTTCTAGGTCGGTGACTTAGTCTGGAAAAGAGTAAAGTCAGTCGGTGACGTGACCAAGCTGGCGGCGCCATAGGGAGGACCCTACAAAGTGATACAGAAGCTCAGGTCAAGGTCGTATTACCTACAGGATGAGAATGGAAGGAATCTCGATCGACCATGGAGTACAAACCATTTACAGTCCTATAGGGCGAGATAATAAGCGTGCAATAGAATTAATGTAAATTGTGAAACCATTTATTCTATGAATGCAAGGAACTTTAAACAAAGATTCACTAAGTGTCAAAAACTCTCAATCCACTCAGGCGAGTTATATGCGAGCATACTCTCGTGCCTCAAGATTATAAGCCACGGGGTTCAGACCGGGCGTGTCCTAGATCACGAGCAGCTCAGCTGTATTATAAGTGAGAAAGCCCTCGTGCCTAAGTGTCAAAGACTTTCGATCCGCTCGGGCGAGTTGTAAGCAAGCATACTCTCGTACCTCGAGATTATAAGCCACGGGATTTAGATCGGGCATGTCCTAAACTCATGAGCCAATCGGCTGTGCTATAAGTGAGTAAAGCCCTCGCGCCTAAGTGTCTAAGACTCTTGACCCGCTTGGGCGAGTTATAAATGAACATGCTCTTGCGCCAAGATTATAAACCATGGGATTTAGACCGGGCGTCTCCCAGACTCACGAGCCACTCGACCTTATTATAAGCGAGCAAAGCTCTTATGCCTGAGTGTCAAAGACTCTCAACCTACTCGGCCAAGTTACAAGTGAGAGGAGCCCTCGCGCTATGTGTCAAAAACTCATGAGCCACTCAGTCATGTTATAAGTGAGCTTAGTTCTCACATCTCAAGACTCTTGAGCCGTTCCACCACGTTATAGGTTGGCCAAGTTTTCACGTCTAAGTGTTTAAGGCTCAAGTGCCTCTCAGCTATGCTCTACCTTAATCCCTCGTATTGCATAGATGAGTATACATGGCCCTATCCTCTGTGATATAGATAAATTAAAAGAGAGAATTCTAAAGTCCCGAATGGGCATGTATTGATTGATACTTAGAAATTTCTATAAGTTGCTTGTAGAGAGTACAAAAAGCTGATGAGAAGGTTGAAAAGGAAACTAAGCAAGATAATCGAGCACGTCATCCAGAAGCGACTCGGTGATTTGCTCCCTCTTTATAATTTTACTTGGCATATCAGGGAAGAGGTAGCCACTATCCTTCAGCTATCAAAGGTTGTTGTCAATGCCATAGTCAAAGACACAGAGTGTACGGTCGATAAATATTTCATTGAAAGTGTCAGAGTGAAGGTAATTTACTCTGAAAGATTCCAACAGGTCGGGTTCCTCCTCTTTGAACTTGTTGAAAGTCACCTTGGATGCCTCCAACTCAGCCTTTAGGGCAGCTAGCTTAGCATCTTTCTCACCAAGCAAGAGCTTGCTCGTCGCCTGCTCTACAGTTCGGCTAACTTGCTCGGCTGCCAAAGCAGCTTCTGCCTCTTTAAGATTCTGGGTCTTACCAAGACCTGAGCCTCCTTGTTTTTGATGTCAAAGTCTTTGATGACTCAGAATTTCCTGACGTTGGCAGAGTTTATCTTCGACTCAAAGTTAAGAGTCTGCTTGGTTAACCGATCGAGTTGGAGGGTCTACTCGTGATTCTTGTTGTTCTCTACGTTGAGCATCCGTTTAGAGCCTAGAAGCTGCTCGGAACTCTGGTCCAAGTCTTTCTTCAAGCAGGCCACCTCCGCAGTTAGTTGCTCAATGCGAGACCGGGAGGTTTCTGATTGCCCGACCGAGGCATGTACCTGATGGAGCTCGTGCTCCAGGAACGTTAGCCTTTGCCACATGGCCAGAATCTCCATCTAAAACTACAAGAAGGAATAGCTAATCAATGTCGATTGGGAGAAACATAGAAAAGACTTCGTTAAAATTTACCCCAGTAGATTTCTGAGTGAAGCCGTCAGCGAGCTCCCCGAGCGGAATAGTCACCACTTTGGCCCTAACATCTGCCCAGGTTTGCGCTACGGGACCTTAGATGGTTATTTGCTATTGCAGGGAACGCGGCTCGGCGTCATCAGGATGATGCCACTCGTCGGTGGGCAAGCGAACGATGGCCCTGATGCTTCATCAGCCACTTGGGTCAAAAGACTCTAAGGTGGTTGGGCCCTTGGATTTGGACATTGGGGAGGATCGCATTATCGATATCGAGGCGGTCGGGCTGATCGACGGAGGTGGTAGCTAGTAAGCTATAAGCGAAGCAACGATCACCCCAGTGCAGAGAGAGATGGAGTTCGGTCGGAAGAAAATAGAGTGGGTAGGGCAGCCTCCCTCTCAGGGACTGCTAAAGATGAAATTTCTCCCCGCTCGGACAGAGGGCCGGAAGTTGACGGAGCAGAAGCTTGTAGAGCTGAAGTTGCCGAGCAAGAAGAGGCCTCCGCTCGGTGACTCTTGTGGCATTGAAGTAGCTGCTCACCAGAAGTGGCTGACTCTGAAGGCACCACGATCGGCATCATGGATTGTCATTCGAGGGGCAACTCGCTAGTTATGGCCTTTGTGTCGCTAGCTGCCACCTGGATTTTCCTTGCTTCGTCGGTCGGCTCTTCTGAGTACTCGACTGGCAACAGGCCCCGACTCTCCAACTCGGCAATGCCTTTGGTGTTGATCTCCGCATTGGCAAGCTTGCTCTTGCCGCTTAGCTATGCCCTCACATGATTTGAGCTGCAAAAAAGGAAGAGAAATTAGTTAAATTCAAAGACGACATGAATAAAAAGGGCATACCTAGGTGGACGGGTAGTCGCATTCGAATAGGGCTTAGCCCAAACACATACAGGACCCCCTCCATTAACAGCCTATATATGTGATACTTCTAACCTGCCAAGCTCGCGGTTGCTTGAAGGTAGTCCGAGGCCGGCTGTGATATCGACCGACTGGAGGAGACTTCGCCAATTCTATCTGCCAGTTGGTCAGAAAGTCAGACCGGACAGGGAGACAGACGAAGAAGTAATGCTCCCTCCAGTGCTTATTTGAGGAAGACATTTTATCGAAGTAAATGGCTCTTACTCAGGCTTGAAACAAAAAGATACCCGGCTCGGATAGCTTAGGGTAGTAAAAGTAATGAAACACATAGGGTACTAAGGGAATCCCGTGTAAACAAAATAGTATGACTACCCGCACAGTAGTCTAAAAGAGTTAGACACTAATTGATACAAAGAAATATGAAAATATCTACAAACTTTAGAGAAAAATGGGTGAATGTGAAAGTGCAGGTCGATAAAAAACTGATCTTTAAAGAAGAACAGAAAACCATCTTGAGACATATGAGGGCGGGCATAGGCAAACGGAATAACGATTTGATAACCCTCGAGGAAACGATAGGTTAATTGCATCCGGTCAACCTCATCGCTGTTAAATTTGGATTCGGTGGAGGTGTACTAGAGCACGGGGACGGCCGGGGAAGAATGAGGAGATTCAACCATGAAGTAGAGAAAAGGAGGAAGATTAAGGATTCAAAGAAAGAAAGGAGAGATGACTTACTACAAAGAAAATCACCGACGAAGGCTGTGGACGAAGAAGCAGAGAAGATGACGGTGAATGCGAGGAAGACGATAGGGTAAAAGAAAAAGCTGGAGGCTTAAAAACTTGAAGGATGGCCGCTCTAAGCCGTCTAATCGAGGGCTTTGGAAAATGAGGATTCATCGTGACCATTGAATTCAAAAAGCTACCCGTCACATCAAACTCAAGCAGTTATATGTCACATCACACATGTGGCGGTATGCAAAGGTGACACATGACATTCGGTTACAGGTAGCATTAATGACGAGGCAGAAAGCTTGATTACAATATATGACCAAGTACTTTGTATTAATGGATGGAGATCTGAACAATTTTTAAGAAATCAGGATGACACCAGCCGAAGCAATTAGCTAAAAACATTCTAATAGAATTCTTAATTCTTTATTTCACACCTGTTCAGATTAGCTAAAATAATTAACACTAAATATTCTTAATTTTTATTAAAAAAAAAAACTTATATCACTATAATTTATAATCTAATTTTGATTTGCATGGCCAACTCAAGTCTGCCTTGCTTCTCCCCATCTCACTTAGAGGCTTGGATCCTCTGGACCACCCATCCATTCCATCAATATATACAAGGAGATCATATTTTGGATCATTTTTTACGTCCAGAGGATATCATGTGCCTCACTTGGACCAGCAACTTGCAATGACATGCTTAGACCCATTTTTAAATGAATTTAAAAAAATAATCCAATTAATTGAAACTATTTGATGGGACAAAGCAATCCGATGTCCCAACCCAAATAGTTGATACCTGTCACAGAAAAGTTTAGGTGGGTTGAGGCCAAGACGTCCTTCTGCTACAATTGGATTGCATGTTTTGGATGTTGAATTTTATCTTGATATTTGGTGGGTTAACAGGTTGTTTTTAACGGGCATATTATGACATCATGGAACAAATCTATTAAGTGATTTAATTAATGCTATGTGAGTTTGTATTATTTAATATGAGTTTACATGTGAAAAAACTTGTTAACTTGATCTGTTTATTAATGATAAGTTGATAATAAGGATGTAAATTAATTGAGTCGAATATGTAGAAAAATTTAAGGTTTGAATTCGGCTCGAAATAAGTATATTCGAGTTCGAGCTCGATTTGAAGCTCGAAAAATTCAAAATGTTTGGTTCGAGTTCGGTTCGAATTAGGGCTCGGGTTTGAGTTCGGCTCGAAATATTAGAATATGTTCATAAATTATTCGAATTATTACTAAAAATAAGTTCGAAAGGTTCGAAATTAATTTATTTAATATATATTTAACTTATATTAATAAATATTAAAGCTCGCGAGCGACTCGAACAATATAATTTGGGCTCGAGTTCGGTTAAAAAAAAGTTTAAATATTTTCAAGTTTGGCTCGAATTCAATAAATTTAAATATGGATCGAATATTTTTTGAGCTAGCTCAAAAAACTTACGAGCTGATTCGATTCGTTTCTAGCCCTTGTTGATAACGATGTTGGATATTGGGGCCTTAATGGACCAATATGGTTTTGTGGAAAAATCGGAATGCCATCAATAGATAAAAGTCGTAATTGACTTCAAAATTGAAATCTACGTTTCGCGTAGATAAATTTAGACTATTAATTTACTCAAAACCGATTAAAGATGAATGAGAAATTAATTGTTTAAAGTCGGTTCAAATAAACATTAATTATTCATTAATGATATATATAAGGAAATGCATGGGAGAATAGTCCCACATCGGAAATTTTCGATATGCATTCTTTGCTTATTAATGATGCTGTGTTAATGGAGTTAACTCAGAAAAAAGACCAGGTGCTCTCTTCTCAGGGGCGAGCAGGCGCTCGCACCTGTGAGCCCGCCACGTACGCAATGGGCGCTTTGTAGGCGCACTTTGCACGTACGTCCAAAGGACATTGCAGTACCTACGTGGCACTCGGGTGATGTATCAGGCTCGTATCTAACATGGCAATGTCTATGTGGCATCCACGTGGGCAAGAAGAGATGACTGGACTGTTGATTGGGCAAACGGATGGCAACCGTTGATCAAAGAGGTGTGATAGATCACTTGTGATGTGATCTAGAGCGTTGGATCGCGAAGAGTCACGATCTGACCGCTTGGGATGAGGCTTGATCTGAAGCATCGGATCAAATGGATCAGTAGATCCAGATATGAGGGTTACAACTCTTCAGATCTGATGGATGAGATTAAAGTGGGATATGTGAAGAGTTATAACTCTTCAGAATGGACGATCCAGATCAATCCAGCCCAAAGAACACATCCTCTCACCCAAAAAGGCAATATCAATCGAATCATCGAATTCATCTATTCTACTCTCTCTGAGCATTCATCTCATCTTGTGCATTTAAGAGTTCAAAAAGCCTACGAGAAGGTTCGCTGGTCTCGGAATTCGGAGTACTACGATTCCGAGACGTTCGTCGTTGTATCTTGGGAACGAATTGTTGCTATCCATTAGCACCGTAGCGGAGCAATATCGTTTACGGAGATAGTGTTGAACACTAGCCTCGACGATCAGTATCAGTTTGCGTACTCCGGGAGATACCGGTTCCAACAGTCGTAAACGATATTGTGCAAACTGATATGGCTACTTCCAACGACGTTCCGACCGCCATTCCGCCAACATCAATTCCGCACGGAGAAAAGCCGGAGAAATTCAGCGGAGCCGACTTCAAAAGATGGCAGCAGAAAATGTTGTTTTATCTAACGACGCTAAACCTTGTACGATTTTTGCAGGAAGACCCGCCAGTCGCTACAGAAGGTAGTAAGGCTGCTTGCGATGCATGGTCACACGGAGATTTCCTGTGCCGCAACTATATTCTCAACGCCTTGAACAACACGCTGTATAACGTGTATTGTTCATTGGAGACGACGAAGTCTTTGTGGGAATCACTTGAGAAGAAATACAAGACCGAAAATGCCGGATGAAGAAATTCATCGTCGGTCGGTTTCTGGATTTCAAGATGGTGGACTCTAAGAGCGTCTCAGCTCAAGTCCAAGATATGCAATTAATACTGCATGATCTGGGCGCCGAAGGCATGAAGCTGAACGAGTCATTCGCAGTAGCTGCGGTAATTGAGAAGCTCCCTCTGTCATGGAAAGACTTCAAGAATTACCTCAAGTACAAGTAAAAGGAGATGGGACTGGAAGACTTGATCCTGAGGCTACGAATAGAGGAGGATAATCAAAAATTATCCGACTCTAGAGGAACCAAGCGGACTACTGACGAAATGTCCAACCTGGTCGAGCCAAACGCCAAAAAGCCGAAGCAGTTCAAGAAGAAGGCTCAAGCAAAGAAGTTCAAGGGCTCTTGCTACAACTGTGGAAAGTCAGGACACATGTCAAAGGACTGCAGACACCCGAAGAAGCCAACAAAGGGACCAAAAGATGCTGCAAACCACGTCGCAACCTCTCTTGAGGACTTGGATCTCACTGCGGTCGTATTTGAATCCAATACAGTGGAGGATAACCCAAAGAAGTGGTGGATCGATACTGGAGCAACTCATCATATCTGTTCAGATAAGGCGATGTTCTCCAAGTATACTCCGATAAATGGAAGGAAGCTCTATATGGGCAATTCCACGACATCTCCGATCGTCGGACTCAGAAAAGCTATTCTGAAGATGACGTCTGGAAAGGAGCTAACTCTGATTGATGTGCTCCATGTTCCCGACATCAGAAAGAATCTAGTTTCTGGATCGGCACTTGTTAAGGTCGGGTTTAGACTAGTGTTCCAGTCCAACAACTTTGTCCTTACGAAGAATGGTGTCTTCGTAGGAAAGGGGTACTTAGAACAAAGTATATTCAAAATGGTTGTAATGACTGTACTCCGAAAATTTGATGGTAATAAAATAATTGCTTCCAGCTATGTGGTTGAGTGTTTCAATTTGTGGCATGATTGACTCGGACATGTGCATAATAATACTCTGAAACGTCTCGTCAAACTAAATTTATTACCGAACGCCAATATTGACGAAACACACAAATGTGAAGTGTGTGTGGAAGCTAAAATGACGAAACTACCTTTTCATTCGGTGGAAAGGTCAACGACTCCTCTAGAGTTAATACATAGTGATCTATGTGACTTGAAATTTGTGCAAACTAGAGGAGGTAAAAAGTATTTCATTACTTTTATCGATGACTGCACGAGGTTCTGTTATGTCTTTCTTTTAAGAAGTAAAGACGAAGCCTTAGAGGCATTCAGAACCTATAAAACAGAAGTTGAAAATCAACTTGACAAACGAATTAAAATAATTCGTAGCGATAGAGGTGGAGAATATGGTGCACCGTTTGATGAATTTTGTTCAGATTCTGGCATTATCCATCAAACAACGGCGCCTTACTCACCTCAATCGAATGGTGTTACTGAACGTAAAAATCGAACACTAAAAGAGATGGTGAATGCCTTGTTGATAAGTTCAGGCTTACCTCAAAACTTGTGGGGGGGAGCAATATTATCGGCAAATCACATTCTCAACAAAATCCCTCATAAGAAAAGTGATAAAACTCTATACGAACTATAAAAAGGCCGCAAGCCATCGTACAAATACCTGAAAGTGTGGGGGTGCTTGGCAAAGGTCGAAGTACCTAAACCAAAGCAAGTAAAGATCAGACCTAAAACGTTCGATGCGGTATTTGTCGGATATGCCCATAATAGTAGTACATATCGTTTCCTAGTTCACAAATCAGACATTCCTGATATTCATGTGGGAACAACCTTAGAATCTCAGAATGCGATATTCTTTGAAAACGAATTCCCAAATAAGAAGGAAAACGTTGAAAATGATAACAACGGAAGTTAAAACGAAAATGACATTACCGAACTTAGCTGTTATAAAAGGACTATTGACGATCAAAGCGAAGGGCCACGTCGTAGCAAACAGGCTAGAGTTGAGAAATCGTTCGGGCCAGATTTCATGATTTTCATGTCGAAAATGGACCCAAGAACATTAAGTGAAGCTCTCTCTAGTCTCGATGCTCCAATGTGGAAAGAAGCTGTCAACAGTGAAATCGAATCCATCGTGAATAATCATACTTGGGAATTAGTAGACCTTCCTTCTGGTAATAAACCATTAGGTTGTAAGTGGATACTAAAATGTAAGTATAAAGTTGATGGATCAATTGACAAGTATAAGGTCAGACTTGTAGCCAAGGGGTACAAGCAAGAGGAAGGCCTTGATTACTTCGATACCTACTCACCGGTGACAAGGATTACGTCCATTCGAGTACTAATAGCTATTGCAGCACTGTATGACCTTGAAATACATCAAATGGATGTTAAGACTGCGTTCTTAAATGGTGAGTTGGAAGAAGAAATTTATATGGAGCAACCCGAGGGGTTCGTGGCTCCAGGAAATGAGAAAAAGGTGTGTCGACTAGTTAAGTCATTATACGGACTTAAGCAAGTGCCTAAACAATGGCACGAAAAATTTGACAAAGTAATGTTGTCAAACAAATTCAGAATAAATGAATGTAACAAATGCATTTATGTCAAAGACACACCTAAAGGTTATGTAACCGTCTGTCTATACGTAGACGACATGCTAATAATGGGCAGTAATCATGATATAATCATGACTACAAAGAAAATATTGACCAAAAATTTCGATATGAAAGATATGGGTCAAGCAGATGTTATATTAGGAATTAAAATTCTCAGGACATCAGAAGGGATAGTTCTTACACAATCCCATTATGTAGAGTCAGTATTGAAAAGATTCAATGCGTACAATCTCTCTACAGTAAAAACACCTATGGATCTAAGGCAACACTTAGCGAAAAACCATGGTGAGACCTTATCGCAGTTGGAATATTCTCGGATAATAGACAGTTTGATGTATCTCACAAACTGCACACGTCCGGATATTGCCTATGCAGTCAACAAGCTGAGTCATTTTACGAGTAATCCAAACGACACTCATTGGAAAGCATTGATGCGAGTTCTTAGATATTTGAAATATACTATGAACTATGGATTACATTATGGAAAATATCCTGCTGTGCTGGAGGGATATTGTGATGCTAATTGGATATCAGATACAAAAGACTCCAAATCCACTAGTGGATATGTTTTCACGATCGGTGGGGGAGTAGTATCTTGGAAATCCACTAAGCAGACGTGCATTGCTCGGTCAACTATGGAATCCAAGTTTATAGCACTAGACAAAGCAGCTAAGAAAGTTGAATGGCTCTGGAAGATATTCCGAGCTGGACGAAACCTGTGCCTGCCGTACTGATCCACTGTGATAGTCAATCAGCAATTGGAAGGGCACAGAGTAATATGCACAATGGGAAGTCACGACATATACGTCGTAGACATAATACCATTAGGCAGTTGATCTCGAATGGAGTGATTGCAATCAACTATGTTAAGTCCAAAGATAATTTGGTAGATCCTCTTACAAAAGGGTTGAGTCGAGATCAAGTATATTGCTCGTCAAGAGGAATGGGATTAAAAATCTACAACTAAAAAATGACTGTAGCGGTAACCCAACCTTGTTGACTGGAGATCCCAAGATCTTGGTTCAATGGGACAACGAAGTTATATAAGTTGTGTTACAGCACATGAGATATTTTATCTCTATCCTAATCCTAGGATGAATTTGTGTTGTCCTACCTCATGTAGTGAGGTTAAGCTTATGCTTTTAGTGACTTATATACCTTATAAGGTGGAGTATGGTAGGATACTCCTGATAGAAGTGTCACCTATATGAGTGTGAAGACAGGCCGCTTCAATGAAACACTCATAAATCAAAGATGGTTTCCATGGCCGAAACGGAACCAACCATGAGAACCTAAAGTAGGTGAGATAGGTCTCTGTGTGGGTGTTATTGTCTTAGTATACACCAACAGCTGAGCAGTTCAAGACATCACGTTCACTGCGCAGCCTAGTATACTCGATAGCATTCCACTATGGAAGGTTCAAAGCCACAAGCTACCTCTCCCGATGCAGTGACTTATCGATTAGACTCTTGTAAAGTGTCAGCATGCATACACGCATTGCATTAATTTCCATTCATGTGGGGGATTGTTGGATATTGGGACCTTAATGGACCAATACAGTTTTGTGGAAAAATTGGAATGCCATCAATAGATAAAAGTCGTAATTGACTTCAAAATTGAAATCTACGTTTCGCGTAGATAAATTTAGACTATTAATTTGCTCAAAACCGATTAAAGATGAATGAGAAATTAATTGTTTAAAGTCGGCATAAATAAATATTAATTATTCATTAATGATATATATAAGGAAATGCATGGGAGAATAGTCCCACATCGAAAATTTTCGATATGCATTCTTTGCTTATTAATGATGTTGTGTTAATGGAGTTAACTCAGAAAAAAGACCAGGTGTTCTCTTCTCAGGGGCGAGCAGGTACTCGCACCTGTGAGCCCGCCACGTGCGCAATGAGCGCTTTGTAGGCGCACTTCGCACGTACGCATTGAGGAGCTTAAATTTATGCTCCAGAGGACATTGCAGTACCTACGTGGCACTCGGGTGACGTATCAGGCTCGTATCTGACATGGCAATGCCTATGGGCATCCACGTGGACAAGAAGAGATGACTGGACTGTTGATTGGGCAAGTGGATGGCAACCGTTGATCAAATAGGTGTGATGGATCACTTGTGATGCGATCTAGAGCGTTGGATCGTGAAGAGTCACGATCTGACCGCTTGGGATGAGACTTGATCTGAATCGTCAAATCAAATGGATCAGTAGATCCAGATCCGATGACTAATGACAATAGGCGAGATCTGAGGGTCACAACTCTTCAGATCTGATGGATGAGATTAAAGTGAGATATATGAAGGGTTATAACTCTTCAGAATGGACGATCCAGATCGATCCAGCCCAAAGAACACATCCTCTCACCCAAAAAGGCATTCAACCTCTTCATTTGGTATAAATAGAACCCTCCAGATGCTGGAAATATCAATAGAATCATCGAATTCATCTATTCTACTCTCTCTTGAGCATTCATCTCATCTTGTGCATTTAAGAGTCCAAAAAGCCTACGAGAAGGTTCGCTAGTCTCGGAATTCGGAGTACTACGATTCCGAGACGTTCGTCGTTGTATCTTGGGAACGAATTGCTGCTATCCGTTAGCACCGTAGCGGAGCAATATCATTTACGAAGATAGTATTGAACACTAACCTCGACGATCAGTATCAATTTGCGTACTCCGGGAGATACCGGTTCTAACAAACGAGTCCATTGTCATATATAGATTGTGGTCCCCTAAAGATACGATAATTAAAGATCTCCTTATTATCCATTGGTAAGGAGGGTGTGGTGTCGTCGTCCAAATCCATAGGTAAGCTAAGATCTGTACTTTTTTGATTGTCGGATAACAATGATGACACAAAGAACAACTATCGTATTCAAGTTCTTCATTTTTAATTTCTATATTTATTTTTCATGGTAAACTACATGTCACTATTTTTCTTTTTGTCAGATTCATTATGTTACTAGAATCTTGATTTAGAATTCATCATCTAGAAATTTTAGGATTCTAAACCGGTATAATTACATTGAATCTTAGGTTTTGAATTGCAAGTTGAAGTGAGTTAGATGACAAACTTTATATTAAAACAAAAACAATAAAGAATTTTGTGGACGATTTAAAGGAAGATTTCAATTCAAGAGTATTATTGTCATGGTATTTTCTTTTTTTTTTAAAAAATTATACATCTAATCTCATATAGTAAATATTTTAATTAACATGCAACATTAGATCTACATTTACTAGATTTTATCATAATAATCGTGTGTTGTTTAGACTTGTCCTGATATAGTCGTGTTCGTATTAAGTAGAATTTTTTATTAGTGAGATATAGTTTAATTTTAAATATTATTTTAAATTATGTAGTGCCCCTTCTAGTGAAATCATTCTGCGAAGGTTGAATAAACTCTGATGGTTTATCTCCTTTTAGAATGTATGTGGTTGTCCTGAAGACTATACTACGATTTTATCTTTTAACTCATTATTAAAAATATAAAATAAAATGATTAATTTTTTTATTTTTTTAAACTCGATTTCATTAAAATATTATAAAACTTTTAATTTAAATTTATTTAATTATTTAAATTTTTATATTCTTAATCTTTATTAATTGATTAATAAATTTGACTTTTCATTGTGGATTTGTGCTTAGAATTCAGCCAAAAACCTTAAATGAAATATATATTTTTTTTTAGCTTCATAATTAAGTTATATATATATATATATATATATATATATATAAAACCTTAAATGAAATATATATTTTTTTTAGCTTCATAATTAAGTTATATATATATATATATATATATATATATATATATATATATATATAAAGTTTTGAAGAGGCCGCTAAGATGATGTTAATAGGATTTCACCTTTCATCATTGATGCGATGATATGAAGGGGCCTACCCCGCAGAGGGTCAATGACCCTATATCATCGGTCAGTTGGGTGACCCACTCGTCCAACCGGGATAAAGAAGGCCTGATCTGACACCATCCCAGCTCGGCCAAGTACCTAGCTTTTGGCGTTCAGAGAGATGAGTATCGCAGGAGACTCGCCGAGCTACCATCTCGCTCGGCCTCACATCAATCCTTGAAATCGGGAAAACAGAGTCACGACCGAACAAACTGCATTCAGACATGACGAGATTAAAGCTGAGCGGCTCGCAGATCCCCTGCACGACATACCAGCGGTCGTTCTGCGATGACAGTGGAATATTGGCCGAGCGGCCATCTCGCTCGGCCCAAGGACAGAACGACACTCGGAGGGATGAAGGCTAGCCGGGCGGCTCTCCCGCTCAGCCCAGTAACAGACAACAGGAGGATCTATCGATATCCTTTTGGGAACCAGTGCCACCGACAGGCGGCATGGTTGGCAGCATGGTCAGGCAGAAGATCGTACGATGGAAGCTTCCACTGTCACGTCAGAGATATGCTCGGATCGTTAAGGTATGATGTTAGGGACACTGTCGTGACATTCTTTTCAAGGAAAGCTTTGAGAAGCGTGCACGCCTCGAGGAGCGTGCACGCGCACTTCCGGAACCCTATATAAAGAGGCCCAAGCTTCATCGTAGGTACACAAAATTATTGTTACTACACTGTTCCTCTACTTTCCGTCTCTTTGCTCCACTACTTTCCCATCGTTGGCGACTGACTTGAGCGTCGAAGGGCCCACGTCGGGGAACCTTTCCCTAGCTCGGCATTGACGTTATGGTGGTTGTAGGTCCATCTTGTTCAAGGTCTACGCAGTCAACAGGAGCGCCACATCTCCAGTATATATCGCCTCGACGCTCAGATAGGATCAATTTGGTCGTCTGTGAGAATGCACTTGCATCCAAGCCAAGAAGATGGAAGAGGTTAGACGACTTCACATCGTAATGCTCACTCAAGAGGAGCTCAACATGCTTGTGCAAGCTTGAGCAGCAAAAATAGTCAAGCAACAACAGCAGAAGGCACTAGCCGATCGGCTGGCGCAACAGGTAACATTGGCGTCAGGAGGGTGAGCGACGCATGAGGACCGGTCGGAACAACTCTCCATCTGGGGACAAAACAGAGGGCCGACCGGCACGCAGGGAGAAGCACCGCTCGCCCCGATACCATTCCACCGAGCAATATTCCAAACGCCCTCCGAAATCACACAGGCAAATCAAGAACGGGGATTCTCTTCAGACGAAGCGCCCGTTCGGGACACACAAAAAGGTAAGGGGCCCCATACGACGCGTCTCCCGAGCGGATCAACCGCTATTTCTCTAACGCAATATTATAAGACCCTTTGCCGAGACACTATGCTCCACTGGCGATCGGGGAATACAGCGGATCGATCGACCCCGACGATCATCTAGGTAAGTTCGACAACGCCGCCACACTTCATCAATATACAGATGGGGTGAAGTGCCGAGTCTTCCTCACCACACTCTCCGGCTCAGCACAACGCTGGTTTAGAAGACTGTCAGATAGGTCAATACGAAGATTCAAGGACTTCCGAATGACCTTCTTATATCATTTTGCAAGCAACAGGCGCTACCAAAAGACAAGCGTTGGTTTGTTTTCCTTGAAGCAAGGACCGAGAGAAACTCTCCGACCGTGCATCCAGCGTTTCAACCAGGTAGCCATGGATATCCCTTCTGTCTCATCTGAGACCATGATGAATGTATTCACCCAGGGGCTCGTCGAAGGAGACTTCTTCCGGTCGCTCATCAGAAAGTCATCCTGGGATTATGACCACATGCTCAAGAAGGCTAATGAGTACATAAATGTGGAAGAGGCCCAGACATCGAGAAGGAAGGAGGCACCAGTCGAACCCTTGGCGCCAACTGAAGCCGACCGTCGAGCAGCCACCAATCACCGAGGGGGCCAAGAGCCGAAGGAGTGCGGCCACACCAGAAGACGAGGGTGCATGCCATGCAGCATGTAGCTTTCAAACAGCAAAAGATATCAAAGAGCAAGGTATGAACATCTATGTTCTGTTCCTTCCACCAGTCGGCATCGCACAACACACGTGATTGTCACGGTCTAACGATGATCGCCAGACCGACTCCAAGGGGATATCGCCGTCGATCTCCCTCTCCCGACTGGAGACACGGGCATCAATCCGCCGGTCGGCGGGAAGATGCAAGAAGATCATCCGAGCGATAACAACATCATCAGCGGAGTACTGATTCTTCTCAGGCCTCGCGCGAGCGAAACAAACCATCCACTCGGGAGGAGGAAAACAGAAGCAATGCCGCTCGGGGAGAAATAAACATCATCGTCGGTGGACCGACCAACGACGACTCTAACCGAGCCAGGAAGTCATATGCTCGACGGCTGGAGATTCATGCAGTAGGCTGCAGTCGAGAGAAGGCGAACAGGCCCAAAATCAGCTTCAGACCCCGTGACCTCGAGGGAGTAGAAGCCCCTCATGATGACGCCTTCATCATCCGAGCGGTAATCGTAAATTATACTATTCATCGAATTTTTGTTGACATAGAGAGTTCGGTGAACATAATTTTCAAAAAGGCTTTCGAGCAACTCCAGATCGACCGAGGCGAGCTACTGCCAATGACGACCCCACTATATGGGTTCATTGGCAACGAGGTTTTGCCGATTCGCTAAACCAAGTTGGTCATATCGCTCAGAGAAGAGCAGCTCAGGAGGACCAGAACCACAAACTTCATCGTGGTAGGCGCCCCCCTCAGCTTACAACGTCATCCTGGGCCAACCGACCCTCAATGAGTTCCAAGAAGTAGTCTCTACCTACTGCCAAAAGATCAAGTTCCCGATAGACAACCGGGTATGGGAGGTCAAGGGTGACCAGCTGGCCGCTCGGCGTTGCTATGTCGAAATGGTAAAGACCGAGGCCAAGTCCGCTCGGAAGACCCCACGGCTAGAGGTTAATGATATTATAGAAAATCCTCCTACTCTAGTTTATGAAGAAAAAGAGGAAGTCCAAATCCATCCTCGCTGGGCGGAAGCGACTACCTTCATAGCAATCGATCTGGAAGCCGAGCAGAAGGCGGAGCTGGTTGCCTGTCTATAGCAAAACCACGATGTGTTCGTGTGGTTGACGCACGAGCTTCTCGAGATCTCCCTGAGTGTCGTGTAGCACGGAACTTCATGTCCGATCGGACGTTCGGCCGGTGAAGCAAAGCAAGAGAGACTTCAGCGCCGAACAAAACCTGATCATCCAGGCAGAAATAGAGAAGCCGCTGGAGGCCAGCCACATACGGGAAGTTCAATTCCCGAGCTGGTTCGCAAATGTCGTTCTGGTCTCCAAGCCGGGCAACAAGTGACAAGTCTGCATCAACTTCCATGACCTAAACAAAGCATGTCCAAAGGACTTCTACCCATTGTCGCGGATCGACCAGATAGTAGACTCCACCGCGGGATGCGAGTTGATCTGCATGCTCGATGCCTACCAAGGTTATCAAGCGCCGCTCACCCGCGAAGATCAGGAAAAGGCTAGCTTTATCATGACCGATGGAACGTACTGTTACAATGTCATGTCGTTCGGACTGAAGAACGCCGGAGCTACTTATCAAAGGCTGATGAATAAGGTGTTCCGATGGCAGATCGGTCGTAACATGGAGATATAAGTCGACAATATATTGATAAAATCCCTCCGAGCTGTGGACCTCTGTGCAGATATCAAGGAGACCTGCCAAACGCTCAGGAAATATGAGATAAAGCTGAATCCAAGCAAATGTATATTCGGCGCAAAGAGCGGGCGCTTCCTGGACTACATCGTCACCGAGCGGGGCATCGAGGTAAACCCTAGCAAAGTGAAAGCACTACAAGATATGCCACCGCCTAGGAATTTGAAGGAAGCTCAGCGACTCACGAGTCGGATAACTGCATTATTCAGGTTCATCTCCAAATCATCCGACCAGAGCCTGCCATTCTTCAAGATACTGCGTCGAGCTACCAAATTTCAATGGGACGATAAGTGCGACCGAGCATTCGAAGAACTTAAAGAATACCTCAATTCATTGTCTGTACTAGCTAAGCCAATTATCAGCGAGCCACTCTGAATTTATCTATCCTCGACCGAGCATGCAGTCGGCTCAGCGCTAGTTAGGCAGAACGGCGAGGAACAACTAGTGTATTTCCTAAGTCATATATTGAAAGGCGTTGAATCCCATTACACTGGTCTCGAGAAGCTAGCTTATGCATTGGTACTCGCTGCTCGGAGGCTCCGTCCATACTTCCTCGTATACTCTATTATCGTAATGACCAATAGCCCCTTGGGGAGAGTCCTCCTCAATCCAAAGGCATCCGGACGGCTAATCAAATAGACGATAGAGCTTAGAGAGTTCGACATCCAATATTAACTCTGAATGGTCATCAAAGCACAGTCCTTGACGGATTTTATCACTGAGGTACAAAATCCTGAGCTAAAAGTCATTTGGAAGATATATGTGGATGGTTCGTCTACTCGGCAAGGGAGTGGGATCAGCATATTACTCATCTCCCCCTAGGAAGAGTGGATGCAGCTGTCCATTTGTCTGGACTACAGGGTAACAAACAATGAAGCCGAGTACGAGGCGCTAATAGTTGGCCTACAAGCCACCAGCCATGTCGGAGCCATCAAAGTCCTCATCCATTCGGACTCCCAATTGGCCGCTCAGCAGTTGACCGGGATGTTCGAGATAAGTAACGTGCGACTCAAGCTTTACGCCGAAGCCTTCGAAAAGCTGAAGGCCAACTTTCGGGAGGTCGTTATACAGAAGATCCCCCAATCGGAGAACCAGGCTGCAAATGAGCTGGACAAACTAGTCAGCTCGTTATCGCCGATCGTCATATCATAGCAGATCAAGCAAGTATCCCTAGTGGCTCATATTGACCGGATGGAGGGGCTTACCTTCCCAAATGATTGGAGGACGACATTGACGGAGTTTTTACGGTCGGGAGCTACACAGTATGATCAGGAGGAGGCTCGCTTATTGAGGAAAAGGGTTGGTCGGTTCACCCTGATCGGGGATCAGCTCTACAATAAGGCCTTCTCTAGGCCTCTACTTAAATGCGTCGGATCGGAGGACACCGACTACATACTATGGGAGGTACATCAAGGATCCTGTGGAGGACACCCGGGCAGCCGCTCATTAGCAAGGAAGATTCTACTGACCGGATACTTCTGGTCGACCCTCTAGGAGGATGTCGCTCGGACGGTGACTACCTATTTGTCTTGCCAGAAATATCATAGCCTCTCACACCGATCGACCGAGGAGATGAAGGCATCCACAATCCCTTGCCTGTTCGACTAGTGGGGCAAGGACATTGTAGGGTCATTCCCCATGGTGACAGGTCAGCGGAAGTTCCTGCTCGTCGCAGTGGATTACTTCTCAAAGTGGGTTAAAGTCGAGCCGCTTGCTAAGATAACCGAACAAATGGTTATCAAGTTCATATTGTTGGTGCGGGAAGCATCCGACGATCAAACCTGAGTTTTGATAATGGCAAAAGATTCAAAGTTAAGGTGTGTGGTGATCTAACAGTCTGAATGAGATTGCAGGAAAGTCCTAAGTGTACTTAGGCAAAAGCCCTAACTATTGTTAGGCAAGGTAAAAACCCTAGGGGTGGTAACCCTAGGTCATAGGGGGTGGTAACCCTATGCGGAAAGTCTTGGTGGGTCGAGTGCTTCAGGCAAAAGTCCTAGGGAGGGTAACCCTAGTTGGAAAGTCCTGGTGTCGTGAACCAGGTGAAAGTCTGGACCAGCCGGGAAGCGGAAGTCCAGTAGAAAGTCCGGAAGCATCGAGCACCGAGCAAAAGTCCAGTCGATCTGGAGGATCGCACTGGCATCAGGTAAATCTCCTGAGTGGAGTAGGTGAAGATACGTTCCCCGTAGAGGGAACAGTAGGCGTCGGGTCGACCTAGGGTTTTCGATCGGAAACCCGAAGTCAGACTCGGACAGTCCGATGATTGTCGTTCACTTATATTATTATGTTTTATGTGCTAACTTTGTACTGTAGGGTATATTTGGGATTAATGTATCTTGCAGGGACCAAAGTGCAAAGAATAGCGTTTGATGAATAGTACCGAGGCGCCTCCATGGAGCTTGGAGGCGCCTCGGGTGCGAGCCGAAGCCAGCTGTCCAGAAAGGTTGGAGGCGCCTTGAAGGAAGCTCAAGGCGCCTTGAACAAGTGGTTTAAGGCGCCTTGGACAGTGATGAAGGCGCCTTGAGATGGATAAAAGGCAGCGGTCAAAGCTTCATCGCAGAGTCATTTCCGGGATAAAACTTAGGGATTCATGGCGCCTTGGAGCCTGATGGAGGCGCCTTGAACACCCTTTATAAGACGGTCTCGACCAGCAGCTCTCAACAACGAATTCCAAGCGATCCCTTTGCAACTAGCTGCTAACAAGACGACCCGGAAGTGCTGCGACTTGACACCGACAACCCGGAGCTCCGAATCTTCAGATTACTATACTGTTGTCGGTATAACTGTCTTTTTCAATCGTACTTAATTGTAATACTTGTACTCTATTCAAGCTTATAGTTGTTGCCCATGGAAAGCGATCAAGGATCGCGGGCCTTTGAGTAGGAGTCATCACAGGCTCCGAACGAAGTAAATTCCTTCGTGTCTGTGTGCTTGTTTTAATTTTCCGCTGCTTATTACTCTGTTAGTTTTTCGTACGATTTACGAATTTAAAAAGAAAAATAGCCACGAGCGCTATTCACCCCCCTCTAGCGCTTCTCGATCCAACAATTGATATTAGAGCGGGGTCATTTTGAATCAGTGCAACCACTATTTAAAATAATTTTTTTTTCGTGGTATTTTCAGTTTTTATGGAGTCAATTAGAATTAGCTTAATAGCTATATTCTAATTAATTTTTCGAATTGAATTTTGCTTGAGACTGGTGCAACACCACTCGAGTTCGCAAATCTTTGACTCTATTTCCCGCACTACTAATCCAAGACCTAGTCTTGGAACATTCTATATCTTTTGTTGTTGCATATTACAAATGGCCCAACAAGAAGGTTTCAGCACCGTTCGCCCCCCCCCCCCCCCCACTTTTCTCCAGAGAAGACTTCGGATATTGGAAGGGGCGAATGGAAACCTTCCTGAAGACGCAATTCGATACGTGGATGATAATCAAGACCGGACTACAACTCCCATCCGACGAAGACGGCAAGCCGACACCCTGCGAAAAATGGGAACCGACCACAATTAAGAAAGTGGAAGCTGATGCCAAAGCGACCTGCACCCTCCAGTGCAGACTGACCAAGGAGGAGCTCAATCGAGTTGGTTCGTTCACATCAGCAAAGGAGCTCTGGGAGAAGCTGATCGAACTCCACGAGGGCACCTCCGATACTAAGGTAAGCAAGAGAGATCTCTTGTTTAATAAATTGTATAATTTGAAAATGTAGGAAGATGAGACGGCCAGCCAACTTCACGCTCGTATACAAGACATACTAAACTCTCTCCACGCGATCGGGCAAAAGGTCGAGAACAGGGACATCATAAGGTACGCTCTTAATGCCTTTCCGAGGAACACACTGTGGGCATCAATGGTAGATGCCTACAAAGTCTCCAAGGATTTATCTTCAATTAAATTAGACGAGTTATTTTCTGAATTTGAACTTCATGAGCAGACTAATACACAGCCACCCGAGAAATGTGTAGCTTTGCTTGAAAGGTACCAGTAGAACACGCGAACCAAGATCACGAAGAAGAACCGAGCAAGAGTCGGAACCAGAATCAGACTTAGATGATGAAGACGACGCACTAACAGCCGAACTCGTGAACTTGGTAAAGAGGCTCTACAAGAAAAAGAAGGGCTTCAACAAGAAAGACCTAAAGAAAGCAGTGCAATCAAAGGAAGGTCAACAGAGCTCAAAGATCAAGTTTGAGGTGACCTGCTACGTATGTAACCAGAAGGGGCATATCAAGGCCAACTGCCCCAACCAAAAGGAAGCAAAGAAGGAAGAAGGCCCTGAAGGCGACATGGGACGAATCTTCCTTAAAAGACGACGACGATGAACTCGATCAGGCGAGTTTACTTGCGCTGATGGCCCGGGACCAGATCGACGAATCCAAGAGCGAGAGCGAGTCGGAGGCCGAGTCCGAGCAAAGCCATGGATCCATATCCGTTTCCGAAGGGCCCGATCCCTCTGTAAGTATCCCTCGCCTCAATAACTTAGTTAATTATTTATTACAAAAATTAGCTAAGTCGAATCTTAAAATTAAGTCACTTCTAAAGGAAGTAGCTGTCCTTAAAGAAGTGACTAACTCCGAATCTTTGACTGAACCAGTTCAGACTGGAAACTCAACTCAAGCCCAAAAACTTGAGGAAGAGAATTCCAGCCTGAAAACTCAAGTCAAGGATCTGGAGAAAACACTAGAACGGTTTTCTTTAGGTTCCAAGAATCTTGACCTAATTCTTGGGACACAAAGAGTCGTTTACAATAGAACTGGTCTAGGATTTAAATCAAAAAGGAAATATAAATCTTATTTATCTCTTGTAAAAAAGCAAATAGAAAAATAATCCAAGCATGGGTCCCCAAGTCCAAATTGATTAATTAAGTTGGATTTGGTCAATATTGGGTCCCGAAGGATCAAATACACTACCTCGACAAATCATATCGAGGCTATGATCCAAGGGTAGACTACCCAGCAGGGTAATTAAGGTTAGAAAAAATGGGCTAGGTTTAACTTGACCCATGGTACTGGTGAAGTTTTTAGATGATAGTACATTAGGGAAGCTTAGGCATCGCATGTCTAGGAAGATATGACTTCGACCTGGTGCATTTGGCCAAGTGGAACTGACCGAAGCTACCCTTAAATGGATCCTAACTAGTTAGACCAAGATTTAGTATTAAGTTCAATGGGTAGGACTATTTGGAAAACCTCGAAGGCATGGTTACTTTAATGAGCTCCTTGTGACTCACCATAGCCCAGAAGTTTATCCAAAGAACGCTTACTTGTTGAACCCAAAGCTAAACCTGAATCTAACACAAAGTTAAACTAAACCCTTAATTTGAACCTCAATTCATCTCACAATAATTATAGGAGTACCTGATCGAAAATTTAGATCGGGTGAGATGACTAAGAAATTTAAAAGAGAATCAAATTTGAAATTCAAATTCAAAATTCTAAAAGAGAATCAAATTTGAAATTCAAATTCAAAATTAAACTCGTAGCTATAACTATAATTAATTCAAATTCAAAATTAAACTCGTAACCATAATTAATTTAAACTCAAAATAAAATTCGTAATTAATATTATTTTTTCAAAAGAAATTAATTTCAAAATTCTTTGAAAAATCTTTTAAAAATTATTTTAAAAATCTTTTAAAACTTAATTTCAAAATTATTTAAAAATTCCTTTCAAAATAAATTTCAAAATTATTTTAAAAATCTTTTAAAACTTAATTTCAAAATTATTTTAAAAATCCTTTCAAAATCAATTTCAAAATTATTTTAAAAATCTTTTAAAACTTAATTTCAAAATTATTTTAAAAATACTTTCAAAATCAATTTCAAAATTATTTAAAAATTCCTTTCAAAATTAATTTCAAAATTATTTTAAAAATCTTTTAAAACTTAATTTCAAAATTATTTTTAAAATCCTTTCAAAATCAATTTCAAAATTATTTTAAAAATCTTTTAAAACTTAATTTCAAAATTATTTTAAAAATCCTTTCAAAATTATTTTAAAATTCCTTTCAAAATCAATTCCAAAATTATTTTAAAAATCTTTTCAAAATTATTTTAAAAATCTTTTAAAACTTAATTTAAAAATTAGTTTAAAAATCCTTTCAAAATCAATTTCAAAATTATTTTAAAAATCTTTTAAAACTTAATTTCAAAATCATTTTAAAAATCCTTTCAAAATCAATTTCAAAATTATTTTAAAAATCTCAAAATTATTTGAAAAATCTTTTTAAAATCATTTTAAAAATATTTTAAAAACTTAATTTCAAAATTATTTTAAAAATCCTTTCAAAATCAATTTCAAAATTATTTTAAAAATCTTTTAAAACTTAATTTAAAAATTATTTTAAAAATCCTTTCAAAATTTCAGTTTTACTAGATTTTCGAAATATGGATTTAGCCTAGGCTCTACCCTGTTGGTGCAATGAGCATTAGATGATTGAACCTGAGTTTTGATTATGGCAAAGGGTTCAAAGTTAAGTTGCGGTGTTATCTAATAAGGTTCATGGAGCTTGCAGGAAAGTCCTAAGTGGTACTTAGGCAAAAGTCCTAGCTGCGATTAGACAGGTGGAAAACCTTAGGGGGTGGTAACCCTATGCGGAAAGTTTTGGTAGGTCGAGTGTTTCAGGCAAAATTCCTAGGGGGTAACCCTAGGTGGAAAGTCCTGGTGTCGCGAACCAGGTGAAAGACTGGACTAGCCGGGAAGCGGACGTCCAGCAGAAAGTCCGGAAGCATCGAGCACCGAGCAAAAGTCCAGTCGATCTGGAGGATCGCACTGGCAACAGGTAAATCTCCTGAGTGGAGTAGGTGAGGACGCGTTCCCATTAGAGGGAACAGTAGGCGTCGGGTCGACCTAGGGTTTTCGATGGGAAACCCGAAGTCAGACCCGGACAGTCCGGTGACAGTCAGATTTATTTCTATATATTATCTTTTGTGTTCTAACTCTGTTTTGCAGGAAACTAATATTTTTGTGCAGGGTTAGAATTGACCATTATCGGTCGACCGAACCTTGGAATCAGTCGACCGAACCCCCAAGCTAGCAGATCAAGTTTCCAGAAGTTGTACCGGGCTCGACCACGGATCGGTCAACCGGACCTTGAGATCGGTCGACCGAACCTGGGATAAGTGTCGACTGGATCAGTCCGAGGTGAGCGGGTCAGAGGAGACTTATCGGTCGACCGGACCTTGGGATCGGTCGATCGAACCCGGGGATAGAGCTTAACCAGATCGAAGCGGAGCGACGGATCAACGGATCAGATGCGGTGGAAATCATCTGATCGGTCGACCGAACATGAGGATCGGTCGACGGATCCGCTTCGGGTCAAAGCTGATCCCAAGACTTGGGGATCTGGATCAGACTTGCTGAGGCTATAAAAGGAGGCTTAGGATGCAGCGTCGAAACATTAATCTCAATCAGAAAACTGTGCTCTTGTGTGCTGCTCCGTATGCTTCAACGAGATCCTGCTGCTCCAACGACTTAAAGTTCCAAAGTTCCTTATTTACTGTTCGTTGGTATAATTCTTATTACTGCACTTAATTGTAATTAATCTTGTAATAACCGATTCTATAGTTGTTGCCCATCGAAAGCGGTCAACGACCGCGGGCCTTCGAGTAGGAGTCGAGCTAGGCTCCGAACGAAGTAATTCGACTGTGTCTTCTGTGTATGTTTGCATTTACTTTCCGCTGCGTTTTGTTTACTTTTACGATTCTGAAATCGACTGTGAAAGCCGCGAGCGCTATTCACCCCCCCCCCCTCTAGCGCTTTCGATCCAACATACCCTAGATATCATGTTCCCCTATATTTAAGCCAGAGCATCTCACAAACACCTCGGTATACCTTGCTTGTGTTTGAAATACATAGAACGGTGTGAGATGCATAGGGTACAGCCTGGACTCCAGTATGCTTATGTCTGTGCATCATTATGAGTCTGGGTGTTAAATACTTTATTTACAGTAATCAGTTTAAGTCATCCAGCCTTAGTCAAATCTAACTGGACCAAATGACTAAATTTGACTAACCAAGTGAAAGCTGCTGCCCTCTAGGCAATCAGCAAGTAGCTAAAGGTTAGACAGTTGGTGAAGGAAATGGAGATCTTAAGATTGAGCATGCTTGTACGTTAGGGCTCTGATACCTGATCAAAACATTTGAATAAATATTTAACTTGATTCATGCTTGGACTTAAGGACCAACTGAATAATTAACCTAATTTAAATTTTTAACTACTCCCTCTTCGCCCTAAAAATTAACAAGTTCTTACTCCTATTTTTTCAAAAATAAGTATTGTTTTATTCAAATTAAGCTAAGTACCTTTTTAACTTAAGCTATATTTTCAAAATTCAATGTTTACAAAAGGCTTAGCTAAGTGACTCATATAGCAACTTTCAAACTTTCTCAAACTTAGCCACCATTATAAATTTTAACTCTAAGTGCTAAAATACCTTTCTAAGTTACCTCTTAGATTCATACTATACTTAGCTAAAAGTAGTAAAAGCATATTTCTTTACTTGCAAAATTTAACTCATGGCTTTCAAAAGATTTTTGCTAAGTAAAATGAGACTTTAAATTTCTTTAAACATAATTTGGCTTCAAAAATTCTTTAAAATCTAGCTAAATTTTTTTTTATAAATTTAGGGTTTAGGGTAACCCTATGCGGAAAGTCTTGGTGGGTCGAGTGCTTCAGGCAAAAGTCCTAGGGGGTAACCCTAGGTGGAAAGTCCTGGTGTCGCGAACCAGGTGAAAGTCTGGACCAGCCGGGAAGCGGAAGTCTAGCAGATAGTCCGGAAACATCGAGCGCCGAGCAAAAGTCGAGTCGATCTGGAGGATCACACTAGCATCAGGTAAATCTCCTGAATGGAGTAGGTGAGGACGCGTTCCCCGTAGAGGGAACAGTAGGCGTCGGGTCGACCTACGATTTTCGATCGGAAACCCGAAGTTAGACTTGGACAGTCCGATGATTGTCGTTCACTTATATTATTATGTTTTATTTGCTAACTTTGTGCTGCAGGGTATATTTGGGATTAATGTATCTTGCAGGGACCAAAGTGCAAAGAATAGCCTCGGATGAATAGTACCGAGGCGCCTCCATGGATCTTGGAGGCGCCTCGGGTGCGAGCCGAAGCCAGCTGTCCAGAAGGGTTGGAGGCGCCTTGAACAAGTGGTTTAAGGCGCCTTGGACAGTGATGAAGGCGCCTTGAGATGGATAAAAGGCAGCGGTCAAAGCTTCATCGCAGAGTCATTTCCGGGATAAAACTTAGGGATTCAAGGCGCCTTGGAGGCTGATGGAGGCGCCTTGAATACCCTTTATAAGAGGGTCTTGACCAGCAGCTCTCAACAACGAATTCCAAGCGATCCCTTTGCAACTAGTTGCTAATAAGATGACCCGGAAGTGCTGTGACTTGACACCGACAACCCGGAGCTCCGAATCTTCAGATTACTATACTGTTGTCGGTATAACTATCATTTTCAATCGTACTTAATTGTAATACTTGTACTCTATTCGAGCTTATAGTTGTTGCCCACGGAAAGCGATCAAGGATCGGGGGCCTTTGAGTAGGAGTCGTCACAAGCTCCGAACGAAGTAAATTCCTTCGTGTCTGTGTGCTTGTTTTAATTTTCCACTACTTATTACTCTGTTAGTTTTTCGTACGATTTACGAATTCGAAAAGTAAAATAGCCACGAGCGCTATTCACCCCCCTCTAGCGCTTCTCGATCCAACACATGACAAAGTATTATTTGCCGGTTCGGCATCCCACGCCAGCTCACCTCAGACAATGGAAGGTAGTTTGCCGGTCAGAGGCTCAGGGAATGGTATGAAGTGTATGGTATTTAGCAAGCCTTTACTTCAGTGGTCTACCCTCAGAGCAACGGGCAAGCATAGGTCACTAACCACGAAATTCTTTGAATCCTATGTGCTCGGCTCGATCACGTCGGAGAAAGCTGGGTAGATGAACTCCCAAGTGTGTTGTGGCCGATCCACACAACTCCCAAGGAAGGGACCGGGGCGTCTCCTTTCCACCTGGTGTATGACGGCGAAGCGGTCATCCCTGTCGAAGTCGGAGTTGAATCCGACTGGATATAACATTACAGCGAGGACAATGCCGAGCGGAGGCTTTTAGAGATGGACTTGGTGGATAAATCGCGCGCTAAAGCTGTCGTCTGGCTGATGACATACCGACAGAGGATGAAGCAGAACTACAATCGAACGATGATCCCAAGGTCATTTTAAGTCGGCGACCTGGTATGGAAAAAAAGTAAAGTCGATCGGCGACGTCATCAAGTTGGAAGCCCCGTGAGTCGGACCCTTCAGGGTCGTGGAGAAGCTCCGCTCGGGCACCTACTACCTGGAGGATAAGGATGGACAACGATTTGAGCGACCATGGAGCGCGAACCATCTCCAACTTTACCGGACCGGGTGAGAGGTGCGCCTTGTAATAGTTAATGTCTTTGTATCCCTATACTCTTTGCATATAGGGCAAAAGTAAAAAACAGCAGTGGGTTTCAAAGCTCTGTACCGAACGACACACCAAATCTGTTGGTTGCTACTCGGAAAACCTAGAGGTTCCACTGTACAAAAATTTTGTACAAAGGTCTGAAGCTTTTCCTAGCTACCATGTGTTCTTTTAAATTAAATTTTGGATCGCCTGCGGAACTTAACACGTTTGATCCAAAACTTAATCTATTTGTTCTTTTAGGTTTAGACTTGGATCTCCTGCGGAACTTAACACGTTCGACCCAAATCACCTTAAGTTATTAATTCCATTAAATATTAATTTCCATAATTGGTTCCCAGTACTGACGTGGCGAGGCACATGACCTTCTTGGATATGGGAGCAACCACCACCGACTAGACAAAACCTTTTATGGAAAGCTAATATTTAATTTCCTAAAATAACTTTAGGTTAACCGAAAAGAACAATCAAATCACAAGGAAAAGAAAAATAAAAGAACACTATATCGAAAACAAATTCGAAACACTAGAATCGTATGCCTCTTGTATTTAGTATTATTTCCAAAAATAATTAGTATGATGCAGAAAGAAAAATACTAGTTATACCTTTTAGAAAAAACCTCTTGATCTTCTACCGTATTCCTCTTCTAACCTCAAACGTTGTGTGGGCAACGATCTTCCGAGATGAGAACCACCAAGCACATTCTTCTTCCTTGCAAGTTTCGGCCATCAAAACTTCTTCTCGGATGAAGAGGTTCGGCCACCACCACCATGCTCCAAGGGATGCTAGAAAAGAGGCATCTTTTCTCTCCTTCTTCTCCTTCTTAGATCCGGCCACCAAAGTTATCTCCACCATGAGAAAGTTTCGGCCACACAAAGGAGAGGAGAGAAAAGAAAGGGTCGGCCACACCCAAAGAAGAAACGAGGGAGAAAAATAATAGAGACGTTCACCATGAAGCCTCCTCTACCTCCTCTTTTATAATCCTTGGTCTTGGCAAATAAGGAAAATTTAATTAAAACTTCCTTAATTCTTTTGCCATTAAAAAGGAAAATTTATTTAATTAAAAATAATTTTCTTTTCATCATGTTAATGGCCGGCCACCTTAATCCCTTTAATCAAGGAAATTTTAATTCACACAAGAATTAAAACTTTCTAATTTGCTTCCGGAAATTTATAAAAATTTCTCAAATAATTTTTCCCTTCATGGTGGTTAATAAAAAGGAAATTTTATAAATTAAAATATTTCTTTTAAACATGTGGATAAAAAGAAAGTTATCTCTAAAAAATTAAAATCTCTTTTAATTTACAAATAAGGAAAGATATCAAATCTTTTCTTAATCTTTTGTAGAAACTTATAAAAGAGAATATTTAATTTTAAACTCTCTTTTAAATCATGAACATGATTAAAAATGAAAGTTTTCTTAAAATTTAAAATCCTCCTTTAATCAACTGATCCTATCCGAACCAGGAGTCAACGGACGCTGGGCACGTGGCGCTCCCTCGCTAGATCCTCGAGTGCTCCGGCGAACCTGCAACAAAACCGAGCCGGGAGGGGGTCCCGGCAACGGCCCTCCGACGCTCAAGTTAGGCGAGGAATAGATGAAGAAGGTGGCTCCAGAATGAGGACTTGCGTACCTTCGGTGAAGAAATGGAGACCTTATATAGACCTCTCGAAGGAGCCTAGGCGCGCCAATCAAAGCAACCACCTGCTTTGACCATGCTCAGGTATGGGTCTGTCAGAAGGACATTCATAAGGCCATGCCGCTACTATATCAACCTTTCCATGATGTGACGGCGAGATCCTCAATAATGTGATCTTGTGTACGGCCTAATCATCAGACATGTCTTTGCTGACATCCCATATCTCGAGCCGAACGAATAGGCCGCTCGGCTAACCTTTATATCCTCGCCCTTATCCTGGCCGAACGGACCACCCGCTCGGCCCCTCGGTCCCAGCCGAGCGGACCCCCGCTCGGCGCTTCTGTCCTCCCGCCTTGGCGTCGGAAACCCAAGCCCATGGCTGGGTTATCTCTGGCTCCGCTCGGACCTGCTCGACTGCTTGACGCGGCCACTACCCGCTTAGTCAGCCCTCAATCCGTCCTCAGGGTGGGATCCTTCAGGAAGTGGGTCCCCCATTCTTACCGCCGGATCACTTGCCTTCCCTTCAAGTCTAGTCGAAGGAGGCAGTGAGTCCGACTGACTGGACTATGTGTCCGAGCGGGCGGTCGTCGCCTTCCCGTCGCTCATGATATCCCTAGAGTCGTTCGGCCCTTATGTCGGATTCAGCCGCTCGGCTCTTCGTTTTGGATGCCTTGTCGTCAACGTGGATGTTTGCTTGTCTAAATCTTCTCGAAAATCGCGCAAATCCTTCTCATTAAGTCGAAGCATGCGCGGTATGGGCGCATTAATTGCGCCCGGTGACAGAGCGCCACGTGGCTCTTCTCCCGTGGCGGTGATGATCCGTACGATGGGACGCCGGTCATTTTGAAATGGACGGTTGGATGATGACCTCGTCTCTCGTGACCTGCATCCGACGGACGAGGCCAACCAGCCTCGCTCGTATAAAGCCATCGTCTCCGCACTTACGCCGCATTGTCTGTTCCATTGTGCTTCCTCCGTCGAAGGTGCCCACGACTGCGTCATTCCGGCTGTCCCAGTTCTCGCCTCTTGGTGGTTTTCGGCTTTCTGGTGATCCTCTCCGTCCATCTTCCATCAGTAAGCTCCTCCCTTCCTTTCGTTCGGCCTTTCCATTTCACGTGGAACTCCTCTCGTCCCTTTGCTTGCGAACTCTTATCTGTCCTCCGTTTCTGAGTTTCTTCCGGCTTCCTTCCTTCTTTTTCTTGGTACTTTAGTCATGGCAAGCACTTCCGTACCCACCGTTGATGTTCATGGCCTGTGGTTTATGACCATGGAGAGTCGGTTTGATGAAGAGGGTGCTCGGCGTCTTGTTCGGACGTATGGAATCCCTGATGACCATGAAATAATTATAGCCGACCCGACCGACCGGCCACATGACCCGCCGATCGGCACTATTTATTTCTTTTTAGACCAATTCCAGGGCGGCCTTAGATTTCCTACCCATCCATTTATTTTGGAGATTTGTAATTATTTCCGCATCCCGCTCGGCCAACTTGTGCCGAATTCTTTTAGGCTGCTGGGCGGGGTGGTCGTTCTCTTTAAGCTGCACAGTATCCCTCTTGACCCCAAAATATTCCACTTCTTTTTCTACCCCAAACAATCCGAGTTGGGCACTTTTATCTTCCAAAGTAGAATAGGCTTTAAATTTTTTGATAATATGCCGACCTCCAACAAGCACTGGAAGGAGTTTTTCTTCTATATCCGACTTCCCGAGCGGCCCGCATTCCGAACCAAATGGCAGACCGCTGTGCCGACCCAGCCAGAGCTCGGCAAATTCAGAAGCAATCCAGCCTACCTTCATGCGGCGAACTGGTTGTCCGGTCAGCGGTACAAGATCGACCAGTTGCTTCTCAAGGGGGTGTTGTATATTTTTGGATTATCTCCCGTTCGGGCCAATCTCCCCTACCGCATGAGTAAGGACTCTTTACTTCCTTAGCCTTTTTTGTCTAACTAATTTTAATTTCTTTCACTGCAGCTGAAGTCATGTGGCGCTCCAAGGCTACCGCTCATTTGAAATTGAAGTCCGTGGAAATTGAAGCGGCCACCAAAAAAGAGCTCGCCGAGAGGGGCCTCATCCCCAGCCGCCCGGCAGATGCAGGAGAGGGGGGGCGCAGTCCGCCCCTGAAACAGAAGCTGCCCCATCCGCTTCAACGGAGGTTGAGGCGGATCCTGTTTCCTCGGCCCCCGCCGAGCTGGGCGTCCCCCAGGTCGGGGATCCACCACTGGAGGTTCGGCGAAAACGTCGAAGAGACTCCAGCCTTCCGCCGACCCAAGAGGGGGAACCACAAGCGCCGATCGGCGTAACTTCGCTAGATCGCACGCCATCACAGATTGGGACCCCTGTGGCTTCGCCCACCGCACAGCCCTCCGGCTCTCCTCCCCGGACTCGTCGTCGCCTGCGACGGTTGGGCGAAACTTCCACCATAGGGGAGTCCTCGGGCCAGGCGACTGCAGCCGAAGAAGTGTCGGCCGGCCACCCGACCATCAAGACCACTCTTCGATTCCCATCGGAGGAATATTTACTGTCCGTCGATCGGCCATCGAGCCCCGTTCATGAAATAACCTTGACGGGTCTGCTCGCCAAGCTTTTTGAGGACGCACAGATTCAAGTGGCCCTCATGACGCCCAAGCAGCTCGGCGACAACAACATGCAGCAGGCCACTCAGGTAAAGTCATTTTTCTTCCCGTGCCATGCTACTGTTTGGTTCCTGATTTCATTATTTCCCTTACAGCGTTGGGCTGAGCAAATCGCCACTAGCCATCGGCTAGCCGAGCTGGAGGAGCTCCTGGAAAAACTCCAAGTGTCGGGGGGTCCGTCGGCTGAGCGAGAGAAACAAGCCTTCGAGGCCGAACAGAAGAAGGCTGCCGACCTGGCTACAGAGGTGGCTCGGCTAGAGGGCCAAGTCAAGAAGCGCGAAGCGGATGCCAAACGCGCTACTGCCCGGAAGAAGCGAGCGGTAGCTGATTTGGACAAGATGAAAGTATATGTCCGTGCGCTAGATCAGCGATCCAAGGATCTGGAGGCCCAGCTGAACGCCGAGCGGGAGGTCCGTTCGGCTGAACGCACAAAGGCTGAGGTGAACTTGAAGGCCCTCCAAGATTCCTTAACCGCCTCCCGGGCGGTGCTCAAAAAATATAAGGAGGGAGAGCCGAGTCGCTTAGCAGCAGCGCGCCAAGAATACCTCCGCTCGGAGAGGTTCGGCGTAAAATTCGGTGGCAACGTCTCCTCTACTTTCGCCGAAGCGGTCAAGGTCACCATGGCGTACTTGAAGAAGGGTGGCCACCTTCCTGAGGGAATGCATATTCCCGCCTCCGACCTGGCGGCCATGATTGATGATATCCCGGACGCCTTTTTTAATTTTGAGGACCCGGAGTGAGGCGAGTTCTTTCAAGTACTCTCTGTATTTCATCCGCTCGGCGGATGTAAAATTTCTGTACTTGCCGTTCGGCATAATTATCTTCCTCTGCTATTTTTGTCTGCCCTTCATTGCCCACTTTTGTATATTTGGTGCTTATTCGTAGAGTCAGTTAAGCTCCACGCGTTTCTCACTAGATGGCCGATCAGGTTAATCGGTAGACTCGTTTTCCTCGAAATCGTTTAGCGCTTGGCTACACTGTTTGCATCCAGTGAAGACGAAGTATTGGCAAGTTGATGGCCGTTTGGCCATTCGGCCTTAATCAATTTAGTACTTGCGGTGAACGCTCGTGTTTTGGCGTCCTTAGTTCCGTCCAGTAAGTTCACAGTCGCGGATGTTTATAGCCGATCGGCGCGGCTCTCGATCTTTAACGACGGTGCTCGTCGGCGCGGATGTTTATAGCCGATCGGCGCGGCTCTCGATCTTTAACGACGGTGCTCGTCGGCGCGGCTCTCGATCTTTAACGACGGTGCTCGTCGGTTCGTCCGCTCGGATTATTTATAGACGCCGGCTCGTCTCTCGATATTTAACGTCGGAGCTCGACGGCACGGATATTTATAGCCGGACGGCGCGGCTCTCGATCTTTAACGACGGAGCTCGTCGGTTCGTCCGCTCAGATTATTTATAGACGCCGGCTCGTCTCTCAATATTTAACGTCGGAGCTAGACGGCACGGATATTTATAGCCGATCGGCGCGGCTCTCGATCTTTAACGACGGTGCTCGTCGGCGCGGATTATTTATAGACGATCGGCTCGTCTCTCGATATTTAACGACGGATATTTATAGCCGGACGGCGCGGCTCTCGATCTTTAACGACGGAGCTCGTCGGTTCGTCCGCTCGGATTATTTATAGACGCCGGCTCGTCTCTCGATATTTAACGTCGGAGCTCGACGGCACGGATATTTATAGCCGGACGGCGCGGCTCTCGATCTTTAACGACGGAGCTCGTCGGCGCGGATGTTTATAGCCGATCGGCGCGGCTCTCGATCTTTAACGACGGTGCTCGTCGGTTCGTCCGCTCGGATTATTTATAGACGCCGGCTCGTCTCTCGATATTTAACGTCGGAGCTCGACGGCACGGATATTTATAGCCGGACGGCGCGGCTCTCGATCTTTAACGACGGAGCTCGTCGGTTCGTCCGCTCGGATTATTTATAGACGCCGGCTCGTCTCTCGATATTTAACGTCGGAGCTCGACGGCACGGATATTTATAGCCGGACGGCGCGGATCTCTATCTTTAACGACGGAGCTCGTCGGCGCGGATGTTTATAGCCGATCGGCGCGGCTCTCGATCTTTAACGACGGTGCTCGTCGGTTCGTCCGCTCGGATTATTTATAGACGCCGGCTCGTCTCTCGATATTTAACGTCGGAGCTCGACGGCACGGATATTTATAGCCGGACGGCGCGACTCTCGATCTTTAACGACGGAGCTCGTCGGTTCGTCCGCTCGGATTATTTATAGACGCCGGCTCGTCTCTCGATATTTAACGTCGGAGCTCGACGGCACGGATATTTATAGCCGGACGGTGCGGATCTCGATCTTTAACGACGGAGCTCGTCGGCGCGGATGTTTATAGCCGATCGGCGCGGCTCTCGATCTTTAACGACGGTGCTCGTCGGTTCGTCCGCTCGGATTATTTATAGACGCCGGCTCGTCTCTCGATATTTAACGTCGGAGCTCGACAGCACGGATATTTATAGCCGGACGGCGCGGCTCTCGATCTTTAACAACGGAGCTCGTCGGCGCGGATGTTTATAGCCGATCGGCGCGGCTCTCTATCTTTAACGACGGTGCTCGTCGGTTCGTCCGCTCGGATTATTTATAGACGCCGGCTCGTCTCTCGATATTTAACGTCGGAGCTCGACGGCACGGATATTTATAGCCGGACGGCGCGGCTCTCGATCTTTAACGACGGAGCTCGTCGGTTCGTCCGCTCGGATTATTTATGCCGGCTCGCCTCTCGATATTTAACGCCGGAGCTCGACGACGCGGATATTTACGGACGGCGCGCTCTCGATCTTTAACGACGGAGCTCGCGCGGATGTTTATAGCCGATCGGCGTGGCTTCTATCTTTAACGACGGTGCTCGTCGGTTCGTCCGCCCGGATTATTTATAGCCGGCCTGCTCGATATTTAACGCCGGAGCTCGACGGCACGGATATTTATAGTCGGACGGCGCCTCGATCTTTAACGACGGAGCTCATCCGCGGATGTTTATAGCCGATCGGGGCGGCTCTCGATCTTTAACAACGGTGCTCGTCGGTTCGTCCGCTCGACGCCGGCTCGTCTCTCGATATTTAACGTCGGAGCTCGACGGCACGGATATTTATAGTCGGACGGCACGGCTCTCGATCTTTAACGACGGAGCTCGTCGGCGCGGATATTTATAGCCGATCGGCGCGGCTCTCGATCTTTAACGACGGTGCTCGTCGGTTCGTCCGCTCGGATTATTTATAGACGCCGGCTCGTCTCTCGATATTTAACGTCGGAGCTCGACGGCACGGATATTTATAGCCGGACGGCGCGGCTCTCGATCTTTAACGACGGAGCTCGTCGGCGCGGATATTTATAGCCGGACGGCGCGGCTCTCGATCTTTAACGACGGAGCTCGTCGGCGCGGATGTTTATAGCCGATCGGTGCGGCTCTCGATCTTTAACGACGATGCTCGTCGGTTCGTCCGCTCGAATTATTTATAGACGCCGGCTCGTCTCTCGATATTTAACGTCGGAGCTCGACGGCATGGATATTTATAGCCGGACGGCGCGGCTCTCGATCTTTAACGACGGAGCTCGTCGGCGCGGATGTTTATAGCCGGTCGGCGCGGCTCTACGGTTTAACGTCTGGGCTAGACGGCCTTCAAGGCTAACTCCTTACCAGGTCGAGCGACCTTGGCCTTCATAACTTATCTCGTGCTTGAACAGGTTTTATGCCTGGCTGAACGGCACGGGTCATTTGCTTGCGCATCTAAATGCATGCCCCTCCTGGCCGATCGGCTCAGGGGCCTTCGCTATTCGGGCGCATGGTTCAGATAATCCATATGCCCCTGCCGAACGGTAAGTCGTTCAGCGGAGAATGCTCAATGTGTTTTTATCTTTTTGCTTCCTGCATCGCAAGTATATAGGCGACCAAAAAGTATATAAATTTATATTTAGCGCACCTTTCACCCAGCGTGGAGAACGTACTCCTGGCCGAACGGCTCAGGGTCTGCTTCGTCGAGCATTTTGGCTCGGATAATTTACCTCCGTCCGAACGGTACGGGGCCTTCGATTCTTGTTGACAATGCCTTATATTTGTTCTCTTGATTCTTCATTTCTGCATTTCCAGTATTCAGTCGAAAAAAAGTACACAGGATGATTTACAGTGATACACCTTTCACCCCGCCCGGTAAGGCTGGAGGTGGTTCGCGCTCCATGGCCTATCTAGCTGCCGACCGTCCTCATCCTCCAAATAATACGCGCCCGAGCGGAGCTTTTCGATGATTTTGAAGGGACCTGCCCACGGAGCTTCAAGCTTGCCGACGTCGCCGACCGGTTTGACTTTCTTCCAGACAAGGTCGTCGACCTGGAATGATCGGGGAATGACGCGGCGGTTGTAGTTTTGCTTCATTCGTTGACGGTATGCCATCAGCCGAACGGATGCCTTGGCTCGCTCTTCGTCAATCAAATCCAGCTCCATGTTCCTCCGCTCGGCGTTGCCTTCATCGTAACATTGGACCCGGACGGACTCGACGCCGACTTCAACCGGCATGACTGCTTCACCGCCATACACCAAATGAAAAGGTGTAACGCCCGTTCCTTCCTTAGGAGTTGTTCGGATGGCCCATAAAACGCCCGGCACTTCATCCGGCCAACTTCCTCCCAAGTGGTCAAGCCGAGCGCGCAGGATACGGAGAATTTCCCGATTGGCTACTTCAGCTTGACCGTTACTTTGGGGGTAAGCCACGGACGTGAAGTGTTGCTCGATGCCGTAGCTTCTGCACCAATCTTGTAACACCTTCCCGGTAAATTACCGCCCATTGTCGGAAACCAATCGACGAGGGATACCGAACCTACAGATGATGTGTTGCCAGATGAATTTTTTGACCATCTGTTCGGTGATCCTGGCTAGTGGCTCGGCTTCCACCCACTTGGAAAAGTAATCGACCGCCACCAGCAAAAATCTCCTCTGCCCGGTCGCCATCGGAAATGGACCCACAATATCCATTCCCCATCGATCGAACGGACATGAAACGGTTGATGTCTTCATCTCTTCTGCCGGTCGGTGGGAGAAGTTGTGATACTTCTGGCACGAAAGGCATGTAGATACTGTCCGAGCGGCGTCTATTTGTAGGGTCGGCCAAAAGTATCCAACTAGCAGGATCTTTTTAGCTAGTGATCGTCCGCCCGGATGTCCTCCGCATGATCCTTGATGTACCTCTTGGAGGATGTAAGCCGAGTCTTCCGAGCTCACGCATTTCAACAGCGGGCGAGAGAAAGCCTTCCTGTAGAGTTGATCGCCGATGAGTGTGAACCGACCGGCCCTCCTCCTGAGCAGCTGGGCTGCATCCCGATCGGCAGGTGTGGCTCCCGAGCGGAGGAACTCCATGATGGGTGTCCTCCAGTCGCTTGGAAACATGAGGCTTTCCATCCGGTCAACATGTGCCACCAAAGATACTTGTTCAATTGGCTTCGGGATAATGACCGGCGTTATAGAACTTGCTAGTTTGGCCAACTCATCGGCTGCCTGGTTCTCCTTTCGGGGAATCTTCTGAATAAGAACCTCGCGGAAATTAGCTTTGAGTTTTTCAAAGGCCTCCGCGTAGAGTTTAAGCCGAGCGCTGTTGATTTCAAAGGTGCCAGATAGTTGCTGAGCAGCCAACTGTGAATCCAAATAAAGTGTCACCCGACCGGCTCCCACATGCCGTGCTGCCTGCAATCCGGCTATGAGAGCCTCGTACTCAGCTTCATTGTTGGTTTCTTTGTAATCCAACCGGACGGATAGGTACATTTTTTCTTCTTGAGGTGAGAGCAGCAATATTTCAATCCCACTTCCGAGCCGAGTGGAAGACCCATCCACATATATTCTCCACAGAGCTTCCGGCTCTGGCTTTTGCACTTCGGTCACAAAATCAGCCAAGGATTACGCTTTGATCGCCGAGCGGGGCTGGTATTGGATGTCAAATTCACTTAGTTCTGTCGTCCACTTGATGAGCCGTCCAGACGCTTCTGGATTCAGCAGTACTCTTCCTAATGGACTGTTCGTCCGGACAATGATGGTGTGAGACAAGAAATATGGTCGAAGGCGCCGAGCGGCCAGAACCAAAGCAAAGGCCAACTTCTCGAGCCCGGTGTAGCGAGACTCAGCATCTTTTAAAATGTGGCTCAGAAAATACACCGGCTGCTCTTCGCCGCTCGCCCTCACAAGCGATGAGCCTACAACATGCTCAGTTGACGACAGATAAATATAAAGTGACTCACCCCCGATCGGCTTGGCAAGTACAGGTAGAGAATTCAGATATGTTTTCAATTCTTCGAACGCTCGGTCACATTCTTCGTCCCACTGGAACTTAGTAGCCTTGCGCAGGATCTTGAAGAATGGTAGGCTCCGGTCGGCGGTTTTGGAGATGAATCTGGACAAAGCAGTTATCCGACCGGTCAACCGCTGCACTTCCCTTGTATTTCTTGGAGGCGGCATGTCTTGTAGAGCTTTCACCTTGCTGGGATTTGCTTCGATTCCCCGCTCGGTCACTATGTACCCCAAGAAACGCCCTCCTTTTGCTCCGAACAAGCACTTCTGGGGATTTAACTTGACTCCATATTTGCGTAGCATTCGGAAGGTTTCTTCCATGTCTTTGAAGAGATCAGCCGCTCGGACTGATTTGATAAGAATGTCGTCCACATAGACTTCCAGATTCCGCCCGATCTGCTCCCTGAACACTTTGTTTATCAAGCGTTGATAGGTGGCCCCGGCATTCTTCAATCCGAACGGCATCACATTGTAGCAATATGTGCCTTTGGCAGTCACGAAGCTGACTTTTTCTTGATCTTCACGGGCGAGCGGCACTTGATGATAGCCTTGGTAGGCGTCGAGCATACATATTAACTCGTAGCCGGCCGTAGAGTCCACCAGCTGATCTATCCGGGGCAGGGGATAAAAATCTTTGGGGCAGGCTTTGTTTAAGTCCCGAAAGTCGATGTAGACTCTCCACTTGCCGCCCGGCTTGGAGACTAATACTACGTTAGCCAGCCAGCTCGAGAACTGCACTTCTCGTATGTGGCCGGCCTCCAGAAGCTTCTCGACTTCCGCCCGGATGATGGAGTTCTGCTCAGCACTGAAATCTCTTTTTCTCTGCTTCACTGGCCGTGCGTCCGGTCGGACATGCAACTCATGTTGCGCTAGGCTCGGTGAAATTCCGGGCAACTCATGTGTCGACCAGACGAAGACATCATGATTTCGTTGGAGGCATTGGATCAGCTCCTCCTCCAGATCAGAGGTGATAAAAGTCGTGGCCTCCGATCGGGTCGGATGGATCTGAACCTCCTTGTTTTCATCATAAATTAAAGCAGGAGGTTTCTCAGTTATGGCATGTACCTCGATTCGGGGCGCCTTCCGAGCGGAACAGGCTTCTGCTCGGATCATCTCTATATAGCACCGCCGAGCTGCTAGCTGATCTCCACGTACTTCTCCTACTTTGTCCTCCACGGGGAACTTGACCTTCTGATGGAAGATTGAGACGACTGCTCGGAATTCACTGAGCGCCGGTCGTCCCAAAATGACGTTGTAGGACGAAGGAGAGTCGACCACCACGAAGTTTATTGTCCTGGTCCTCCTGAGCGGCTCTTCTCCTAGTGAGGTAGCCAGCCGGATCTGTCCGACCGGCTGAACTTCGTTGCCCGTAGCGGGTCGTCATGGGCAGCAGCTCGGCTCGATCAATTTGCAGCTGATCGAACGCCTTCTTGAATATGATGTTGACAGAGCTCCCTGTGTCAACACATATGCGGTGAATAGTGTAATTTGCTATTACCGCTTTAATGAGCAGGGCGTCGTCGTGGGGCACTTCTACTCCTTCTAAGTCTCCGGGCCCGAAAGTGATTTCCGGTCCACTTGCCCGCTCTTGGCTCTGATCAAGGTGGATCTGCAATGGACGCCCGCCTTTACGGCTCGGTTGGAGTCTTCTCCGGTCGGCCGCCAGCAATAACGCTGATCTCGCCCCGGGAGGTATTCCTGTTTTCCTCTTCCCGAGTGGACGGCCTGTTTTGTTCGCTCCTGTCTTGGAGATCGGTGCCGATCGGGTGTCTATCCTCTCGGTGCGGGTCCGGTCGACTTCATGGGTCCTTTGTCTCCGTCGATGGGAGGAGACCGTTCGGCATTCCTAGGAACGGATTGGCCACGAAGGGAAGACTTCGACAATCCCTCGTGTTGTGCGATCCGTCCGGTGGAAGGAGCAACATAGGGTCCATCTCTTCTTTGGCTTGGAATGAGCGGCAGCCACCTCTTGCACCGGCGTGGGGGATCGGATTGCTTCGCCCCTCGGTCCTCTAGGTGGCTGATGGGCAGGCGTCCGCTCGGCATGAATAGGTGCCCGCTGGGTCCTTTTTCCGGGCGGCTTGCGCTTCTTCCACGTTTATGTATTCGTTGGCTCGATGTAGCATATGATCATAATCTCGGGGCGGCTTTCGGATGAGCGACCGGAAGAAGTCCCCATCCACAAGGCCCTGCGTGAAGGCATTCATCATCGTCTCCGATGTGGCCGTTGGGATATCCATCGCCACTTGGTTGAATCGCTGGATGTAAGCTCGAAGCGATTCTCTCGGCTCTTGCTTGATGGCGAACAAGCTGACACTTGTCTTCTGATAACGCCGACTGCTAGCGAAGTGGTGGAGGAAGGCCGTTCAGAAGTCCTTGAAGCTCGTGATGGATCCGTCCGGCAGCCTCCGAAACCACCGCTGAGAGAGAGTGGTAAGAAAGACTCGGCACTTTACTCCATCGGTGTATTGATGGAGCGTGGCTGTGTTATCAAACTTACCCAGATGATCATCCGGGTCCGTTGTTCCATTGTACTCGCCGATCGTCGGAGGCACGTAGTGCTTGGGCAGAGGGTCTCGTAGAATAGCCTCCGAAAATTGGCGATTGATCCGCTCGGGAGATGAGTCCGCTCGGGGAGCTTTCCCCTTCCTGTTATCCCGCCTTGGCATTTCATCTGAAGAAGATCCTCTATCTCTTCGAGCTGGTACGGCTTCAGGAGTGCGAAATAAGGCCCGATGGAATGCGACTGTGGCTTGAGGTGCTTCCGCTCGGCCACCAGACGCAGATGTTGCTTGTTGCTCCGGCCGCTCGGCTGATGCTTTTTGTTTTTGCTCCACCAGTTTGGCGGCCCTCATCTCGACCAGAGCGTCGAGTTCTTCTGTTGAAAGCGCCACCGTGTGCTGTCGTCCAGCCTCGTCCATTGTCCTTGTTCGAATGCAGGAGCGTTCCCACAGACGGCGCCAATTTGATCCTGTCCGAACCAGGAGTCAACGGACGCTGGGCACGTGGCGCTCCCTCGCTAGATCCTCGAGTGCTCCGGCGAACCTGCAACAAAACCGAGCCGGGAGGGGGTCCCGGCGACGGCCTTCCGACGCTCAAGTTAGGCGAGGAATAGATGAAGAAGGTGGCTCTAGAATGAGGACTTGCGTACCTTCGGTGAAGAAATGGAGACCTTATATAGACCTCTCGAAGGAGCCTAGGCGCGCCAATCAAAGCAACCACCTGCTTTGACCATGCTCAGGTATGGGTCTGTCAGAAGGACATTCATAAGGCCATGCCGCTACTATATCAACCTTTCCATGATGTGACGGCGAGATCCTCAATAATGTGATCTTGTGTACGGCCTAATCATCAGACATGTCTTTGCTGACATCCCATATCTCGAGCCAAACGAATAGGCCGCTCGGCTAACCTTTATATCCTCGCCCTTATCCTGGCCGAACGGACCACCCGCTCGGCCCCTCGGTCCCAGCCGAGCGGACCCCCGCTCGGCGCTTCTGTCCTCCCGCCTTGGCGTCGGAAACCCAAGCCCAAGGCTGGGTTATCTCTGGCTCCGCTCGGACCTGCTCGACTGCTTGACGCGGCCACTACCCGCTTAGTTAGCCCTCCATCCGTCCTCAGGGTGGGATCCTTCAGGAAGTGGGTCCCCCATTCTTACCGCCGGATCATCAACAAATAAGGAAAGATTTTAAATTTTAAACTCTCTTTTAAACATGTAGATGATTTACAAATAAGGAAAGTTTTTACCAAAAAATTAAAACCATCCTTTTAAATTACAAATAAGGAAAGAGATTAATCTCTTCTCTTAATCTTTTGTAGAAAGTTATAAAGGGAAATTTTTAATTTTTAAACTCTCTTTTAAAATCATGATATCCACATAAGAAATAATTTTAATAAAAATCCTTTTTAATATTCTAGTGGCCGGCCACCTAAGCTTGGGACCCAAGCTTTGGCCGACCCTACTTGACTTCCATCTTGGCCGGCCCTAGCTTGGGTTCCAAGCTAGCTTGGCCGGCCCCATTGGATGGGTAAGAAGGTGGGTATGCGGTGGGTATAAATCTCTATATACTAGAGGCTACGATAGGGACCGAGAGGAGGAATTGGTTTTGGTCTCCCGATGAAATTAAGCATCCCGTGTTCGCCCCGAACACACAACTTAATTTCATCAATAATAATTCATTCCACTAAAGAACTATTATTGAACTACCGCACCAATCCCAAATTACATTTTGGGCTCCTTCTTATTATGAGTGTGTTAGTCTCCCTGTGTTTAAGATAACAAATGTCCACTAATTAAGTTACTGACAACTCGCTTAATTAATATCTAGCTCCAAGAGTAGTACCACTCAACTTCATCATCATGTCGGACTAAGTCCACCTGCAGGGTTTAACATGACAATCCTTATGAGCTCCTCTTGGGGACATTCTCAACCTAGATTACTAGGACACAGTTTCCTTCTATAATCAACAACACACACTATAAGTGATATCATTTCCTAACTTATCGGGCTTATTGATTCATCGAACTAAATCTCACCCATTGATAAATTAAAGAAATAAATATCAAATATATGTGTTTGTTATTATATTAGGATTAAGAGCACACACTTCCATAATAACTGAGGTCTTTGTCCCTTTATAAAGTCAGTATAAAAGAAACGACCTCTAATGGTCCTACTCAATACACTTTTAGTGTACTAGTGTAATTATATAGTTAAGATAAACTAACACCTAATTACACTACGACCTTCCAATGGTTTGTTCCTTTCCATCATGGTCGTGAGCTACTGTTTATAATTTATAAGGTACTGATAACATGATCTTCTGTGTGTGACACCACACACCATGTTATCTACAATATAAATTAATTGAACAACTACATTTATCACAAATGTAGATATTTGACCAATGTGATTCTTATTTCTAGATAAATGTTTATACCAAAAGCTAGGCTTTTAGTATACACTCTAACAATCTCCCACTTATACTAAAAGACTAAGCTGCCAAATCTGCTGCCATACATCTGATTCCCATGCCTTTCAAAAAGCTCTTGCCTTAAGGACCTTAGGTTATCATCTGATGCAATCTAGGCGGCAACAACTTCTCCCCGTTATACAATTTCTCGTATTGGGTAGTACTTGCGCTCTATTGTGTTTACTTGCCTTATAGACTCATGGTTTCTTCGAGTTTGTTACTGCACCATTATTATTACAATAAATTGTAATAATCTTTGGACAAACTAGAAATCATATCTAAGTCTATCTTGAGGTAATTAAGTTATTCAACTTTTATGGCTACCTCAGAGGCTTACCATATACTCAGCTTCTATGGTGGAGTCCAGAAAAACACCTATGCTTATCACTCTTCCATAGTTATAACTTTTCCTCCTAAAGTAAACACAAAACCCCGAGGTCGACTTATTATTGACCCTATCCGATTGGAAGTCAAAATCCATGTAACCCACAGGGACCAAATTAACTGCCTTGTAAGTTAGCATATAATCTCTAGCGCCTCTAAGGTACTTTAATATATGCTTTATTGCAGTCCAATGTCCTTGTCTAGGGTTACTTTGATATATGCTAACTATGCCCTTGGCAAAACAGATTTCTGATCTCGTGCATAGCATACATTAGGCTTCCGACAGCCGAAGCATAAAGAACTGCCTTTATTTCCTTTATCTCCTTTGATGTCTACAGAGACATATCTTTAGATAAAGTTACTCCATGCTGAAAAGGTAAGAAACCTTTCTTGGAGTTTTGCATGCTTTAAAACGAGCAAGGATTTTTCCGATGTATGAAACTTGGGATAAGTAAAATATTCTTTCCTTGCGATCCCTTATTGCTTTGATCTCAAGAATATATACATTCTCCCAAGTCCTTTATATCGAATTGTTTGGACAACCATACCCTTACTTCTGACAACATTTTGATATTGTTTCCAACTACCAAAAATGTTATCTACGTATAGTACAAGAAATACCACCACGCTTCCATCACATCTTTTGTATACACAAGACTTATCCGGTTACTAAATAAATTCATACGTTTGGATTACTTTGATAAACCGGATGTTCCAAGACCTTGAAGCTTTGCCTCAGTCCAAAGACTGATTGAGCTTGCACACAAGATGCTCTTAGCCCTTTGCAATGAACCCTTCTGGTTGCTTTATATGGATGCTTTCATCAAGACTTCCATTAAGGAATGCTGTCTTGACATCCACTTGCCAAATAGATAAAAGAATCCGGATAGACTTAAGCATGGCTACCAGTGAAAAAGTTTCCTTTTTCATCAAGCCTTGCTTTGAAAGTTACTACCTTCCTTTCTATCCCTCTTTTCCTATTATAGACCTTTTTACACCCAAAGACTTTTACACCATTTGGTGGTTCTACAAGTTTCCAGATTTTATTAGAATATATATATTCTAATTCTGTTATTCATTACTCTTTGCCAAGATGTTGCATCTTTATCTTGGAGTGTTTCGTCATATGTCCGGAGATCAGGTTCATGTCCTCCAGGGATCGAGTCCAAAAACTCTCCCAAAACATGAATCTTTTTAGGTTGCCTAACAACCCTCCCACTACGACAAGGAACTTTCTGCAATTGTGTATCATTTGTGATACGTGTTGCAGTTTCCTTGTGGTATCTCATCTTGTACAGTTGGTACTAGATTAGACATGTCTTTTATTATTTCCTTAAGAACAAATTTTCTTATGGGCACATGGTTTATTACATAGTCCTTTTCTAAAAATCGGTCATTGATGCTAACAATGACCTTCTGATTTTTAAGACAATAAACCTACTTTCATTTCACTAGGATAACCCACAAACAAGTGAATTCCTGTCCAACTTATCATTGTCTCTTTTCTGCATATGTGCTGGACTACCCGAATCCGAATATGCTTCGAAATAGGCTTACGCCTATTCAGCAATTCTATATGAGTAGAGAGTTCTGACTTTAGAAGGTACTATATTCACTCCCGTTTCCAGAGTATATCCTTAAAATGATTTTGATAATATTCTTAATAACTCATCAATCTACTTATTTTCATAAGAGTCATATACCTTCCTTTTCCTACACCATTCTGTTGGGGTGTACCAGGTGCAGTTAGTTGGGATTGAATCCCTACTTCTGATAAATGACTCCTAAATTCTCCCAAGAGGTACTTGCCACTACGATCTTACCGTAGTGTCTTGATACTTTTACTTTGTCGTTTCTCCACATCAGCCTCGTACTCTTTGAACTAATCAAAGCACTTAGACTTGCGGCACATCAAGTAAATATATCCGTATCTCAAATAGTTGTCTCTAAAATAGATGAAATATTTGAAACAACCTCTTGCCTGGATGCTCATAGGATCACACAAATCAGAATGAACCAATTCCAATATATCTTTGACTCCATACCCCTTAGACTTAAAAGCTTCTTGGTTATTTTTCCTTCCAAGTAAGACTCGTGGGTTAGAAAGATTTCCACTACTAATGAACCCATAAGTTCATCAGCTACCAATGAATCCTACTCAAGTTAATATAACCTAGCCTTAGAAGCCAAAGATATAATTGGTTCATTTTCGAAGGTTACTTTCTCTTAAAGTTTAGAAGATGTGTTATTAATTTCCATTTGTTGCATCGTGAGAGTTATTAGATTTATAAATTGCCAACCAACGTACCAGAACAGATAACTTCCCTCTTTTTCTTAATAACAACTTTGTTATTAAAAGAGGCAGAATATCAAGTTCTTTGAATAGTTTAGAAACTGAAAACTAGTTCTTTCTAAACTTGGTGCGTAAAGACAATTACTCAAAAATCCATATTTTATTCTTATCAAAAGATAAACATCTCCCACTGCAACAGCTACCATTTTTACAGTAGTGCCCATGTGGACGGTGTTTTAATTTTCATTTAGTTGCCGGGTTTCCTGGAACCCTGCAATGAATTGCGGACATGATCTACACTCCAGGTTCTGGTAGATAACACCACTAAACATGTTTCAACTAATGAATTAAATACACCTATGTTGTTCTTAGTTTTAAAAAGACAGTCTACCTTAATGTCCAAGTCCTATTTCCAATCATTACAATTGGGACTACTAAGCCTTTTCTAAAGTATGACTACTAGGGGATTGACAAATATTTAAATCCTAAGAATCACAAAAATATTTGGTCAAGATCAACTCCTTAAAAATCCCCATAAATTTTGTATGCCACGATAATGTGGACGTATACAAAATCGAAGAGGAGATTTTATTCATTAATTTTATTATCTCGTCAACTTTACTTTATGACGAATAAAATTAATAGTTGATCTGTCTTTGATCAAATATTTGGTCAAAAACTTTTGAATTTAAAAAAAATATTGATTCCTCAAACAATATTATTTAAATTCACCAACACCTCAAACACCGTGAATTTTGCATGCCACGTTAGTGTGGACGTATACAAATTCAACATTTGTAAAAGGAGGGTTTTAACCCATTAATTTTATTATCTTGTCAACCTAACTTTTTGACAAATAAAACTAATAGTTGGTATCATTTGGTCACACAAATAATAGCAGTGACTCCGATGGGGAGGATACTATTAGATGTGTCTAAATGTATACCATTACTTGACACTAAGTCCATTAATAAGATTATGCCCCTTCCATTGGGGAAGATCACACGCTCTTAATTAACTTCCTATAGTCATCCAAAAATGGAAGTCTGTTCTAGTGATCCACAAACAAGCTCATCCGTTATGGAGGAAGGCACTCAGAGCTAACGCGCAAGCTTGTTTGCATCACTTACAAACCAGTAATGGAGACCATGGGATTTACTTAAAAATCCCTCTCCCACTTAGTTATTTATAAATGAGGAATTTTAACTATGCTATCCTACTAAATATGTAAACTAACATGCACACACAGCACAATATAAAAGCAATAAATAGAAAATCTAATTTTCAACTATTATGACTTTTATCTCTTGTTGTCCTCCGTATGTTGTCATCCCAAGCTGCTGCCATATTTGGCCACTACCACCGGGTCTAGCTGTCGCATCCATCTTGCTCCTAGTTCCGCTGCGCCTCTGGTCCTTAGAAGGTTCCACGCTTTGCAAGATTCGATCCGCGACATAAATAGAATTTTACATTTTGATCCTATATTCCTCGAAGGAATGTACATGTAAACTAGATCGAACATAAAATAAAATTTACATCCATCGATCCTATATTCCATAAAAGGAATGTACATGTAACTAGATCAAAAATAAAATCCTAATAAAACTAAATACAGCTCCTGCTGTATTTTATAATACAATCATGCACACATAATAAAATACCCTTGACATGTCCAAGGGTCCAATCACACACATAATAACTATAAGTCATAATAGCTGGATCCTGCATCCACAAAGTTAGCATATCCTACTATTATCCTGCCTAAATTATGTATGGCATGTGCATAATTAAACTAATACCAAATACACAGAGGCAAAACTCTAGCTCTGATACCAATTGTTGGTTGCTACTCGGAAAACCTAGAGGTTCCACTGTACAAAAATTTTGTTCAAAGGTCTGAAGCTTTTCCTAGCTACCATGTGTTCTTTTAAATTAAATTTTGGATCGCCTGCGGAACTTAACACGTTTGATCCAAAACTTAATCTATTTGTTCTTTTAGGTTTAGACTTGGATCTCCTGCGGAACTTAGCACGTTCGACCCAAATCACCTTAAGTTATTAATTCCATTAAATATTAATTTCCATAATTGGTTCCCAGTACTGACGTGGTGAGGCACATGGCCTTCTTGGATATGGGAGCAACCACCACCGACTAGACAAAACCTTTTATGGAAAGCTAATATTTAATTTCCTAAAATAACTTTAGGTTAACCGAAAAGAACAATCAAATCACAAGGAAAAGAAAAATAAAAGAACACTATATCGAAAACAAATTCGAAACACTAGAATCGTATGCCTCTTATATTTAGTATTATTTCCAAAAATAACTAGTATGATGCAGAAAGAAAAATACTAGTTATACCTTTTAGAAAAAACCTCTTGATCTTCTACCGTATTCCTCTTCTAACCTCAGACGTTGTGTGGGCAACGATCTTCCGAGATGAGAACCACTAAGCACCTTCTTCTTCCTTGCAAGTTTCGGCCATCAAAACTTCTTCTCGGATGAAGAGGTTCGGCCACCACCACCATGCTCCAAGGGATGCTAGAAAAGAGGCATCTTTTCTCTCCTTCTTCTCCTTCTTAGATCCGGCCACCAAAGTTATCTCCACCATGAGAAAGTTTCGGCCACACAAAGGAGAGGAGAGAAAAGAAAGGGCCGGCCACACCCAAAGAAGAAACGAGGGAGAAAAATAATAGAGACGTTCACCATGAAGCCTCCTCTACCTCCTCTTTTATAATCCTTGGTCTTGGCAAATAAGGAAAATTTAATTAAAACTTCCTTAATTCTTTTGCCATTGAAAAGGAAAATTTATTTAATTAAAAATAATTTTCTTTTCATCATGTTAATGGCCGGCCACCTTAATCCCTTTAATCAAGGAAATTTTAATTCACACAAGAATTAAAACTTTCTAATTTGCTTCCGGAAATTTATAAAAATTTCTCAAATAATTTTTCCCTTCATGGTGGTTAATAAAAAGGAAATTTTATAAATTAAAATATTTCTTTTAAACATGTGGATAAAAAGAAAGTTATCTCTAAAAAATTAAAATCTCTTTTAATCTACAAATAAGGAAAGATATCAAATCTTTTCTTAATCTTGAAACTTATAAAAGAGAATATTTAATTTTAAACTCTCTTTTAAATCATGAACATGATTAAAAATGAAAGTTTTCTAAAAATTTAAAATCCTCCTTTAATCAACAAATAAGGAAAGATTTCAAATTTTAAACTATCTTTTAAACATGTAGATGATTTACAAATAAAGAAAGTTTTTACCAAAAAATTAAAACCATCCTTTTAAACTACAAATAAGGAAAGAGATTAATCTCTTCTCTTAATCTTTTGTAGAAAGTTATAAAGGGAAATTTTTAATTTTTAAACTCTCTTTTAAAATCATGATATCCACATAAGAAATAATTTTAATAAAAATCCTTTTTAATATTCTAGTGGCCGGCCACCTAAGCTTGGGACCCAAGCTTTGGCCGGCCACCTACATGACTCATCCACTTGGTCTTGGCCGGCCCTAGCTTGGGTTCCAAGCTAGCTTGGCCGGCCCCATTGGATGGGTAAGAAGGTGGGTATGCGGTGGGTATAAATCTCTATATACTAGAGGCTACGATAGGGACCGAGAGGAGGAATTGGTTTTGGTCTCCCGATGAAATTAAGCATCCCGTGTTCGCCCCGAACACACAACTTAATTTCATCAATAGTAATTCATTCCACTAAAGAACTATTATTGAACTACCGCATCAATCCCAAATTACATTTTGGGCTCCTTCTTATTATGAGTGTGTTAGTCTCCCTGTGTTTAAGATAACAAATGTCCACTAATTAAGTAAGTTACTGACAACTCGCTTAATTAATATCTAGCTCCAAGAGTAGTACCACTCAACTTCATCATCATGTCGGACTAAGTCCACCTGCAGGGTTTAACATGACAATCCTTATGAGCTCCTCTTGGGGACATTCTCAACCTAGATTACTAGGACACAGTTTCCTTCTATAATCAACAACACACACTATAAGTGATATCATTTCCCAACTTATCGGGCTTATTGATTCATCGAACTAAATCTCACCCATTGATAAATTAAAGAAATAAATATCAAATATATGTGTTTGTTATTATATTAGGATTAAGAGCACACACTTCCATAATAACTGAGGTCTTTGTCCCTTTATAAAGTCAGTATAAAAGAAACGACCTCTAATGGTCCTACTCAATACACTCTTAGTGTACTAGTGTAATTATATAGTTAAGATAAACTAACACCTAATTACACTACGACCTTCCAATGGTTTGTTCCTTTCCATCATGGTCGTGAGCTACTGTTTATAATTTATAAGGTACTGATAACATGATCTTCTGTGTGTGACACCACACACCATGTTATCTACAATATAAATTAATTGAACAACTACATTTATCACAAATGTAGATATTTGACCAATGTGATTCTTATTTCTAGATAAATGTTTATACCAAAAGCTAGGCTTTTAGTATACACTCTAACAATCTCCCACTTATACTAAAAGACTAAGCTGCCAAATCTGCTGCCATACATCTGATTCCCATGCCTTTCAAAAAGCTCTTGCCTTAAGGACCTTAGGTTATCATCTGATGCAATCTAGGCGGCAACAACTTCTCCCCGTTATACAATTTCTCGTATTGGGTAGTACTTGCGCTCTATTGTGTTTACTTGCCTTATAGACTCATGGTTTCTTCGAGTTTGTTACTGCACCATTATTATTATAATAAATTGTAATAATCTTTGGACAAACTAGAAATCATATCTAAGTCTATCTTGAGGTAATTAAGTTATTCAACTTTTATGGCTACCTCAGAGGCTTGCCATATACTCAGCTTCTATGGTGGAGTCCAGAAAAACACCTATGCTTATCACTCTTCCATAGTTATAACTTTTCCTCCTAAAGTAAACACAAAACCCCGAGGTCGACTTATTATTGTCCCTATCCGATTGGAAGTCAAAATCCATGTAACCCACAGGGACCAAATTAACTGCCTTGTAAGTTAGCATATAATCTCTAGCGCCTCTAAGGTACTTTAATATATGCTTTATTGCAGTCCAATGTCCTTGTCTAGGGTTACTTTGATATATGCTAACTATGCCCTTGGCAAAACAGATTTCTGATCTCGTGCATAGCATACATTAGGCTTCCGACAGCCGAAGCATAAAGAACTGCCTTTATTTCCTTTATCTCCTTTGATGTCTACAGAGACATATCTTTAGATAAAGTTACTCCATGCTGAAAAGGTAAGAAACCTTTCTTGGAGTTTTGCATGCTTTAAAATGAGCAAGGATTTTTCCGATGTATGAAACTTGGGATAAGTAAAATATTCTTTCCTTGCGATCCCTTATTGCTTTGATCTCAAGAATATATACATTCTCCCAAGTCCTTTATATCGAATTGTTTGGACAATCATACCCTTACTTCTGACAACATTTTGATATTGTTTCCAACTACCAAAAATGTTATCTATGTATAGTACAATAAATACCACCACGCTTCCATCACACCTTTTGTATACACAAGACTTATCCGGTTACTAAATAAATCCATACGTTTGGATTACTTTGATAAACCGGATGTTCCAAGACCTTGAAGCTTTGCCTCAGTCCAAAGACTGATTGAGCTTGCACACAAGATGCTCTTAGCCCTTTGCAATGAACCCTTCTGGTTGCTTTATATGGATGCTTTCATCAAGACTTCCATTAAGGAATGCTGTCTTGACATCCACTTGCCAAATAGATAAAAGAATCCGGATAGACTTAAGCATGGCTACCAGTGAAAAAGTTTCCTTTTTCATCAAGCCTTGCTTTGAAAGTTACTACCTTCCTTTCTATCCCTCTTTTCCTATTATAGACCTTTTTACACCCAAAGACTTTTACACCATTTGGTGGTTTTACAAGTTTCCAGATTTTATTAGAATATATATATTCTAATTCTGTTATTCATTACTCTTTGCCAAGATGTTGCATCTTTATCTTGGAGTGTTTCGTCATATGTCCGGAGATCAGGTTCATGTCCTCCAAGGATCGAGTCCAAAAACTCTCCCAAAACATGAATCTTTTTAGGTTTCCTAACAACCCTCCCACTACGACAAGGCACTTTCTGCAATTGTGTATCATTTGTGATACGTGTTGCAGTTTCCTTGTGGTATCTCATCTTGTACAGTTTGTACTAGATTAGACATGCCTTTTATTATTTCCTTAAGAACAAATTTTCTTATGGGCACATGGTTTATTACATAGTCCTTTTCTAAAAATCGGTCATTGATGCTAACAATGACCTTCTGATTTTTAAGACTATAAATCTACTTTCATTTTACTAGGATAACCCACAAACAAGTGAATTCCTGTCCAACTTATCATTGTCTCTCTTCTGCATATGTGCTGGACTACCCGAATCCGAATATGCTTCGAAATAGGCTTATGCCTATTCAGCAATTCTATATGAGTAGAGAGTTCTGACTTTAGAAGGTACTATATTCACTCCCGTTTCCAGACTATATCCTTAAAATGATTTTGATAATATTCTTAATAACTCATCAATCTACTTATTTTCATAAGAGTCCTATACCTTCCTTTTCCTACACCATTCTGTTGGAGTGTATCAGGTGCAGTTAGTTTTGATTGAATCCCTTCTTCTGATAAATGACTCCTAAATTCTCCCAAGAGGTACTTGCCACTACGATCTTACCGTAGTGTCTTGATACTTTTACTTTGTCGTTTCTCCACATCAGCCTCGTACTCTTTGAACTAATCAAAGCACTTAGACTTGCGGCACATCAAGTAAATATATCCGTATCTCAAATAGTTGTCTATAAAATAGATGAAATATTTGAAACAACCTCTTGCCTGGATGCTCATAGGATCACACAAATCAGAATGAACCAATTCCAATATATCTTTGACTCCATACCCCTTAGACTTAAAAGCTTCGTGGTTATTTTTCCTTCCAAGTAAGACTCGTAGGTTGGAAAGATTTCCACTACTAATGACCCATGAGTCGGCGACGTCATCAAGTTGGAAGCCCCGTGAGTCGGACCTTTCAGGGTCGTGGAGAAGCTCCGCTCGGGCACCTACTACCTGGAGGATAAGGATGGACAACGATTTGAGCGACCATGGAGCGCGAACCATCTCCAACTTTACCGGACCGGGTGAGAGGTGCGCCTTGTAATAGTTAATGTCTTTGTATCCCTGTACTCTTTGCATATAGGGCAAAAGTAAAAAACAACAGTGGGTTTCAAAGCTCTGTACCGAACGACACCCCAAATCATCGAGCGGCGACGTTAAACGCGGGTCCATCATCAAATCGTCGAGCGACGACGTTAAACTCATGTCTCCATCAACAGTTAAGCAGCGACCTTAAACCCACGACTTCGTCAAATCGTCGAGCTGTGACGTTAAACCCATGTCTCCATCGACGGTCGAGCGACGACCTTAAACCCATGACTTCGTCAAATCGTTAAGTGGCGACGTTAAACCCATGTCTCCATCGACAGTCGAGCGGCAACCTTAAACCTGAGAGAAGGTATAAATCTTCCTAAATTCCATCAATGACATTTGTATGGACGAGTGGCTAGCTGTAGACATGCCTGCAAGGATAGGCATGTAGGTAGGATCGAGCCAATACACTTCATCAAAGGCAAAAAAAAAAATCAAAGGCAGCCGTACAGAAGTAAGAAACATTGTGACAAAAGTTTTACCGACCGAGCGAACATGCATTGCAAAAAGGGGCACCGCCGAACGAGCAAGTATACATTCAATCTTCAAAATTTTTTACAGGATGCTCAACTTTATCTAGATAATCCAAAGTGTCATCAGGCAACGAGTTGTTCAACTTGTTACGGTTGATGACTCTATCCGTCAGATCGGCGAGCAGGTGGTCGTTTGCCTTAAGCTGTTGGAGCATCCCATCAATGGCTAGTTCGAAGAGCCGAACGATTCGCTGGGCAACCTTATCAGTAAATGTGTCCGTGAAGAGGTAAATCTACTTCATAACTTCAAACCTGCTTGGCTCGGCTTCTTGGTAGGTCACCAAAGTCACGTGGGAAGCTTCCAGTGCATCCTCGGCAGCTTTAAGCTTCCCCTGAAGAGAGGCCTCCTTAGCTAAGTGATTGTCCCGCTCGGTGACCAGGAAGTCCTTAGCTTCCTTAAGCTTTTGGGAGAGGCTCTGAGCCTCTTGATTCTTCAGCTCCAAATCATTGATGGCCCGGTTCTTCCTCACCATGACTGACTCAATTTTCTTATCGAAAGTGTGGACCTGTGTATTGAGCCATCCTAGCATCACTTCTTGGTCCGCATCCTTCTTCCATTCGGCCTCAAGGAGTGTATTGGCCTTCTCTAGGTTGACCTTCAGCTTGGCGACCTCTTCGACAGATGGTCCTTGGAAGGAGGATGCGCCGCTCGAGATCTTGAGCTTCTTAAGCTCATCCTCTACAAAGGCGAGCCGTTGACACATGGCTACATGATGTGCGCAAATATTATGACCATTTACGCATATTTTAACGCACATTCACTTACTTTATGAACGTATATTCGCTACATGATCGCCTCTTTCATCATGTACTCACTATATATACTCTTTTGTTTGGATATCTGCTCTTTGTTTGATTTTGTGTTGACATGGACAACTTTCGGAGTAAAAACAGTGATTATCGACGCACCGGAACAAGTCAGAGAACATGGTCGTGCAATCTCGCACGGCCGTGTGACCAGACAGAAGGGGAGCAGTGCATGACCGTGTAACTCTTGCACGGCCGTGCGACCAAGACCAAGGCAGATCAGTACACGGCCGTGCAACCCTGCACGGTCGTGCCCCCTACAATCAGCAACCGAACAATGCACGGTCGTGCAGCGCGACCAGAAAAGGGAAAGGGCATGGTCTTTCCATATTGGCACGGTCGTGTCGCCGCAGCCGTGCCCTAGCCTATATAAGGGTTTTAATCCTTTTTCTCAAGGGGGGAAAGCTGGAAAGCGAGCCGTCAGTTAGAGAAACGTCTTGGTGTCATCCCATGCCGTCTTGGACCTCCGTCCAGCGATCTTCCATCACCACATCGACTCCAGAAGCAGAGGATTGGATCTGAAGGCCACTCGTCGTCATTGATAAGCATATCTCTTCTTTCTTTCTTCGTGTTTGAAGATTGTATGTCTATATACACTATGTCTTCGTGGATTTCTCTAGCACCTATGGAGTAGATTCCTTGTTCTAGGATTAGGGAGTAGTTGTAGTTCAGTTTGATGTAAGACTCATATTTATGCTTATATTTGTTGGATGATCTCTTTTGTTTTGTCTCAATTGCATGTTGATTGATTGTGTAGGAATTTGTTAACCTCGTAAAGGGATTATCTCTAGATCGTACACCCGAGGGGTCCTAGTGACAGGGGTAACCCGTTCACGGACATCTAAGATACTTTCTTGAACCGAGAGGCAAATTCTCCTCAAGGAAGTGAGAGACTAAACTTAGCTCTTATTCTCTATTCTTAATAATACCAATTAGAGTTGTGTTCTTAAGATTTGCCGAGACGTCCTAGTAACAGGGGTAAACCGTAACAGGACTTCTTAGGGATCTTCTTTATTCTGGTACTTAAGAATAGTCGCGTTAGCTTCCGGTAAATGCATGTTAAAGGACAGTGAGTGTAGAATAGAACGTGACACATCAATACCACCACAACAAAACCGACCTCCTAAAACTCCTCATAACCAAGTTGAACACTTCGACTTACCAGTTCTCGATTCTTCTTCCCGACCTTTCTTCTTTAGATTATTCACAACTATTGATAGTCTAGCTAACCCTAAGTGAATCATTGTTAGTGCTTATAACCAGTCCCTGTGGAATTGATATTTTTATTACTGACGACGAATCCGTGCACTTACGGATCATAACAAGTTTTTGGCGTCGTTACCGGGGACTACGTCTATAACATTAGTAAACTAGACTTTGTATCTTTTCTTCATTTTCTGCATTTTGTTTTGTTTTCATTTTCTATTTTGCTATTATATTCCATATCTTATTATTGCATGCGAAGAGCTAACCTTTCAGGATAGCTACTACCATTCGATCTAGATATTGATAGGACTTTTCTGAGAAGAAGAAATCTACAGAAAGCATTCCAAGCAGCACAAGAATCCTCAGAAATGGCCGACAAATTGTTGAAAGATTACGCGACACTATATGCATGAGGGGTTCGGTCTAGCATCACTCGACCACCTATCGAAGCCAATAACTTTGAAATTAAGCCAGCAGTAATCCACATGGTCCAGCAGAATCAATTCGGAGGAGGACCTCACGAAGACCCAAATCATCATTTAGAGCTGTTCTACGAGATTTGTGGCATGATGAAAGTGAACGGGGTCCCTCCAGAATCAGTTAGACTACTTCTCTTTAGGTTTTCCCTGAAAGACAGAGCCAAGCAGTGGTTGAACTCCCTTCCAGCAAATAGCATATCATCCTGGGAGCAGTGTGAGCAGAAATTTCTGGATAAGTTCTATCCACCCAACAAAATTGCTCACATGAGGAACCTGATTGCTAGCTTCAAACAGATAGACTCAGAATCATTATTTAAAGCTTGGGATAGATTCAAGAGTATGCTGAGACAGTGTCCGCATCATGGCCTTGAAAAATAGTTGCTTCTTCACACCTTCTACAACGGGATCAACTATCACACGAAGGTATCTCTAGATTCTGCAGCAGGAGGAGCACTGATGAATAAGAGCCTGGTTGAAGCTGAAGAGATTATAGAGAATGTGGCACAGAACCACAATCAGTGGGCATCTGAAAGATCTAGTGGTTCTTTCACAGGGAATAAAATTAAAATGTCAGGGAAATTCGACGTAGATGCAGTTACACTCATGTCTGCAAAGCTGAATGCTCTGACCAAGAAATTTAAAGCCATGGGAAACAACACAGCTAATGCAATAGTATGTGTTTGTGACACTTGTGGAGTACGAATTACGCTCAAGATACTTGCCCCTTTGGGTCGATTCAGGCACAGATGAACCAACTTGAGCAATGCGATGCAATAACCAGCTATAATCATAGGCAAAATAATCTGTACTCCAACACATATAACCCTGGATGAAGGAACCACCCTAATTTTTCATACCAGAATAATCAGGACCAAGGACCAGCACATCAAAGTTATCAGCCTGGGCAACAGAGCTACCAATCTGGACAACAGACTTATCAACAGCAGCAACCTTCACAACTGTCCAAGATTGAAAAAATGCTTGAGGAAGCTCTCTCACAGCAGAAGGAGATGAAGAACGAGATCAAGCAACTTACTCAGAGGCTAGAAAATTCTGAAAAATATCCAAAGATGCAAGACAACCAGATAGTCAGTTCTTTTCAAGAGCACAGGGAACATTTCTGGGAAAACCTGATGTAAATCCGGTGGAACATTGCAACCGTATCGAGCTGAGGAGCGGACAAACATTGGGAGATACCCAAGTCACTACTCAGAAAGGACTTGATTCAGAGGAGGAAATTAGTCAGATCCAGGACAAGGGTGGAGAGGAGATCACCAAGAGGGTCGAAGGAACACTACAACAAAATCGCTGATAGACATCAGTGGAACAACAACAGTTTTAAGCAAAAACCGATGTCTTTGAGTATTTTACACCGGTTTTTCCAAAAATCGGTGTCTATGAGCGCAGATTTTCGCTAATAGACATCGGTTTTTTTAGCCGATGTCTATGAGCGCCTTTTTTTCATTAATAGACACCGATTTTAACCGCGGTTTTTAAAACCGGTGTCTATGAACCAAAATTCTGGCGGACTTTCTTAGCGCCCTTTCTTTTGGGTTTCTCCTCGCCTTGGATGAAGCAACCAGCCAATTTATCTCCTCGCCTTGGGTTTCTCCTCTTCCTTTGATCCCATTTCTCGCTCCCTCTTCCCCCTTCTTTTGTTCCTTTTCATTCCGTCGATCTGTTGGCCAGATGAAGAAAGGCCGAGTTCTGGTGGAGCCAGCGGCGGCAGTAGCGGAGACGCGGTTCCGCGACGTGCAGAAGCGGCCGTGGGGGCGGTTCGTGGCTCGGAACCTTCGACTCGGCCGAGGCTGCCGCTCTGGCCTACGACTCCGCCGCTCACGCGTTCCGTGGTTCCAAGGCCAAGACCAACTTTCCCCTAGCCGCCGCCGCCGCTGCGTCTCCCACCCCTACTCCTGCATTCCGCTGCCCTCCCTCCGCTGACCCAACCCTAGGGTTTTGATAAGATACAAATTGGAATTAAGCCGACCCACCTCATTCTACGCACTCATCACCGAGAGGTCCGAGACCTTGCAACAGCGGCATCGTCGTCTGCAAATCTCGAAGCAAAGATGAAAATTGTGGCGGCTTATCTCCTGGCCATACTCGGCGGCAACCCCAACCCCTCCGCCGATGATATCAGATCCATCCTTGAATCAGGTCGAACTCTCTTCCCTCTCATATTTATCTTGGTTTCATTTCGGTGATCCTTGTTTCTTGCTTGTAGTGGGCTTCTTTGTTTCATGGCTGATGATGTGAGGCTGAAATAGGTAAACTGGTCGTGCACGCAGTTCTACTTAATTGGCTCTCCTAGATGGTACGGAATCGTGGAACATATCTATTGACTATTGGGTCGAAGATTTGAGATGGCAGTTTTGAGTAGTGTGGAGAAGGGATATGAAATAGGAAAGCAAGCATATGAAATCGAAAAGCGATCACTGATAAAGAAATGACTTTAGCTGCTAAAGTGCATCTTTTGATTGAAGGAGACCAGATGTACCGCTTTGTGCTTTTGTTGCACTATACTGCACCAAGTGCTATATTGTTGGGAGCCATTTCTAGCTTGAGGAATTATGGTGTGAAAGAAGCTTCGGCATATTCTTGTTCTGGCAGCATACGTGTGCTGTGGTGTCTCTGACATTCTATATTGCCATCTACTTCAAGCTTCTGTCCTATGTTTAAGATCTGGTCCTTCTATTTCATTTTCCTAAAAGATGCTTGCCAAACATATGTCAAACAACTCTTGGTATGTTAATCTGTGATCCAAAATTAATAGTAGTTGGATTGAATCAGTAGTATTTTGCGGATTATGCAGGACTTCCAATTTTGGATTGATCCCTCTGTGAATTGTTAGATGACAACCTCTTGTACCTGAAGAATTGCTTTACAAAATTCTTGTTTGTTATCCCCTTAAGATTTTCTTCTATATGACATGGCTTACTCTTTTAGTATTTCTTCAAGTGTCCCTATATACAGAAAGTGGTATATATATGATGTGATGATTTTACATTTCGGTGATCTGGTCGTCCTCTCATATTTTTTTCTAATAACCTTTTTTTACTTGGGACAGTATAATTATTAATATTTCATTTTGATATGGTCATAAATAGATACACAATTTGAAAAATAGAGTTCTACTCCATAAGTCGAGATTGGGTTTAGCTAGTGCTCCTGACGTGCACTCCTCTGGTGCTAAAGTTGGCCAGGGAGAGAAACCATTGCAGTAGGTACATGATAATATGGTCAACTTTATTCTTCTGATAATTAGATGAGTGTTGAAACCATTCAGTAAGACCTTCATTTGCTCATGCATCATCATCTTTAGGATGATGCAGCTTCAGTCAAACAAAGACGGTCTGCACTTACTTTTAATCACTGTTACCTAATCATGGCAGGTTATGTGCCAATGCTTAAACTTTTATTAGCTATATTTGATAGTGAAGGATTTTATCTGTTACTTGTTCCCAGATGTATCACTATTTTTACATATTACAATTATGTTTGCATGGGTGCACTCTATTCTTGCATTTCCATTCTCTGTACTAATGGTTACATGAGATTTCTCCAATCTGCATATAGATTAAACTATATTTGTGTATGTAAGTGTACTTTGTAGAATATGTAGCAGTCTTACTTTCTTCTGGTTGTCTCTTTAACCAATTGATTCTCTTTTGCTTCTTAACTGTGCATGTTTATCCTCAACAAACATTAAAAAAGCACGTCTATTTGCTAAAGTCAAATGTCATAAATTCAATGTAGCCTCATTCATTTTCTTTTTTAGTATAGAAAGTAATATATGCTCTTAATCACAGACTTAAACAGGAAAATCACTCTGTAATTTGTTTTGCTGAATAGTTAAGTCTCAATCATTAGCCAACACCAGGGAGCAGAACTACCCAAGACTAGTAGTTAATGCTCTAGATATTTCCATGGGGAATTGTGCTATAACATGTCTTGGTATTGAGGGTTTTAGTCGTAAAAGGAGTACCATGAGATCAAATTGCATTGGAAAATGCAATTTCCTTAAAAAAAATTAGTTAAATATTTATGTTTGGTACAAATGAATAACCTTATTTGTGACAGAATTGAAATTCTCCTCTTTTTATCAGTAAAGTTTGATTTCTGGCTATACAATAAACACTTGCCTCACACTGTTTGTTCAATTTTCTTGCACGGAGAAGTATATTCACTAATAAGGTCCTGGCAGAGGAAACCTTAGGTGGAATAGGTTATTCTTTGCTTTTAAATAATTTCCATTAAAACCACATGAGGATCTTACCTCTTGTTGATATTGTTGGACTTCCTTTTGCTCAACCATTTGGTTTGTGCCTTTCTTCATGCTAGTTTTTTCTAGCTATGTGTTGTTATTATGCAAGTTGTATCTCATGTATTAATATCCTTCTATAATGAACAAATGAATTACTTGGCAATGCTTTTCAGCCTAATTTTTCCTATCAATGTAGCTGCAATTTATACAGTTTATGGACAATTTTTTTTTTCTTGTTCAGGGCATGGAACTGTATCCTCGTATCGGCAAAAACTTTGACATCAAACAGGTCAATTTTATCTTTACATCTGTTCTTTGAGCTGTTGATAAATATAGCATATGATGTCCCAGTTCGCGTATGCTGGATCCAGCATCCTCGGCAAGCTTGCATTAGGACAAGGACTAAGTGCACTTGTCTTCGTAGTGTACAGGCACCTTATTGCCATGCTCATCTTGGCTCCTCTTGCTTATGCGCTCGAAAGGTTCAAGGAGCATGTCTCATTAGAATTGTTGAGAATAAGATATATGACTACAAATTGAATGTTTTTAAACTCATCTCATGGTTGTAGGAATCGAAGACCCAGCTTCTCATTTGGTGTCATGCTAAAAATATTCATTCTTGTTATGTTGGGTATAACAATTCAGCAAAATGTATACTACGTTGGACTCCATCTCATTTCTCCAACTGTTGCCAGTGCCTTGGGCAATGTCATTCCTGCTTTTACTTTCTTATTGGCAATTGTACTGAGGTTGATTCAGATATTAATTCCAAGTAATTTTACAGTGAATTTAGTTCATTCAAATATCATTCTATATTTGGTCTTTTTTTGCTCAGGATGGAAAAGATCAACTTGAAGACTGTAAGAGGGAGGGCCAAGCTTGCAGGGGCCATCTTCTGCATCACTGGTTCCCTGATCTTCACATTTTGGAAAGGTCATTTTGTTGGGGGCCTTTGTTACTTCACCTATGATCCAACTTCATTTCGAAAGTCCTGAGAAAGGCGATGCCTGGCTTAAAGGCTCTGCTCTTATGCTATTCGGCTATTTTGCATGCAGTGTATCACTTGTTCTTCAGGTATTGCGTCAATGGTGTCCCTTGTGTTGTCACATGTATCGCTTTTGATGTAAAAAGAATGTTTGGGTATTTTATGGATATTGTTGTAAGAAGATTATTTATATAATTTGTGAATATTTGTGTATTTTATGGATATTATTGAATGAAGAATATTTGTACAATTTGTGAATATTTGTGTATTTCTTTTTTGTTATTGTCGGTTTTAAAATCAAATCTGTGCTGTTAAAATATATACATATTACATCGGTTTTCCACCGATGTAAAACCGGTGTTATAAAGTAATATTACATCGGTTTTACACCGTTGATGAAACTGTGTCGTTAAGTGATACTACACCGGTTAATAACCGATTCGAAGACCGGTGTCGTTAAGTGATACTACACCGGTTTTAACCCGATGTCTAAAATGGCAGACTTTTAACATCGGCTTCATAGACATCGGTCGAAAATCAAATAGACACCGGTGGAAAACCGATGTCTATAAGCGATTTTGTTGTAGTGGAACTATTTAAATTCCTCCACAAAGTAAGACAGTTCCCTTCCCTCAGAAGCTAATAGCATCCTAAAAAGATAAAGAGTTCAACTGATTCTTGAAGAAGATCAAGGAAATTTGCATAAAAGTACCTCTGATAGATGCACTGCACCAAATGCCGAAGTTGGCAAAATTTTTAAAAAGGATTCTATCTAACAGAAGGCAAAAAGGCGACTTTGAGACCGTAGCTTTGACAGAGAGTTGCAGTACTTTACTTATGGCGAATACTCTACAAAACTTCAGGACCCAGGGAGTTTCTGTTGGTGCGGGAAGCATCCGACGATCGAACCTGAGTTTTGATAATGGCAAAGGATTCAAAGTTAAGGTGTGTTATGATCTAACGTGCTTGACTAAGTGTTTCAGGAAAGTCCTAACTGTGGTTAGGCAGGTAAAAACCCTAGGGGGTGGTAACCCTAGGTCATAGGGGGTGGCAACCCTATGCGGAAAGTCTTGGCAGGTCGAAGGCTTCAGGCAAAAGTCCTAGGGGTGGTAACCCTAGGTGGAAAGTCCCGTGTCGTGAACGGTGAAAGATGGACTAGCCGAAGCGGATGTCCCAGAAAGTCCGAAGCTTCGAGTGTCGAGCAAAAGTCCACGATCCGGAGGATCGTGACCGCAACAAGTAAATCTCCCGAGTGGAGTAGGTGAGGACGCTGTCCGAGAACAGTAGGCGTCGGTCCGACCTAGGGTTTCGGTTGGAAATCCGAAGTCTGACCAGGAGACTGTCAAACTTTCACTTTTATACTATCACTTATGTGTTATGAGCTAACTTTGTGCTGTAGGGTATTTTTGTGTTTAACATATCTTGCAGGGACCAAAGTACAAAATTGGCCTCGGATGAACAGTACCGAGGCGCCTCCATGGAGCTTGGTGGCGCCTCGGGTGCAAAACCTGAGTTGGCTGCGAAGCAAGCTTGGAGGCGCCTTGAAGGAAGCCAAGGCGCCTTGGACAGCTTGATGAAGGCGCCTTGGAGAGGCTGAAGGTGCTTTGAACCCCACCTCCTATTGTCTAGGTTGTAAGGCCGGGGGTTACATTATGCTGAAATGAACTATAAGGTGCGGAAACTGTACTTATTAAAATCTTACTCTGCTATTTACTATAACATCTGAAAATTTAAATTTCGAATGCACTTCTGAGTTTATACATATGCTAAGGGAGGAACTTAACTTTCTATTTGGTTGAAAACTGAAGTTAGGCACTTCTGGCTGAAATCAGACATTCCAATCGATCGGCTGATCGATCGGAGTTGTCAGATCGATCCACTGATCGACTCAACTCGCTACTATGCACGGGGTCAAAACTGGATCGATCGGCTGATCGATCCAATCTGGTCAATCGATCCAGAGATCGATTCAGAAGCTCTCTATTCGTGGGATTAAATTCCCGATCGATCGGCTGATCGATCCATGGCCGATCGATCAGCTGATCGACTCATCAGCTCTCTGTACGCGACAGATCGCGCTTCGATTGATCGGCTGATCGATCGGGGCTCCCCAATCGATTAGCTAATCGACTCACTAGCCTTCTATACGCGGGGACTTCTCCCAATCGATCGGCTGATCGATTGAGGACTGCTCAATCGATCAACGGATCGATTGGGTTTCTGATTTCTGCAGAAATCTCACCCGGACTTGTACAGGAACTTTCAGAAATAACCTAAGAGCATAATATCACTACTAGGCATATCATTACTCACATTTACTATCTATTAGTAAGACAATTAGCAGTCGAAGCATGACATAATACTTAAGTTCACCATTTCTGATACTTATCATCCTAAAAGTGCAGAAAGTTAATAACATAAGAAAATACTGAAGTTTAACTTTGCTAATTCCCAAAGATATTTATTCCAAGTTCCTCTTCCACACACATCTTGTAGCATTGTCCTCCAGCCTCCGCTAATCCGTCTTTCCTTTACCTTTATCTGCAGTATAAGGAAAATGCAACTATAAGCTTGGGAGCTTAGTAAGAAACCATCTACCTCACAAAAACATGCATTCGAAGAAAATCATGCCTTCTTTTTTTTTAAAGATGCTATTTAAAATATATGCTATTAATCATGATGAAAACACTAAAACATGGCATATGAACATGTAAGTCATGCTAACAAATATTGAACGAAAAGTTATCCATTGTATCGATAAGCTAACTAAATCGATACCTAAGCTAAGTTGATTGTTATAACAATGAGAAAACTAAACTGAAGCTAAGTTGTATTCATATATCTGGTTGTGAAGTTTGAAAACTATTTTCATAAGTAGATAAAAATGTTGGTGCGGGAAGCATCCGACGATCGAACTCATGTTTTGATAATGGCAAAGAATTCAAAGTTAAGATGTTTGGTAGTCTAACAAGTCTACTTGAGGATGTCAGGAAAGTCCTAGCTGCGGTTAGGCAAAAGGAAAACCCTAGGGGGCGGTAACCCTAGGTTATAGGGGGTGGTAACCCTATGCGGAAAGTCTTGGTAGGTCGATGTCTTCAGGCAAAAGTCCTAGGGGGTGGTAACCCTAGGTGGAAAGTCCTGGTGTCGCGAACCAGGTGAAAGACTGGATTGGCCGGGAAGCGGATGTCCAGCAGAAAGTCCGGAAGCGTCGAGTGCTGAGCAAAGTCCATCGATCCGAGGATCGCACCGCAATGTAAATCTCCGAGTGGAGTAGGGAGGACGCTGCCCCGTAGAGGGAACAAGAGGGCGGGTCGACCTAGGGTTTCCGGCCGAAAATCCGATAGTCAGAGACTATCATTATCACTTCTATTATGCTTTATGTGCTAACTTTGTGGCAGGGTATACTTGGGATTAATGTATCTTGCAGGACCAAAGTACAAAGATTAACCTCGGATGAATAATGTCCGAGGCGCCTATGGAGCTTGAGGCGCCTCGGTGAAAAGTCGACCGCCGCTGGTCAAGGCGCCTTTATTACGGAGGCGCCTTGAAGGCACCTGAAGACCCATGAAGGCGCCTTCAAGGTGATAAGGCGCAAAATGGTCAGCGCTATCTGCACGGTGGACTCGGAGCTATGGAGGCGCCTTGAGAGGCCTTCAAGGCGCCTTGATGCCCTTTATAAGGGACTTGAGCAGCATTGAAGAACAACAACTTCCAAGCGATCCTTGTGCTGCGTCTGCTCAATCAACGACCCAGTGTCAAGATGAGTCCACGACGACCGTGAGCTTCGAGATTACGATTCTGTCATCGGTATACTTGTTTTTAATTACTGTACTAATTGTAAATCTTGTACTCCTTTTCGTACTTATAAGTGTTGCCCACCGAAAGCGATCAAGGATCGCGGGCCTTCGAGTAGGAGTCGACCTAGGCTCCGAACGAAGTAAAACTTCTTGTGTCCCTCTGTGATTGCATTCGTTATTTCCGCTGCGTATATTTACTTTGATAGTTTTACGATTCCGATACGATCAAAATAGCCGCGAGCGCTATTCACCTCTCTCTAGCGCGTCTCGATCCAACAATTGGTATCAGAGCGGGGTCGTCTTGAATCAGTGCACCCACTATTCGAGATAATTTTTTTTCGTGGTTTTGTTCGGAGTCGATTAGAATTTAGCTTCATAGCTATATTCTAATTTCTTTTTACGAATCGATTTTCTGCTCAAAGCTGGTCAATACCACTTGAGCCTGTAAATTTTTTCCCTCCTCCCGCACTACTAATCCAAGACTTAGTCTTGGAATAGATCTTGTTGTTTCTGTTCGTTTTATAGATCTAAATGGCCCAACAAGAAGGATTTAGCACCGTTCGTCCCCCCTTGTTTTCCGGAGAAGACTTCGGATATTGGAAGGGGCGAATGAAGATTTATCTAAAGATCCAGTTCGACACCTGGATGATCGTCAAAACAGGACTGCAACTACCAACTGATACAGACGGTAAACCTACATCCTGTGAGAACTGTGAGCCAGCATTTATCAAAAAGGTGGAAGCAGACGCCAAAGCCACCTGCACCATTCAGTGTGGTCTTACCAAAGAAGAGCTCAACAGAGTCGGTCCATTCTCCTCCGCAAAAGAGCTATGGGAGAAACTGATCGAACTTCACGAAGGCACCTCGGAAACCAAGGTAAGTAAGCGTGATTTGTTACTAAATAAACTATACAATTTGAAAATGCAGGAAGGCGAGACGGCAAGCTCTTTGCACGCCCGAATTCAAGATATCCTGAATTCTCTACATGGAATCGGGCAGAAGGTAGAAAATAGAGATATAATGAGGTATGCCCTTAACTCATTCCCTAGGAGTACATTATGGGCATCAATGGTAGATGCCTATAAAGTCTCTAAGGATTTGTCCTCCTTAAAATTAGACGAATTATTTAGTGAATTCGAACTCCATGAACAAACTAATGCACAGCCATCCGAGAAAGGGATTGCTTTGGTTGCAGGAACGAGTCGAACACGGGAATCAAGAGGACGGCGAAAAGTTGAATCGGAATCAGAAGACGAACCCGATTCAGAAGATTCAGAAGATGAACTGGCCAGCGAATTTGTGAATCTTGTAAAGAAACTCTACAAGAAGAAGAAGGGCTTCAACAAGAAAGATCTGAAGAAGGCAGTTCAATCCAAGGAGGCTCAACAGAACTCAAAGATAAAATTCGAAGTCACTTGCTACGGGTGCAACCAAAAGGGGCATTTAAAAGCCAACTGCCCCAATCAAAAGGAAGCCAAGAAGCAAAGAAGAAGGAAAGTCCTAAAGGCAACCTGGGACGAATCCTCTTCGGAGGACGAAGACGACGAACTCGACCAAACGAGTTTACTTGCATTGATGGCCCGGGACCAGATCAGCGAATCCGAGAGCGAGTCAGAAGCCGACTCCGAGCAAAGCCACGGATCCGCATCCGTTTTCGAAGGGCCAGACTCCGCTGTAAGTATTCCTAGGCTTAATAATTTAGTCAATTATTTACTTCGCAAATTAGCCAAGTCAAATTTAAAAATTAAGTCACTTTTAAAAGAAGTAACCATTCTTAAAGGAGTAACTAACTCAAAATCTTTAACTGAAGATTCAACTCAAGTACAACAACTTGAGAAAGAAAATTCAAATCTGAAAAATCAGTTAAAAGATTTAAAAATTACTTTAGAAAAGTTCTCTCTGGGCTCCAAGAATTTGGATCTAATTCTTGGGACACAAAGAGCTGTCTACAATAAAACTGGGATAGGATATAAAAGTAAAAAGAAATACAAATCTTATTTATCCTTAATAAACAAACAAAGTAGTAAATCAGTCCAAGCATGGGTTCCCAAGTCCAAATTGATAAATCAAATTGGACTTGGCCAATACTGGGTTCCTAAGGATCAAATATATTACCTCGACAGACCATATCGAGGTCGTGATCCAGGGAAAGCTAAAATGAAAACGATCTTAATTCAAAATTCGAAATTAAATTAAAAATTTAGAATTAAAAATCAAATTCAAAATTTAAAATTTAAAATTCAAAATTAAATTAAAATTTTAGAATTAAAAATCAAATTCAAAATTTAAAATTTGAAATTAAATTAAAAATTTAGAATTAAAAATCAGATTCAAATTTAAAATTCAAAATTAAATTTAAAATGAAAAATCAAATTCAAAATTTAAAATTCGAAATTAAATTAAAATTTTAAAATTAAAATCAAATTCAAAATTTAAAATTTGAAATTAAATTCAAAATTAAATTACAAATTCAAAATTCAACAAGTGGAAATTATGAAAATGAAAAGTAGATGGAGGATCCAAACTAGCTAGCACCTCCAACTGAACTACCCGACAGGGTAACTGAACCTAATTTACTCGGAATGGGTAAAACAAGAATAGATTACCCGGCAGGGTAATTAAGGTTAGATTAAAACGGGATAAGTTTAACTTGAACCACAGTACTGGTGAAGTTTTTGGATGATAGTACGTTAGGGAAGCTTGGGCATCGCATGTCTAGGAAGATATGGCTTCGACCTGGTGCATTTGGCCAAGTGGAACTGACCGAAGCTACCCTTAAATGGATCCTAACTAGTTAGACCAAGTTTTAGTATTAAGTTCAATGGGTATGACTATTTGGAAAACCTCGAAGGCATGGTTACTTTAATGAGCTCCTTGTGACTCACCATAGCCCAGAAGTTTATCCAAAGAATGCTTACTTGTTGAACCCAAAGCTAAACCTGAATCTAACACAAAGTTAAACCAGACCCTTGAACTCAACAATAAATCATCTCACATCAATTATAGGATTCCCTGATTGACAATTTAGATCGGGTGAAATAACTAAGAAACAAAATCAATTTCAAACTTATTTAAAAAATCCTTTCAAAATTAATTTCAAAATTATTTAAAAATATTTTCAAAATTAATTTCAAAATTATTTAAAAAATCTTTTCAAAATTAATTTCAAAATTATTTAAAAATCTTTTCAAAATCAATTTCAAATTATTTAAAAAATCTTTTCAAAATTAATTTCAAATTATTTAAAAATCTTTTCAAAATTAATTTCAAAATTATTTAAAAAATCTTTTCAAAATTAATTTCAAAATTATTTAAAAATCTTTTCAAAATTAATTTCAAATTATTTAAAAATCTTTTCAAAATAAATTTCAAAATTTATTTAAAAATCTTTTCAAAATCAATTTCAAAATTTATTTAAAAAATCTTTTCAAAATTAATTTCAAATTATTTAAAAATCTTTTCAAAATCAATTTCAAAATTTATTTAAAAAATCTTTTCAAAATCAATTTCAAAATTTATTTAAAAAATCTTTTCAAAATTAATTTCAAATTATTTAAAAATCTTTTCAAAATCAATTTCAAAATTTATTTAAAAAATCTTTTCAAAATTAATTTCAAATTATTTAAAAATCTTTTCAAAATCAATTTCAAAATTTATTTTAAAAATCTTTTCAAAATCAATTTCAAAATTTATTTTAAAATCTTTTCAAAATTAATTTCAATTTATTTAAAAATCTTTTCAAAATCAATTTCAAATTATTTAAAAATCTTTTCAAAATCAATTTCAAAATTATTTAAAAAATCTTTTCAAAATTAATTTCAAAATTATTTAAAAAATCTTTTCAAAATCATTTTCAAAATTATTTAAAAATCTTTTCAAAATCAATTTCAAACTTATTTAAAAAATCTTTTTAAAATAAATTTCAAAATTATTTTAAAACTTAATTTAAATTTCTAAAACCATATTGTTTTTATCAAAGCTAAACCTTAAAGAATGTGTCGATTAAAAAAAAAACAAAAAAACTTAGGGACACGTAGCATCCAAAGGCGCCTCCATCTAAGAGGAGGCGCCCTCAAGCAGCGGCGGGAAATTTCCCGCCGCTCACTTAAGGCGCCTTAAGAAGCCCTTAAGGCGCCTCCAAAGGCGCCCTAAAGGGATCTTAAGGCGCCTTAAAACATCTCTTTTGTCACGAACAGAAGCATTTTTGCTTCTGTTCGTGTCTCACTGCAAACCACCGATCTCTTCGGTTTCTTCCCAATCAAGGCGCCTTCTACCTATTTCCTTCCCTTTAAATCCAAGCTATGCCTCCTAGGTACAATCTAAACCCTTCTTTAAGTTCTTAAATCCTATATTTTTGCTAGTTTTTGCAATTTTTCTTGCATAATAGGAAGCGTCGTATTGTGGAAACCACACCAGCACGGGCCCCTTCCACGGATCCGAGATTCCCCTCGGAACAGCATAGGATAGATTTCTCTAGGTTTACCTTTGAGTCAATCAAACCTAGATATATTGGTAGGGAGTTTTTGTCACAAAATTGTCAACCCACTATCCAAATTATAACCCATTATCATTTAGATAAACTGGTTGATTGCACCACAACTGTCAATCAAGACCTATGTGCCCAGTTCTATCACAACCTTGAAAAGGTTGATGATAGAACTTATACCACCAGGGTAGGAGGTACAAACATTCAGTTCACTCCATCACTACTTCGCACCAGCCTAGAGATTAGGGAGTCTGAGTGTACATTTTTATGTTATCCGAGTAGGCCCCTACCTTTTGGTGCCCCCTATTCCCACGTTACATTAGACGACATTTACATGCATTTCTATGGGGAGGAGAGACCCTTAGGCCTGACTGAGTTCAGATCCACTCTTCTTCGAGTTCAGGATCATGCTATGTACAGAGTCCTGACAGCCTGTATTCTACCCTTATCAACTCGGGATGTCTCGACGATGTGACCGTCCCACTCGTTTTTCTTGTACGCCCTCACCCAGCACCTGGATATAGACATATCCCTCCATATGTTTCATAATATCATCCTTGCATCTAACACAGTCACATCTGGAGTAATTCATATGCCTTATTGTCATATCCTGACCCAAATATTCTCCAGCTCTAGGATAGACATTACTAGAGGGGTTCTCATCCCACTTACCCTCTATGATGAGGTTGGTCAGCGTAGCCTTAGATTAGCAGGGGCAGAGATCACTGCCGAGGGGATTCTGGCCTGGAAGGGCCGACCACCACCAGCTGCTGCCCCTGGCAGAGGACTTCTTCGCAGATCCTTCCACCTCTGCCGGACCCTCCTCTTCAGCTGGGCCGTCATCTTCAGCACCACTCTCTGTCGAGGATAGACTCACTCGTCTTGAGATCCAGTCCACACAGACGCATCGTTTTCTTCGGACTATGCGATCTGAGATAGCTGCTGGATTCGCATCTCTTCGAGGCGAGCTTCAGCGTCAGGGACAGCCTCAGCCACCACCTGAGCAGCACCTAGCCGATCCTCCAGCCAACGATCCACCTGTTTGATTCTATCTGTTCACCTGCCTTGACATATTATTGACATTTGGGATCTTTCTCTTACTCAGCTTTTGATGTATATCTTGGATGCTTTAAATTGATTAGACATGTTATTACTCAGTTTTATGTGTTATGAGCATAGGTTTTATTGGTTTTTTTTTTAATTCTAGGAAAAACAGTTTTCAAAACTCCAATTTTTTTTTTCCTAGATTTTAAAATTCTGGAATTAGCCTAGGTTTTTCCCCTAGATATCATGTTCCCCTAGAATTAAGCCAGAGCATCTCACAAAGCACCTAAGTTTACCTTGATTGTGATTGACAAACATAGAACGGCGTGAGATGCATAGGGTATAGCCTAGACTCAAGAATGCTTATATCTGTGCATCAATATGAGTCTGGGCGTTAAATATGCAATAAACATTAATCAAGTTAAGTTCTCCAGCTCTAGTCAAGTCTATCTGGACCAAAATAACTTAACTTGACTAACCTAGTGAAAGCTATTGTCCTGTAGACTATCAGCAAGTAACTAAAGGTTAGACAGTTGGTAAGGGATACTCAGTTTTCTTCTTAAGGAATGTTTTTGCTCTTTATGGCTCTGATACCTAATAAATCAATCTACTGAACATGTCTTGTGCTTGGACTCAAGGACCAACTGAACTTAAATGAATAACCTTGTCTTAAAACTTTATTGAAACTAAGTTCCAATTGACATTGACTTTCAAACCCTGTTGAACTTAGCTAACCTGTTAACCTTAGTAAAATCATGTACAACCCAATCAAACATTTATTACCCATTTTTGATATATGGCAAAGGGGGAGAGTAGCAAAAATGTAAACAAAAAGATAAGGGGGAGCAAGAGTTAAGGGGGAGCAAAAGATAAGGGGGAGCAAATTTGCTTTAGTTATTTTGGACATCTATACTTAGCAGATTTGCATTGCCTATGTAAAAAATGTCTATTCGTTTGTTTACTTAACTTTGAATTTGAGTTGTCATAATCAAAAAGGGGGAGATTGTTGGTGCGGGAAGCATCCGACGATCGAACTCGTGTTTTGATAATGGCAAAGAATTCAAAGTTAAGATATTTGGTAGTCTAACAAGTCTACTTGAGGATGTCAGGAAAGTCCTAGCTGCGGTTAGGCAAAAGGAAAACCCTAGGGGGCGGTAACCCTAGGTCATAGGGGGTGGTAACCCTATGCGGAAAGTCTTGGTAGGTCGATGTCTTCAGGCAAAAGTCCTAGGGGGTGGTAACCCTAGGTGGAAAGTCCTGGTGTGACGAACCAGGTGAAAGACCTGATTCGGAAGCGGATGTCCAGCAGAAGTCCTAAGCGCCGAAGTCGAGCAAAAGTCCAATGATCCGGAGGATCGTGACCGCAATGTAAATCTCCTAAGTGGAGTAGGTGAGGATCCCGTAGAGGGAACAGTAGGCGTCAAGTCGACCTAGGGTTTCCGGCCGGAAACCCGAAGTCGCCCGGATAGTCCGGAGACTATCATTATCACTTCTATTATGCTTTATGTGCTAACTTTGTGCTGCAGGTTATACTTGGGATTAATGTATCTTGCAAGGACCAAAGTGCAAAGATTAACCTCGGATGAACAGTGTCCGAGGCGCCTCCATGGAGCTTGGGCTGACCTGGCCGCGAAGCAGGGCTGAAGGCGCCTCGGTTGGCTACGGAGGTGCCTTGGAAGGCGCCTTGAAGACCCATGAAGGCGCCTTCAAGGTGATAAGGCGCAGAATGGTCAGCGCTCATCTGCACGGTGGACTCGGAGCTATGGAGGCGCCTTGAGAGGCCTTTAAGGCGCCTTGGATGCCCTTTATAAGGGGACTTCGAGCAGCATTGAAGAACAACAACTTCCAAGCGATCCTTGTGCTGCGTGCTACTCAATCAACGACCCTGAAGTGCTGTTACGAGTCCACGACGACCAGGAGCTTCGAGATTACGATTCTGTCGTCGGTATACTTGTTTTTAATTACTGTACTAATTGTAAATCTTGTACTCCTTTTCGTACTTATAAGTGTTGCCCACCGAAAGCGATCAAGGATCGCGGGCATTCGAGTAGGAGTCGACCTAGGCTCCGAACGAAGTAAAACTTCTTGTGTCCCTCTATGATTGCATTCGTTATTTCCGCTGCGTACATTTACTTTGATAGTTTTACGATTCCGATACGATCAAAATAGCCGCGAGCGCTATTCACCCCCCCCCTCTAGCGCGTCTCGATCCAACAAAAAATACTAATCATGCTGCTGATGGGCCCAGCAACTGTACTTGCTATGCACGCATCCCTAACTAGACCCGGGGTTGCAAGACCCGAATTTAGTAGGGTTTACTAGGTTATCTAAACCTAGGGACGACTATGGGAGCCCAACCCAAGGACAACTGAAGTCCAGTATAGAGCCTCTGATAAAGTAAAATACTGTTTATAAACTGATTTATCTTAACTTGCTTTTACTAGGTTATCTGAACCTAGAACTAGGTTATCTGGACCTAGAGGCGACTGTGGGAGCCCACCCATTGGACCGTAGTCCCATATAAGTTGAAGCAAGGCTAAGTATACCATTTAAATGCATCTACAGTATTTAACTAAACTATTAAAATGCCTACTATGGCATTTAGCTGTGCTAACCATTTCATCGAGCACTTGGTGTGCAATAATTCACACCCTACGTACCGATGAATTTGCATTTGACAAAACTAAAGCATAGAAACATACAAATAGCTACTTATACTGCAGGTGAGGGGTTACTCACTTCCTGTGCTAATTTTCCTTACAATCCAATCGCTAGGTTTTCCGGAGAAGAGATCTCTTCGACGATCTTCTTGCGTCTATGCGTTCTTCTCGCGGAGGGGACCATCCTCGTACCGGAGTCGTCGTCGGAGGGTGCTCCTACGACCTTAGGGAGGAAACCCTAGGTCTTCTTGAGCTTGGGCGCTGAGAGGTTTTGGAGAGAGAGGGGTCGGCGGGTGAGGTTGAGGGAAAAGAAGAATTGTCGTTCAAGAAAATAACAATCCTCACTTAAGTTCCCTATTTATATTAAGTGATAATTTCACCCCAACTCCATCATAAATATAATTATTCCTCTCTTCTTTCAGCACACCTCTGCTGGGGCCTCCTGGTTACTAAGTCACCCTATAAGGCATAGAGTTCGCTAGGTCTCAGGTTCGATTCCCGCTTAAGCTGTTTTATGTTTTTATTTGTTTTTTTGCTACTTCGGCTATTCTAAAATTTCCATAAAAATATTCTAAAATTCCAGAAAAATCATAGAATATTTTTAAAATTAATTTGAGAATTTTCGGGCGTTACAATTCCCCATACCTTATAAAAAGTTCATCCTCGAACTTAGAATAACTCTGGGTACTTCTGTCTCATACTAGCTTCTGTCTCCCAAGTTGCTTCTTTTGTTGTGTGATTTTGCCAAATGACTTTTACTAATGGTACCTCCTTATTCTGCAATTTCTTAATTGCTCGGTCTATTATCTGAATAGGTCGCTGTCATAGCTGAGGTCTTCGCAGATTTGTACCGACTAGGGCTCAATCACCTGGGTGGCATCTGGGATATGCTTCTTCAGCATAGAGACATGAAATACGTTATGGATAGCGGACATCTCCTGAGGTAGCTCTAGCTCATATGCTACCTTGCCAACTCTTTTAGTGATAAGGTATGGTCCCACATATCTGGGACTCAATTTGCCCTTCTTCCCAAAACGCATTACTCCCTTCATGGGAGCTACTCTGAGAAATATTGTATCCCCAACTGAAAATTCTAAGGGTCTGCGTCGTGTATCAGCATAGCTTTTCTGGCGGCTCTGAGCTGTCTCTAATATCCTCTGGCGGATCTGCTGTATAGCTGCTGTGGTATCTACTACTAGATCTGTCTGAAGTTCTAGTTCTTTCTGTTCACCACTTTCATACCAGCAGATTGGAGATCTACACCTCCGCCCGTAGAGAGCCTCGTAAGGTGTCATGCCGATAGTGGCATGATAGCTATTGTTGTATGCAAATTCTGCTAAACTCAGATATTTGCACCAACTTCCCTTGAAGTCTAGGGCACATGCTCGGAGCATATCTTCGAGCACCTGATTTACTCGCTCCGTCTGACCATCTGTCTGAGGATGGAATGCTATGCTAAACTTTAACTTAGTGCCCAATGCTGACTGTACACACTCCCAGAAGTGTGATGTGAATCTACTGTCTCTGTCTGAAATGATGGTCCGTGGGACTCCATGCAGTCTGACGATCTCCTTGAGATACAACTGAGCTAGCTGCTCCATGGAGTAGGATATCCTGATAGCTAAGAAGTGGGTTGATTTAGTCAATCTGTCAACTATTACCCAGATTGCATCAAAACCATTCGTGGTTCTGGGTAATCCCACTATGAAATCCATGGAAATATCCTCCCACTTCCATTCTGGAATCTGAATAGGTTGCAAAACTCCTCCTGGTCTCTGGTGTTCTGCCTTGACCCTCTGACAGGTCAGACAGGTACTGACATATCTAGCGATGTCTCTTTTAATCCCCGGCCACCAAAAACGTTTCTTTAGGTCTTGGTACATCTTGGTGGAACCAGGGTGCATCGCATAGGGAGTCATGTGAGCCTCGTCTAGGATCTTCCTCCATAGTTCCTCTTGATCCGGAACACATAGTCTGTCACCAAAATGTAATATCCCACTATTAGATATTCGAAACTCTCCACTTTCTGACTCTGCTAACCCTTGCTTGATTTTCTGAATTTCAGGGTCTTAATCCTGAGCTATCTGGATGTCACCAAGCAGGGTAGATGCTAATATTATAGTAGAAAGTTGCCCAACTATCAGTTCGAGTCCGAAATCTGTAATCTCATTTTGTAGGGGCGGTGACATGGCTGCTAGGGATAATAAGGTAGCACTGGACTTCCTGCTAAGTACGTCTGTCACCTTATTGGCTTTTCCCGGGTGGTAGAGGATGTCTATGTCATAGTCCTTGACCAGCTCGAGCCATCTGCGTTGTCGCATATTCAGATCCTTCTAAGTAAAGAAGTACTTCAGACTCTGATGATCTATATACACTCTACACTGAGTTCCATACAAGTAATGTCTCCAAAATTTGAGGGCGAAGACAACTGCTGCGAGCTCAAGGTCATGAGTAGGGTAGTTCCTCTCATAGTCCTTGAGTTGTCTGGAGGCATAGGCGATCACCTTACCATTTTGCATCAGTACTGCTCCTAGTCCTAACTTAGAGGCATCGCTGTAAATATCAAAGCTATCGGTGTTTTCTGGTAGAGCCAGAATGGAAGCACTGGTCAATCTTCTTTTGAGCTCCATGAAACTGTTCTCACAGTCCTCTGTCCACTGAAATTTTCTGCTCTTCCTGGTAAGAGCTGTCAGTGGGGAGGCTATCCTGGAGAAATCCTTTACAAATTTTCTGTAGTAGCCTGCTAGTCCCAGAAAGCTTCTGATTTCATGGGCGTTCTTAGGTCTTTTCCAGTTACTCACAGCCTCTATCTTATTGGGGTCTACCATAATACCATCCTTGGAGATGATGTGACCCAGAAAAGATAGCTGATCGAGCCAGAATTCATATTTCGTGAACTTGGCATACAATTGGTTCTGCTGAAGGGTCTGCAATACTATCTTCAGATGTTCTGTGTGTTCTTCCTGAGTTCTGGAATAGATAAGAATATCATCGATGAACATGATAACAAACTTATCTAAGTATTCTCTGAATACCCTATTCATGAGATCCATGAAGGTAGCTGGAGCATTCGTCACACCAAAGGGCATGACTACGAACTCATAATGTCCGTATCTGGTCCTGAAGGTCGTTTTGGGTATGTCACCTTCTTTAACTTTCACCTGGTGATATCCCGATCTGAGGTCTATTTTAGAGAACACTACTGCTCCCTTTAGCTGATCGAACAGGTCATCTATCCTGGGGAGAGGATACCTGTTCTTAATAGTGACTTGGTTTAGTGCTCGGTAGTCTATACACAAGCGCATGCTCCCGTCCTTCTTCCTCACAAACAATACAGGCGCTCCCCATGGTGAGTGACTAGAGCGTATGAAGCCCTTGTCGAGTAGCTCATGTAGTTGCTCCTGAAGTTCCTTCAGTTCTGCTGGAGCCATGCGGTAGGGTGCTTTGGAGATGGGATTCGTACCGGGGATGAGCTCTATCTCAAATTCAATCTCCCTGTTTGGTGCTAGACTTGGTAACTCCTCAAGGAAGACTGCTGGGTAGTCACATATAACTCGGACCTCTTCTAGCTTTTGGTGCTTATTCTGACTAGTATTGACTACATGTGCTAAGAATCTCGTACATCCGGTATCAAGTAGTTTCTGTGCTTTCATAGCTGAGAGAAACTTCTTGGCTTTTCTCTTTAGTTCTCCGATGTAACCAAATTGCACTCCTGCTTCAGGTTGGAATACAACTTTCTATTTACGGCACTCTATAGAGGCACCGTACTTGATCAGAAAATCCATTCCCAAAATGACATCGTAGTCAGCCATATCTAGCACTATCAGATCACCAAAAAGCTCTCTGTTTGCTATAATGACTGGCACTGCTCGGAGCCAGTGCGTAGATGATGATCTCTCCTGAAGGTAATGTTGTCAAAAACTGACCACTAAGTGCATCTGGAGTTAGTGCTAACTTTTCGGCAAATGCCCTGGATATATAAGAATGGGTTGCCCCAGTATCGAATAAAACAGTTATACTTTGCTGTAAAATACTAATCTGACCTGTAACAACTGTCGAGGCATTCGCTACATCCTCCCTGGTGAGTGAGTAGATCCTCGCGTTCGTTGTGGCTGAGAGGGCTTCTAGTCTGCCTTGGCTGATGTGTGGACCATCTATAGCAGCCTGCATCCAGTGTAATTGTGCTAGTTTATCTCCATACTGAATCGGCTGTGGTGGAGGATTGCTGATTTTGTTCGGGCATTACTTAGTCATATGCCCTTCCTGGCCACATTCAAAACATCCTCGTGTGCCCTTGCGACAAACTCCAGGGTGGAATTTCCCACAAGTAGAACTTTTGGGATAACTAGGCTGTTTACTAGATAGTCCTCCTTTTGGGTAGCTCCCTGGCTTACGTTTATGGCTGGGGTTCCCTTTCCAGTTAGAGCTGTGGCCCTGGTGTTTCTGAGTACCTAAGCCTCTATGGCCCTTAGACTCTGAAAAGGCTTGCTTCTGCTGCTTGATGTTGTTCTGGTAATGCTCGGTGGTCAGAGCACTGCTTACTAGTTCTTCTGTAGTTTGCGGCCTATGTACGCCGATGGCCACATTCATTGCTATCTCCAGCCTTAGCATTTTGAGCATCAACCGGACTCGTTCTCTTTCAATGCTGACTAGTTCAGGGCATAAATGAGCCAGTCTGTTGAATTTCTTCACGACTTCCTCAACTGTAAGGTTGCCCTGATGAAATTCAGTGAACTCGTCGTAGTGGCGGTTTGTGACCCGCATGTGAAAGAACTCTTCAAAGAATTCTCTCTCGAAATCAGCCCATGTCATCTGGTTCACCGGGCGCTTCGCTTTAATTCTCTCCCACCACATACGTGCGTCTCCTGTCAGGCAGAATGAGGCGCATTTCACCTTTTCAAACTCTGGCCAGTCCAAAAGTTCCATCATACTCTCCAGTGTTTTGAACCAGGCTTGGGCATCCCATGATTCACTAGTGCCTGAGAAATTCTCTGGCTTGATTTTCTGCCACTGGATCAGATAGGCTTCTCTTCTTGCCCCTGCTATTGGAGCTACTGGTGCTGCAGGTTGGACTGGTGGAACCTCTATCAGCACTGGGGTTGCTAAGTTAGGTTTAGGGGTGACAGTAGGAGTATTCTGCTGGTTAGCCCTTAGGGTGGCTATCTCCTGTTGCTGTTCAGCTAGCTGCTTCTGTAACTGAGTCACTACTGCTGTAAGGTCTGGAGGAGGCACTGAGCTGCCTGCCTCATGCTGGGGCTCAGTAGATGGTGTCTTTCTAGCTGGGCGTCCTCGTACCATTTTCTAGAGAGATAGAGGACATACATAACTAATACAATCATGTTTATATAATTACCACTATCAGATTAGATGCTATCATATATAAACATGCTACTGTTATCCATAAACATAAAAGCAAGAACATAATACAGTGAGAGATATTCTTACTTGGAAGCTACAGGTTCAATGCTGATGTGCGTGTGAAGGAAGTATGGAACTTGCTCTGATACTACTCTGTAACGCCCCGCCTCCTACTATCTAGGCTGTAAGGCCGGGGGTTACATTATGCTGAACTGAACTATAAGGTGCGGAAACTGTACTTATTAAAATCTTACTCTGCTATTTAGTATAACATCTAAAAATTTAAATTTCGAATGCACTTCTGAGTTTATACATATGCTAAGGGAGGAACTTAACTTTCTATTTTGTTGAAAAATGAAGTTAGACACTTCTGGCTGAAATCAGACATTCCAATCGATCGGCTGATCGATCGGAGTTGTCTGATCGATCCACTGATCGGCTCAACTCGCTACTGTGCACGGGGTCAAAACTGGATCGATCGGCTGATCGATCCAATCTGGTCAATTGATCCAGAGATCGATTCAGAAACTCTCTGTTCGCAAGATTAAATTCCCGATCGATCGGCTGATCGATCCATGGCCGATCGATCAGATGATCGACTCATCAGCTCTCTGTATGTGATAGATCACGCTTCGATCGATCGGCTGATCGATCGGGGCTCCCCAATCGATTAGCTAATCGACTCACTAGCCTTCTATACGCGAGGACTTCTCCCAATCGATCGGCTGATCGATTGAGGACTGCTCAATCGATCAACTGATTGATTGGGTTTCCGATTTCTGCAGAAATCTCACCCGGACTTGTACAGGAACTTTCAGAAATAACCTAAGAGCATAATATCACTACTAGGCATATCATTACTCACATTTACTATCTATTAGTAAGACAATTAGCAGTCGAAGCATGGCATAATACTTAAGTTCACCATTTCTGATACTTATCATCCTAAAAGTGCAGAAAGGTAATAACATAAGAAAATACTAAAGTTTAACTTTGCTAATTCCCAAAGATCTTTATTCTAAGTTCCTCTTCCACACACATCTGGTAGCATTGTCATCCAGCCTCCGCTAATCCGTCTTTCCTTTACCTTTATCTGCAGTATAAGGAAAATGCAACTATAAGCTTGGGAGCTTAGTAAGAAACCATCTACCTCACAAAAACATGCATTCGAAGAAAATCATGCCTTTTTTTTTTTAAAGATGCTATTTGAAATACATGCTATTAATCATGCTGAAAACACTAAAACATGGCATATGAACATGTAAGTCATGCTAACAAATACTGAACGAAAAGCTATCCATTGTATCGACAAGCTAACTAAATTGATACCTAAGCTAAGCTGATTGTTATAACAATGAGAAAACTAAACTGAAGCTAAGCTGTATTCATATATCTGGTTGTGAAGTTTGAAAACTATTTTCATAAGTAGATAAAAATACTAATCATGCTGTTGATGGGCCCGGCAACTGTACTTGCTATGTGCGCATCCCTAACTAGACCAGGGGTTGCAAGACCCGAATTTAGTAGGGTTTACTAGGTTATCTAAACCTAGGGACGACTATGGGAGCCCAACCCAAGGACAACTGAAGTCCAGTACAGAGCCTCTGATAAAGTAAAATACTGTTTATAAACTGATTTATCTTAACTTACTTTTACTAGGTTATCTGAACCTAGAACTAGGTTATCTGGACCTAGAGGCGACTGTGGGAGCCCACCCATTGACCGTAGTCTCATATAAGCTGAATCAAGGCTAAGTATACCATTTAAATGCATCTACAGCATTTAACTAAACTATTAAAATGCCTACTGTGGCATTTAGCTGTGCTAACCATTTCATCGAGCACTTGGTGTGCACTAATTCACACCCTATGTACCGATGGATTTGCATCTGATAAAACTAAAGCATAGAAACATACAAATAGCTACTTATACTGCAGGTGAGGGGTTACTCATTTCCTGCGCTAATTTTCCTTACAATCCAATCGCTAGGTTTTCCGGAGAAGAGATCTCTTCGACGATCTTCTTGCGTCTATGCGTTCTTCTCGCGGAGGGGAACGTCCTCGTGCCGGAGTCGTCGCCGGAGGGTGCTCCTACGACCTTAGGGAGGAAACCCTTGGTCTTCTTGAGCTTGGGCGCTGAGAGGTTTTGGAGAGAGAGGGGTCGGCGGGTGAGGTTGAGGGAAAAGAAGAATTGTCGTTCAAAAAAATAACAATCCTCACTTAAGTTCCCTATTTATATTAAGTGATAATTTCACCCCAACTCCATCATAAATATAATTGTTCCTCTCTTCTTTCAGCACATCTTTGCTGGGGCCTCCTGGTTACTAAGTCACCCTATAAGGCATAGAGTTTGCTAGGTCTCGGGTTCGATTCCCGCTTAAGCTGTTTTATGTTTTTATTTGTTTTTTGCTACTTTGGCTATTCTAAAATTTCCATAAAAATATTCAAAAATTCCAAAAAAATCATAGAATATTTCTAAAATTAATTTGAGAATTTTCGGGCGTTACATGATAAGGTTCGACTAGTTCAGCCCTTATCTCCACGGCTGACTCGGCTCATTCAAGGCGCCTTGGTGAACAGTAGAAGGCGCCTTGAACACCCTTTATAAGGGATCTCGACCAGCAGCTCACAACAAGCAATTACAAGTAATCTCTCTGCGACCAGCTGCTAACGACACGATCCCGAACTGCTGTGACAACCACCCGACGACCCGGAGCTCCGAAACTTCAATTTTTCTCACTATCGTCGATATAATTTAATTGTTTATTATTAGCTATTGTACTTCATCTTGTAATCATTTTTATTGAGCTTATAGTTGTTGCCCACGCAAAGCAATCAAGGATGGCGGACCTTCGAGTAGGAGTCGATCTAGGCTTCGAACGAAGTAAAATCCCCTGCGTCTTTCTGTGTGATTGTTTTCTGTTTATTCCGCTGCTTTAACTCTTACGCCTTTACGATTCCGACAATCGAAACAAAATAGCCGCGAGCGCTATTCACCCCCCTCTAGCGCTTCTCGATCCAACAATTGGTATCAGAGCGGGGTCGCTTCGAATAGGTGAGACCACCATTCAAGCATTTCTTTTGTGGCTTTTTCGTCTATTTAGGCTAAAAATAAAACTTTGCGCCTTTCGTTTTTTCCCTCCAAAACTGTTTTCAAAAAATTCATTTTCATCTTTTCACAATTGATTGAGATTAACGAAATATCGATTTTGGCAAAATTTGAAATAATATTTTTTTTAATATTTTTTAACAATATTTTATTATTATTTTATTATTTTTTTCTCGAAACTCGTAAATTTCTATTTCCATCCCTCTACCACACTACTAATCCAGGATTAAGTCCTGGGATAAGTTTTGTGTTCACTTTTTCGTGCAAGATTCAATGGCTCTCCAAGAAGGCTATAGCACCACTCGTCCACCGCTCTTCTCCGGCGAAGACTTCAACTACTGGAAAGGCCGAATGGAGTCGTACCTATGAACCGAGTTCGATGTCTGGATGATCACCAAGACTGGGCTCGAAATACCAACTGACAAAGTCGGCATGCCACCATCGTACGCGAATTGGGATGCGAACCTTATCAAAAAGGTAGAAGCAGACGCAAAAGCAACGTATACACTTCAGTGCGGCTTAACGAATAAGGAGCTGAATCACGCCGGCCCATTCTCAAGCGCCAAGGAGCTGTGGGAGAATCTGATTCAGTTACATGAAGGCAGCCAAGTAAGTAAGCATAATTTAATAGATGATTTATTTGAATTAGATGAACAGTATGATACTACTTCGGCCGAGGAAGGTATTACGTTGATTGCAGGTATAAGCAAGACAGAGGAAGCTAGAAAGAAACAAATGATGAAGGCAACATGGTCCGAGTCATCAAACAAATCTGAATCCGATGAAGAAGAACAAGCAAGCCTCCTCACTTTACCAGTACTAGCACATGTTGCCGAAACCGAGTCCGAGCTTGAATCCGAAATCGAGAACGAATCAAACACCGAGTCCAAGCGAAGCCACGGATCCGTATCCGTTTTCGAAGGACCCAAACCCACTGTAAGTTCTATAATGTCTAATATTAACCTAGTGATTCGGAAAACTTAATTCCTTACTTGCTTAAGAAGTTGGTCAAATCTAATGTCCAGGTCAAGTCACTTCTAAAGGAGGTATCAGCCCTTAAGAAGTGACTAACTCAAGTCCCTTAACACAGTCAGTTCAAATTGGAAGTTCAACTCAAGTCCAACAACTTGAGGAAGAAAATTCCAATTTGAAAACTCAAATTAAAAAACTCAAGGACACGTTGGAACGGTTCACATTGGGTTCCAAGAATCTGGATCTGATTCTTGGAAAACAACGAGCCGTTTACAACAAATCCGGACTTGGATTTAAAACTAAAAGAAAATACAAATCGTATTTATCATTAGTAAATAGAAATAATAGAAAGGTAGTCCAAGCATGGGTACCTAAGTCCAACTTGGTCAATCAAGTTGGACTTGGTCAATATTGGGTCCCCAAGGATCAAGTCTATTACCTTGATAGACCATATCGAGGCTATGATCTAGGGGGAGCAAAAAGAAAAATGATACTAATAAAACGAATTTAATTCAAAATTCAATTAAAAATTTGAAATTAAATCAAATTCAAAATTAAAAATTCAAAATTAAAATTCAAAATTCAATTAAAAATTCGAATTTAAAATTCAAAATTCAATTAAAAAATTCAAAATTAAAATTCAAAATTTAAAATTTGAAATTAAAATTCAAAATTCAATTAAAAATTAGAAATTCAAAATTCAATTAAAAATTTGAAATTAAATCAAATTCAAAATTCAAAATTCAAAATTAAATTCAAAATTCAAAATTCAATTAAAAATTTTGAAATTAAATTAAAATTGAAAATTTAATTTAAACCAAATAAAAATATAGAAGGAGGATCCAGAATAGCTGGCACCCCTAACTAAACTACCCGACTGGGTAACCGAACTTAATCTACCCGAAATGGGTAAACAAGAGTAGACTACCCGGCAGGGTAATTAAGGTTAGAAAAAATGGGCTAGGTTTAACTTGACCCACGGTACTGGTGAAGTTTTTAGATGATAGTACGTTAGGGAAGCTTGGGCATCGCATGTCTAGGAGGATATGGCTTCGACCTGGTGCATTTGGCCAAGTGGAACTGACCGAAGCTACCCTTAAATGAATCCTAACTAGTTAGACCAAGGTTTAATATTAAGTTCAATGGATAGGACTATTTGGGAAACCTCGAAGGCATGGTTACTTTAATGATGTCCTTATGACTCACCATAGCCCAGAAGTTTATCCAAAGAACGCCTACTTATTGAACCCAAAGCTAAACCTGAATCTAACCCAAAGTTAAACCAAACCCTTAAATTGAACCTCAATTCATCTCACAAAAAATTATAGGATTCCCTAATTGAAAATTTAGATCGGGTGAGATGACTAAGGAATTTAAAATTCAAATTCAGAATCAAATTAGTAACTATAATTAATTCAAATTCATAATTGAATTCATAATTAATATTTCTTTTCAAATAAAACTTTATTTCAAAATTATTTCAAAAACTTTTAAAAATTATTTTAAAAATCTTTTAAAAACTTAATTTCAAAATCTTATTAAAAATCCTTTGAAAAATCTTTGAAAAACTTATTAAAAATTCTTTGAAAAAAAATTATTTAAAAATCCTTTGAAAAATCTTTAAAGAAACTATTTAAAAATCCTTTGAAAAATCTTTAATTCTCAAATCATATTATAAAATTATGATTGTAAATGTTAACTCCAATTAATTTCTACTATAGTCTCAAAGTTTAATATTTACTAATTTGACATTCAAACTTATATTTTCAATTGTTTTATTGACAAGGTTAACTTTATCTAACACTCTCTCATAAGCTAAACATGTCTGAAAACCTAGAATGAGTGAGATGGAAAATTAGGCAATAAGCAAGTAGCTAAAGGTTAGATAGTTGGTGAAGGAAATGGAAATATTAAGATTCAGCATGCTTGTACTTTAGGGCTCTGATACCTGATCAAGACAAGTTAGATAATTTGAATGCTATTTATCTTGACTCATGCTTGGACTTAAGGACCAACTGAATAATTAACCTAAATTATATTTTTAGCTACTCTCTCTCTTCATCCTTAAAATTAACAACTCCTAATTTTTTCAAAAATAATTATTATTTTATTCAAAATTAAGCTAAGTCTCTGTTTAACTTAAGCTATATTTTCAAAATCCAATGTTTGCAAAAGGCTTAGCTAAGTGACTATAGCAACTTTCAAACTTAGCCACCTTTATAAATTTTAACTCTAAGTGCTAAAATACTTTTCTAAGTTACCTCTTAGATTCATTCTATACTTAGCTAAAAGCATTATAAGCTAAGTGATACACAAGCACTTTTTCTTTCAAAGACTAAATCTGTTTTTCTAAAAATTTAAAACTTGCTTTCAACTGGCTTATTTTTTGATAAATGGCAAAGGGGGGGAGTAGGAAATTCAAAAGTAAAAATTCAAAAAGGAAGCCCTGTATTAAGGGGGAGCTTCGCAAAAGTTTAAGTGTTAGCTTAAGTTATGCTTTTATTTGAATTTATATACTTAAGCTTGCTCACTTAAAACCTTTTAATATACTTATGCATTTGTTTTACTTAACTTTGAATTTGGGTTGCCATAATCAAAAAAGGGGAGATTGTTGGTGTGGAAAGCATCCGACGATCGAACCTGAGTTTTGATAATGACAAAGGATTCAAAGTTAAGGTGTGTTGTGATCTAATATGCTTGACTAAGTGTTTCAGGAAAGTCCTAACTGTGGTTAGGCAGGTAAAAATCCTAGGGGGTGGTAACCCTAGGTGGAAAATCTTGGTGTCGCGAACCAGGTAAAAGACTGGACTAGCCGGGAAGCGGATGTCCAGCAGAAAGTCCGGAAGCTTCGAGTGTTAAGCAAAAGTCCAGTCGATCTAGAGGATCGCACTGCCAGCATGTAAATCTCCTGAGTGGAGTAGGTGAGGACGCGTTCCCAGCAGAGGAAAAAGAGGGCGCTTGTCGACCTAAGGTTTCCGTTGAAACCCGGTCAGACTTGACATCCGAGATCACAAACTTTCACTTTATACTATCACTTATGTGTTATGAGCTAACTCAGCTGCAAGGTATTTTTGTGTTTAACATATCTTGCAGGATCAAAGTGCAAAATTGGCCTCAGATGAACATACTGAGGCGCCTCCATGGAGCCTGAGCTGGCTGCGAAGCAAACTTGGAGGCACCTTGAAGGAAGCCAAGGCGCCTTGGACAGTTGATGAAGGCGCCCAAGCATGATGAAGGCGCCTTGAACTGATTTCGACTAGTTTTCTTATCTCCACGGCTGACTCGGCTCATTCAAGGCGCCTTGGTGAACAGTAAAAGGCGCCTTGAACACCCTTTATAAGGGATCTTGACCAGCAGCTCACAACAAGCAATTCCAAGTAATCTCTCTGTGACCAGCTGCTAACGACACGATCCCAAACTGCTGTGACAACCACCCGACGACCCGGAGCTCCGAAACTTCAGTTTTTCTCACTGTCGTCGGTATAATTCAATTGTTTATTATTAGCTATTGTACTTCATCTTGTAATCATTTTTATCGAGCTTATAGTTGTTGCCCACGCAAAGCGATCAAGGATCGCAGGCCTTCGAGTAGGAGTCGATCTAGGCTCCGAACGAAGTAAAATCCCCTGCGTCTTTCTGTGTGATTATTTTCTGTTTATTCCGCTGCTTTAACTCTTACGCCTTTACGATTCCGACAATCTAAACAAAATAGCCATGAGCACTATTCACCTCCCCTCTAGCGCTTCTCGATCCAACAGTTTCTCCATACCTTGCAAAATCGGTTCTGAACTCATACAGAGGGCCTTCTGCGACTTGGGAGCCAACGTTATCCTACTCCCGTACTCTTTATGTAAGAAGCTGGGACTCCATAACTTTAACTAACCACCATGGAACTGCAGTTAGCTGACCATTCATGTAGATATCCGATGGGAATAGTGGAAGACGTGACAGTAGAAGTGGGCGGATATATCATTCCCACAGATTTCATCATTCTTGATATGGAGGAGGATCCCAAGATACCGATCATCCTTGGAAGACCATTCCTTGCCACAGCTGGAGCCCTCATTGATGTGAAGAGTCACAATTTATCCTTGAAAATCAGCAAGGAAAGGATTGAATTTGATTTATCCAACTCTTCTAACTGCGTCTCCTTTTCTTAGGAAAACTCTAGCAGGATGAACATACACAGAGCCGAGGCATGTAGTTCTCATTAAAGTTCCCCTCCAGCGAACAATAAGAAGTATATATGTCCTGAACGAGCAAAACTAAAGGCGCAGGCTAGAGCATTAACCCTAGGCGGAGAGTGGTGCTTCCATGGGTTTAGTCCACACTGACTGAATGGGGTCGAGCTAAAGACTTAAAACAAGCGCTTCTTGAGAGGCAACCCAAGGGCTTTTCATTTTGATTTGTTATTTAGTTTATTGTCTTATTCCTTAGTTAGTTAGTCGAGTATTTTATCCCTTTTTTTGGTATTTCATTTTCAGGATGTACATAGCCCCCACGAGCTAGCCATGAGCGTTTCATGGGTGTGGAGGCGACTGAGGAGCCGAAACGACATAAGGCGAGTCACCGTGAGCTTAAAGGAGTTGGCTGTGTGACCTCACATGGTCGTGCAGAGCCAACAGAGAAACGGAGACCATGAGTCGTGCAACCCTACATGGTCGTGTGGCTTGTTCAGAGAAGAGAGGAGCACGGGCCATGCCAATTGGCATGGTCGTGCGATGCTGCCAAAGAGGAAAAAGAAGCAGGTCGTGGCAATTGACACGGCCGTGCAACTTGTGCAGAGAAGAGGAAGGCATGGGCCGTGCCAACCGGTACGACCGTGCAACTTCGATCGAGGGGAGAAAAGAAGAGGTCGTGCCAATCGGCACGGCCGTGCAGAACTCCATTTGACCCGACCGTGTCTATAAGACACGGCCGTGCCCTAGCTCGTGTGCGCCACCTACTCCTCCAAAAACCCTAGTTTCTACCTCCTCTCCCAAGAACTTTCTCCTCCCCACTACACCTCATCTAACCCTAATTCCCCCCCCCCCTCCCCCCACCCTAGAGTCCATTTTTGCTTAGATCTACATCCAGATCTAACACCTCTTCAAACCATAACTTCGGAAAGAGAAAAGACCCCCCCCCCCCCCCCCCCACTTTCCTTCTTTCTCCTCTCCCATACTCAATACCCATCTCCACAAGAAACTCCTCAACACTTTGCACACCATGTCGCAGATCTTGAAGAGACTTCATCGAGAGAGTAGTGGATCTGGTGAAGTAGATGCGTTGGGAGGCGACAAGGGCAAGGGGAAGGCTTCTTCATCAATGGGGAAAGGAAAAAGGGTGGCACGCAACGAAGGTAACGAAAGCGATTTCAATATTTTTTTAGAAATCATGAACAAAAAGCTAGATTTGATATCCTTGTCGCTAGAAAAATTATATGCACTAGATATATGGATCCCGTTACTATAGAAATACTAGGAATTAAGGATGACGTAGATTGGATGACTAGTTCTTTGAATTGGAATGACATTATGTATGCTCATGCACCGACTTACCCTCGTCTAGTCCTTGAATTCTTGAGCTCGCTTGATGTTAAATTTTCATCAGAGGACGACTACGTAGGGGTCATAACTTTTAGGATGATGAATAAAGAAGTTCGGTGGACTTTTAGTGATTGTAATGATTGTTTTGATTTAACTAGTGGTGGTGCCCGTGGATTTGATGGTGGAATTAGATGGAATGAATTTTAGAAGTCAAGAATCGGATCAAACAACCCTTATGAACCCTCTAGAGCCAAGGCATCCCGCATGCAAAACCTGACCTTTAGATACCTTCACCGAGTGATAAGCAAAATGATCTTTGGTCGAGGAGAGAGTGATGGGGTAGTTAGAAAGGTAGAGCTCTATTTTCTTTGGGAAATGTTGAATAAAGTGGATTTTGATTCAGGATTTCATTTTTTGCAAAATTTGTTAAGGGTAGCTAAAGCATCTTCGAGGATGATAGTGTTTGGTGGATTGATCACCCTAATAGCGTTCAATTTGGGTTGTGAGCTTGATGGATTAGAGATTATTCATGGCAATGATAAGATCGACATCAATTCTTGTCTTGCAATGAAGATGATTTGTCGGGATGAGAATGAGTTTGCCTTCCCTAGAAATAATGGTTTTCCATTACCCCTTCCTTACCCCGAGCACACTTCAGTTCGCAACCCCGCGAACTGGGTGATCACTGATTCCTTCCCTTATGGAGGATACCGAATACCACCAAGAGCCTTTGTCATCAAGAGTCCCGCAGCCTTCCGGACATCTGGAACCTCCTAGACACTCTTTTGCTTATGGCACGGGACCCTCTCGATTTGATTTTTCTGATTTCCGTGTCTCCCTAGAATCCCTTCACGAGAAGTAAAATATCCAACAATAATTGTTGGAGGGTCACTTCAAGTTATCTGACGACCAGTTTAGGGAGGTGCGAGATCACTTTCAGTTAACTAGAGATTTTCATAGTCAGGTGACGGGGTTCGTTCAGGATTACGAGGTTGACCAGGAAAGAATGAGGAATTTCATGGATGATATGGATATCACTAGACAACAAGTAGATGCCTTGTATCAATATCATCAACACATTGGTCATCTTCCTGGTATGCCTAGATTTCCCCCTGGTACACATCGAGAGCCTCCTTATCCCCCACCCCGCCACCGTATTAATTTCATCGGGACGATGAAAAGTCTAAGTCTGGGAGGGTGTTGTGTTGCACAACCTGAGTGGTGTTGTGTTGCACAACCTGAGTCGAGTCGAGTTGAGTTTTTCTTTTTCTTTTTCTTTTTCTTCTTGCATATTTTATTTAATTTGTCTTGTTTTGTTTATTCGCATTTTATTTGTTTCTATGTGCATCTCATTTGCATTTTCCTTTCCTATCTTTAATTTTATGACATATTTGAGAGCATCAACCATCTACCTTTTCTGCTACTTGTCCGATAGCAAAATGACTAGCATTTTCTTAGTTCATGAGTTGTCCAGATAGTGTTAGTATGTTTGGTATATCTTCTTTCTCTATCTTTAGTAGCATGAAATAAGCTAAGTATTGTACGGAGTTTGATATAAGTTTTGGCCTAACCTTAAGGACCTTACTTTCACTACACTTAAGTACTTAAGCTTGAATGGTTGATATACTTTTGAAATAGTTATGATTCATCCAAATTATTTAGTACTTTTGTTCACATGGTGATTCCTTATTTACATTTTAGTTACTGGATAACCTCGGATCATGGAAGCTCATTTGGAAAAATCTAAATCCCAACATATGCATCTCGCATATGTGCTATAAATAAATAAATAAGGGATAAAAAAAATAGTTGTCGTGAGTGGAAACTAACAATTCACTCCTTTGAGATCGAGTTAGGTTGCTGGGGAAATGAATGTTATGTTTCTCTTGATTCCGAGTAGTATCCTTTGAGACCTTGTGTGATTTAAGGAAAACGAATAAAGTGTGTGGTAGGTAAGTGCCTATCACCGGGAACATTAGGAATTCAATTGTATGACGACTTAACTAGGACAGAGAATTGAAACTTGAAGAGTTTGAGCTACTTACTGCACTGAGCACAAAGGACTTTGCTTAGGCCATACTTAGGTTACTCCACAGTCATGCTTATCAATGAAACTAGTTGATAGAGTTAGGCGAATGCACTAGAGATTATGAAACACTGCAGGAACTCATGAACATAGTTTGTAGCATTTTGCTTGAGGACAAGTAAAGGTTCAAGTCGGGGGTGTGATGTACGTAAATATTATGACCATTTACACATATTTTAGCACACATTCACTTACTTTATGCATGTATATTCGTTGAATGATCGCCTCTTTCATCATGTACTCACTATATATACTCTTTTATTCGGATATCTGCTCTTTGTTTGGTTTTGTGTTGACAGAGACAACTTTCAGAGCAAAAATAGTGATTATCGACGCACCACAACAATCCAGAGAACACGGGCGTGCAATCTCGCACGGCCGTGTGACCAGACAGAAGGGGAGCAGTGCACGACCGTACAACTCTTGCACGGCCGTGCGGCCAAGATCGAGGCAGATCAGCAACCGAACAATGCACGACCGTGCCCTAGGAGCCGAGCCCGGAGACCACACGACCATACCAATTGGCACGGCCGTGCAGCGCGACCAGAAAAGGGAAAGGGCACGATCGTGCCATATTGGCACGACCGTGTCGCTACAGCCGTGCCCTAGCCTATATAAGGGTGTCAACCCTTTTTCTCAAGGGGGGAGAGCCGGGAAGTGAGCCGTCAGTTAGAGAAACGTTTGGGTGTCATCCCACACCGTCTTGGACTTTCGTCCAGCGATCTTCCATCACCACATCGACTCCAGAAGCAGAGGATTGGATCTGAAGGCCACTCGTCGTCATTGATAAGCATATCTCTTCTTTCTTTCTTCGTGTTTGAAGATTGTATGTCTATATACACTATGTCTTCGTGGATTTCTCTAGCACCTATGGAGTAGATTCCTTGTTCTAAGATCAAGGAGTAGTTGTGGTTCAGTTTGATGTAAGACTCGTATTTATGCTTATATTTGTTGGATGATCTCTTTTGTTTTGTCTCAATTGCATGTTGATTGATTGTGTAGGAATTTGTTAACCTCGTAAAGGAATTATCTCTAGATCGTACACCCGAGGGGCCCTAGTGACAGGGGTAACCCGTTCACGGACATCTAATATACTTTCTTGAAAGGAGAGGCAAATTCTCCTCAAGGAAGTGAGAGACTAAACTTAGCTCTTATTCTCTATTCTTAATAATACCAATTAGAGTTATGTTCTTAAGATTTGTCGAGGCGCCCTAGTAACAAGGGTAAACCGTAACAGGACTTCTTAGGGATCTTCTTTATTCTGGTACTTAAGAATAGTCGCCTTAGCTTCCAACAAATGCATGTTGAAGGACAGTGAGTGTAGGATAGAACGTGATACATCAATACCACCACAACGAAACCGACCTCCTAAAACTCCTCATAACCAAGTTGAACACTTCGACTTACCAGTTCTCGATTCTTCTTCCCGACCTTTCTTCTTTAGATTATTCACAACTATTGGTAGTCTAGCTAACCCTAAGTGAATCATTGCTAGTGCTTATAACCAGTTCCTGTGGGATCGATATTTTATTACTGATGACGAATCCATGCACTTGCGGATCGTAACACTATGCTCTCCACCTAGTACTGCAAACGAACGGGAAAACTTTAGTGCCGATCGGATGTAAATCCTGAATTTACTGCCAAATACTTGCTCCGGTGGACATTTGTAGATAGATATTGGCGAGTGTCCCCGGGGGCATCATCGTTGCTCACGCCCTGGCTTCCTCCCAAATGTCAGTGAGTGGCCCACGGATAAGGATTTGGTGCTCGGGAGTGCGCGGCTGGGTGCTCGGCTTGAGGTAATCCTCCATTGGCAGGTGGAGGATCACCGTTACGGACCACCGACCGCTTAGGGCCGACTGAGAAGATGTCGCTGGACCGGAGGGTTGGGCCTCGGAGGCTGGGAGGATCCTGGACCACAAAATCCTCCGTCGGGGCGGTGGCAGAAACTAGATCGACGGTGCGGCAATGGTCTCTAGCGGCAGCTCGGCTAGGGACGGTGTCCAATCAGATGAAGAGGCCTCCACCATTTCAGGGATAGTCGTGGGAGATGAAGTACTGACCTGCTCGGCGGCCCTCACAACTGAGATGGCGGACTGGGAAGGCTTGTCCGCTCGGTGCCTCTTGCGCCTAGAAAAGGGCTCGCCGGAAGACCTGGAGCCTTCGATCCGGGTGGTGAGCTGTGACTTAGGGGGAGGGAGTGGCTCACCAGCCACTTTGATGCTGGGCATATGGCTGGCGACGCCCTCGCCCACAGTGGGTGTCTCCCCGCTCTCGGAGAGCGTGCCTTCATGGGACCCGACCGACGTTAGGCCGCGGCTCGCCAATTCTTTTGCAGTTGCTGCCTCAACCTCGGCGTCCTTGAGCTTTGTCAGACCGGCCACACGTGCTCGCATCATGACTTTGGCTGCAAAAGAAAAAAAAGAAATCAGTTAGACTCAAAGGAAAGGATCCAAGAAGTTCCATACCTAGGCTGCTCGGGAGCTGGGTGCGGATCAGACTCAGGTCGAAGATGTACGTGACACCTTTCAGCAGTAGCTTATGGATGTCATATTTTTGACCGGTCATCATGGACGCTGCATGAAGATAGTTCGATCAGTTCTTATACTTCTTCAGATCGGGTTGAGGTGGTAGTCCGACCTGCTAGCGCGTCCAAAAGCTAGGTCATTCAGGAAGTCGCATGAAAATTTATATTCCTTCCAATATTTGTTGAAAGTTGACATTTTGTCAAAAAACACTAACCCAACCTGAGACTGAAAAAGAAAGGTCCCTAGCTCGGACTGCTTGGGATAATAAAAGTAGTGAAAAACTCGGGGGTCAGAGGAATGTCGTGCAACCGAAACAACACAATAACTCCGCACAGAAGGCGAAAAGAGTTCGACACTAGTTGCGGAAGGGGGACGCGAAAATAGTTACAGACTTCAATAATGAAGGGGTGGATAGGGAATCGCAGACCGGCCACAAAATGGGCCCTGAACGGGCATATGGTGCCAGACGGCGGGTCATTTGGCCGGTCGAACGAAGAAGCCAAGATGATCTCGTTATCAGGGGGAATCTCGAAAACGTTTTTGAGGCTCTCAGTGTCACCCGCATCAAACCTGGTCTCCATGGTGGTATACCAAAGACCAAGAGAAGGGGCTGGTGGTTGCGAGGAGCTCGCCATTGCTAAAATACGAGAAAGAGGGAGTTCGAAGAGAAGAAATGCGAGCGAAAAAAGCAGAAAGCACTAGAACAGAAACACAAAGATTGAAGGCAAGCAAGGTTTAGGAGGAGAGCTTGCAAAAGAAGAAAAGGTGGCTACAGAAGAGGGGAAGAAGATCGCCGAAGCACTGATTGCACAGGGACAATTCGCCGGCAGCTTTCGCAGAAGACGCAAAGTGGGAAAAAGAAGCCAGCGTTGCATCTTTATAAACTTTGGGGTTGACGGACCGGAGCTATCTGATCTAGGTCACGGAAACCGGAGCACAGATCCAGCCATAGAATTCAAACCACCAAACGTCACATCAACGCCTGTCGCTTCGGGCATGCGGCGCCTACAGCAACGACACGTGGCATTTCCTTACTGGTCAACATTTAATGGGCACCATTATCAGGCATGGGCGCGTGCTTGGTCTTAATGGGGGTGATTTGCACAAATTCTAAGAGATCCGGGTGACATCAGCATTGATCGCACTCATCCAAAGACACCGAATGAAAATTTCCAAGTGCAAATACGTGAAGCGCTGATTGGCCCCAAGGATCAGTCCCATGGCCTACTGACATTCTTCAGTAGGCTGATCGGAGCCCAACTAGTGGCATGGCTGATCGGCCAACCAATACCTACAAACTTTTTATCTAATCAGTCGGACTTGTAGTCTCCTTCGACTAGACTTAAGAGGGAGGCATACGATGCGGTGATAAGGAGGGGCCCACCCACAGAGGGTCAACACCCCTATATCACCGGCCGGTCGGACGACCCACTCGCGTCGACTGGGATAAACAAGGTCCGATCCGACACCATCGCAGCTCAGCCACGTACCAAGCTTCTGGTGCTTAGAGAGATGAGTATTGTAGGAGATTCGCCGAGTGACCATCCCGCTCGGCCTCACATCAATCCTTGAAGCCAGCGAAGCAGAGTCATGACCGAGCAAACTACATCAGACATGATGAGATTAAAGTCAAGCGGCTCAAAGATCCCCTGCACGACACACCAGTGATCGATCTGCGATGATAGTGGAATATTGGCCGAGTGGCCCATCCCGCTCGGCCCAAGGACAGAATGACACTCAGAGGGATGAAGGCTGGACGAGCGGCTCTCTCGCTCAGCCTAGTAACAGACAACAAGAGGATATGTTGATAGTACCACCTGTTGGAGCAATCCCAATGGTCCGTGTGACCATGTGTTTTGGTATTTGGGCAAAGGATTTAAGTTAGGATTACCCTCGTTATTTGACATGTGTATATGAGTATGTAGGTTTACAGGATACACATATACTTGATGGCTTCGGGTCCGGTGAAGGATGGAACATCCGAGGGACCGTGGACAAGGCAACAAGGACAAGGGCCGAGGGAAGTGACTTCGAGGCATACGCGAAGGATGGCATTGGGAATGAGCCGCGAGCTTGGATGCATCCGAGGGATGAGAGACAAAGGAAGGAGGTTTGAAAGCAAGAGGTCAAGGCTGCAAAGAAGAGTCAAGTGAGTCGTGAGGGTACGAGTGCATGAGAGATTGTACTCAGGAAAAAATCCGGTGGGGGGGGGGGGTACTATAGCAGTCAATAGGGCACTGTACAGTCAACGGGTACTACAACAGCTAATGACACTGTAGCAGTTACTGTAGCAGTCGACTGATGCACTGTATCAGTCGACTGGTGTACTATAGTAGTCGACTGGTAGAGAGCCGTTGGGCTGGCACCAGTCGACTGGTAACGGTAAAATAGTAGGGTTGTTTTCTTCCAAGCTCTATGAGAAAGAGCTTCATATGGCCGACCAAGGTGATGAAACTAGACTTGGTTAAAGTCTAATTAGTAGTCACTAAGTGCTCAAGGGTTCCCTTGTGTCCAAGTGTTCTTGGTGAGCGTTGTGGTGAGGTTTCTCCACCCACAAGGAGGTTTGAGCTAGCCAGAGTTTCCGGGGACTAATCCACCGACAGATTGAGGGATCGTCCATCTTACGGACAACCGTGGAGTAGGAGCAAGTTATCTCCGAACCACGTAAACAAACGTGTTAGCAGTTTGCATTTCTTTCTTGTTTATATTTGTATTCGTATTTGTTATTATATTTTCGCTTGCACACTGACGAATACCTAGGAAGCGAACGATTGGGGGGCACATCTATTCAACCCTCTTCTAGCCGGCCGCATGATCCCCCTACAATCTGGTATCAGAACGAGGACGCTCTCCATCGAACTAACCGCCGAGAAAGCTAAGAAGATGACTGGCTTGATAAATCTGTCGAAATATGAAGGAGGAAGCTTATGGGACATCACCTTTTGGATGGTGAAGATGAATAACTTCTTTGAGACAGATTGGGACACAATGATATGGTGGAAGAGCCATTTGAAGTCTTGAAGGACAAGAAAGGGAAGAAGCTCCGACCATGACATTGGACGGAGGAGCAAACCACATGGGCAAAGGCAAATTCAAAGGTAATATCTATTTTGATTGATATTTTGCCTAATGATGTGATGAGTCATGTAGGTGAATACGAGAATACTCATGAATTGTGGATCAAAGTGAAGAAAGTTCTAGGAGAAGAACTTTTGCCTACACATGAAGAGGCAGAGCCCAAGGAGATAGGTTTAAGTGCTCAAGAAGAGGAGGTGGAACAACCGGAAGTTGAGTCATGCTCAACATCCGAGGAAGAGAAGGAAGATGAGGAATCATCTACACCCTCAAGAATTGAAGAAGATTCCAAGACAAGTGAAGAAGAAGAAGAAGTCTTGGAAACCAACTTAGTGAACATCTCCACCGAAGTGAAGTTAAAAGATCACATCATTTGCTTCGGATGTAATGAGAAGAGACACTACAAGAGTAGATGTCCATTGGATAAGAAGAAGGTAACTCCTAAACCCAATCAAGTTATTTTAAATACTAACAAGGGGTGTAAGAATGAAGAAGTCCAAAGGAGGAGATTGCGTATTGTGTGCTTCACGTGTGGCAAGAAGGGACACTACCATACAAAATGTCCCAAGAAGGGAGAGATCAAGAAGCTAACGCAATTAAAGAAATGGGAGCAAGAGAAGAAAAAGAATGGAGGTTCATGTCAAGGGAGAGCTCCAAAGGTAAAGTGTAAGGTATATCATGATAAAAATATGTAAATGTCGATTATAACCCTAGGAGACCTATGCATGATAGACCTAAACATGTTAAATTCTCATTACCTAAAGAGAAGAAGGTAATGGAGAACCTAGGCATTAATCCCAAGAAGGGAAGACACATGCCTAGAAAGGGTAGGTCTAGGAATGTCCAACGTGGACATGTTGACTCTAGGTTTAGGAACCTAGAAAGGGAAAATCAAGCTTTGAAAGCAAAGCTTGATAAATTGGAGAAAACTCTAGAAAGATTCAATGTTGGATCTAAGGGTTTAGGTATGGTGTTGGGTAGTCAAAGACCCAACAATGATAGATTGGGTCTAGGATACCGATCTAGTGTCTCCAATGCTAAGGGAAAGTCTTATGCTAGAGTTGCATATGACTATAGCAAGGAGAAGCCAATAAATGACAAGGGAAAGTCATTTAATGGTAAGAAGAAATTAACCAAGGATAAGATGCCCAAGGTTAAGAATGTTAGGTTTGTAGGCCAAGTATCACCGGAGGTACATCGATGTGGCCTAACAAATATGAATGAATCACCTAGGGAGGTGACTAAGGTAAAAAGCTCTAGGGGGAGCTCAAAGAGTCAAATTGAGACCTATGGTAAATGGATCTCAAGTGAGTTTTACTTGGGAGTCTAGAGGAGCCATGAAGTGTGCCAAATGGTTTGGAGACGGACTTGAGTCTCAAACCTAAGGAATTGGCACACATAGGTTGTGTTTCATACAAGGAAATATGACATTGGGGTCATATAGCATAATAAATGATTTTGGATGTATATATGTCATATAAACCAATACTAGGGATGCATTGTGGGTTAGTATAAGCAAATACATCAAGAGGAAGTCAAAACTATGACTTTAGGTCAAGGTTTAATTGAACCATTTAGCTAGTTTTGTGATTTGTGTCAATCTTGGGATTGGTGATAGATACATTTTGTAATGTATTTTTCCCAAGTATACAAGGGTATAATAGACCTCTCCACAAAATTTGAAAATTTTTGGAGGTCTGTGGAATTTCTGGTGCATTTCTGAAGTTGACCATAAAGGCTGAATTTTATATAAATAGGGTACCAATCGACTGATGCAGATAGCAATCGACTGGTGCAGTCGACCACAGAATGCTTCTGTAAGGTTGTGTCGAGGGGAGCAGTCAACTGGTACCAAGGGTCAGTCAACTGATACCAACCTGAAAGTGTTTTTTAGCACTGTTTTTGACCGTGTTAACTCGTTTAGATGTATGAGATCCATAGGGGATAAATACATGAGTTTAGGGTCAGTTTGGATGATAAGTTTTTAACAATTGGGATATTGTTAGAGAACTTTTTTGATGTTAGGCAAAGGGGGAGAAGTAAGGTTTAGTTGGGAAAACCTTAAGTGTCTTTGCGTAGGGGGAGCCTTGTAATAGGTTCTTAAAAAAAATCCTTGTGGAAAAATCCTAGCTCATTGGGGAGCTTAGGTGTAGGGGGAGCCTTGTGATAGGTTCCAAAGCATGTTTACATTTTGTTTCGGTGGTGTAAGTCCAAGTGTGTAGCCTTGGCAACGTAAGTCCATTCGGCGGTGTACGTCCAAGTGTGTAGCCTTGACAACGTAAGTCCATGTGTTTTGGTGTTTGGGCAAAGGGTTTAAGTTAGGATTACCCTCGTTATTTGATATGTGTATGTGAGTGTGCAGGTTTGCAGGATACACACATGACTCAGCTTGATAGCTTTGGAGCCGGTGAAGGATGGAGCATCCGAGGTACCGTGGACAAGGCAGCAAGGACAAGGGCCGAGGGAAGCGACTTTGAAGAATACGTAAAGGATGACATTGGGGACGAGCCACGAACTTGGATGCATTCGAGGGACAAGAGCCAAAAGAAGTAAGCTTGAAGGCAAGAGGTCAAGGCTGCAAAGAAGAGTCAAGTGAGTCGTGAGGGTACGAGTGCATGAGAGATTGTACTCGGGAAAAAATCCGGGGGGGGGGGGGGTATTGTAGCAGTCAATGGGCACTGCAGCAGCTAGCGACACTGTAGCAGTCGACTGGTGCACTGTAGCAATCGACTGGTAGAGAGCAGTTGGGATGACACTAGTCGACTGGTAACGGTAAAATAACAGGGTTGTTTTGTTTCAAAGCTCTATAAGAAAGAGCTTGGGATGGTCGGTTAAGGTGACAAAATTAGACTTGGTTAAAGCCTAATTAGTAGTCACTAAGTGCTCAAGGGTTCCCTTGTGTCCAAGTGTTTTTGGTGAGCGTTGTGGTGAGGTTTCTCCACCGACAAGGAGGTCTGAGCTAGTCGGAGTTTCCGGGGACTAATCCACCGATGGATTGAGGGATTATCCACCTTACGGACAACCGTGGAGTAGGAGCAAGTTATCTCCGAACCACGTAAACAAATGTATTAGCGGTTTACATTTCTTTCTTGTTTATATTTTTATTCGTATTTGTTATTGTATTTCCATTTGCGCACTAACGAATACCTAGGAAGCGAACGATTTGGCCGGGGGCACGTCTATTCAACCCCCCTTCTAGCCAACCGCACGATCTCCCTACACCACCGACAGGCGACATGGTTGGTGGCATGGTCAGGCAGAAGATCGTACGACGGAAGCTTCTACTGTTACATCAGATATATGCTTGGGTCGTTTAGGTATGATGTCAGAGACACTATCGTGACATGTCTTTTCAGATAAAACTTTGAGAAGCATACACGCCTCGAGGAGCATGCACGCGTGCTCCCGAAGCCCTATATAAAGAAGCCCAAGCTTCATCGTAGGTACGCGAAATTACTGTTACTACACTGTTCCTCTACTTTCCGTCTCTTTGCTTCGCTGCTTTCCCATCGCTGGTGACTGATTTGAGCGTCGAAGGGCTAACGCGGGGGAACCCTTCCTTGGCTCAGCACTGATGTTGTGGTAGTTCCAAGTCCATCTCGTTCAAGGTCTACGCAGTCAACAGGAGCACCATACCCCCAGCATCCATCGTCTCGATGCTCGGACATGATCAATTTGACCATGTTAGTAACAATTGTTTAATAAAATGATTGATTTTTTTTTTAAAATATAACTCGAATTTAGTCAGTTAAATATTATTGTACTCTCAATTTAAATATATTTGATTATTTAAAATTTTTATATTTTTAATCCCTATGAGTTGATTAATAAATTTAATATTAGCTAATATATATATATATATATATATATATATATATATATATATATATATATATATATATATATATATATACATAAAAACACTCATACACAGGATCTAAAGCAAACATTAGAAAATATAAATAAAGATCTTAGTAAACTTTCCCTAGGAAAAACAATTACTAAACACCCACCTACTACATACAAATTCTTAAAAATACAAGATTCACCTACTAATGGCTCTACAAACAAAGACACAAGTTGAAAGTTTTTCTGGCACCTCACATACACTAAGACCTCAAAAGAATCTTTCCATGATATCCAGAAAATCTACAAGCACTCAGGCTACCTATCAATTAGAAGAACTTATAGATATTGACCAAAACTTAGACATCTTCTCTAATGAACAATTAAATACACTAAACCCAAAACGATTATATCATCAGGGATTGTTATCTTTTTCCACTTCACTGTATAGACATCATAGAACCCAACCATTACACCTACCCGATGGGGGAGAAGAAAGATTTAACCTTATGAATGAAGAATCTGCTAGACTACTCTTACAAAGAAAACATAACTATATTCACCTAGGACTTATAGTGTTTGGCCTCAGAGGACTTACTCGAAAAAGCATAGGAGCTAAAGTTTTCTTAGTACTATATGACTTAAGATTTTCTGACAATGACAAATCAGTTATTGGACTTATAGAAGTAGATATGAATAGTAATCTAGGAATTACGTATTTTTGTCCTAATTTTAATATGACCATTCCAGACTTTATTGACCATATTAAAATTTCTGTTCAAGCCAGGGGATATGGTGATTTTCAGAAACATAATATTCAAATAGACATAATCTTTCTTGGAAAAACAATGACTAGCATAAATAACAGTTTTAAAGTACAAATTACTAATATAATAGAAACTCTCACAACAAGGGGAATTTATTTCATAAAACCCAAAGACTTTTCATCTGACTTACTTGCTGGATTAGACTGGAATCTTAACTTAGATCTAAATATTACCCCACAAACACTACAACCAAGAGAATCCATAATCTATAAAGATAGACATGGTAAATCAATAATAAGATTTCATAATTATAAAACTTCAACTTCCCAAGAAGACAGTCAGGAAAATAACCAACCTACTTTAAATCTAATGAACATAGAAATTAATACACACTCACAAAAAGAAAAAGATAATTTCTTATTTTATGATGATTTAAATGAATACGTCTACCTTCCATTTGAAATAGCTAATTATTTTACACAAGAAGATCTTACAGAATTAGAAATTTTTGACATACTGCATCATAAGCTAGAAGAAGATTGGATGTTATATTTTGATGAGGACCATAACATTATAGCTAAAAAGAAAGACTACTTTTCCAACGTTGCTTTAATGAATCCTGCAGAATCTAGTGCTACCAATACACCACAACCTTTACAGGTAAGATACCCAGAAAGTTCTATGAGAACTATGGATTATGGAGAAGGGCATCCTCCAAGAACACAAATTCACCCTTATACCAACAATAATCCTTTGTTAAGAACTATAGGGAAAAGAAGACCACCAGAAATTACATACTTTGGAAAGAATTCAGTCTTACTTAATATAGGAGAATGTGACGACCCACAAATGTATGACACTTATTTAGAACAATGGATAGTCTCTGTCAAAAGAGACTACCAGGCAAAACATGAATTAGATATAGAATCTGGTGAAGCCATGATTAGAGTAGGAGAAAATTATTTAGGTGATGTAGCTAGAGCAGCATGGGAATCTTATAAAACCACTCACCCTGAAGAAATAGCTAGGATTGCTTCACAAGGTAATAACATACTTAATTTTTGTTATACTATCCACAGACTTTTTACAGCAAGAGACGCTAATACAGGATTAGATATTAGACAAAAAGAGGCTATGAGAGATTTAGAACAATTACAACTTTTTAATTGGAATTGGATTAAACCTTTTTGCAATGACTTTCTTGCCTTAACAGCAGTATCAGGAAATTATTGTAATCCGGAATTAGGAGAACGACTATTTAGTAAACTTCCAGGAGAATTAGGAAAGGAAATACACAAGGCTTGGACAGATATGAAAGTAGCACCACAATATGACAATATAGGAATACGTATACAACATATAATTTCTGTATTAAAAGAAAAATGTACTTACATCCATATTCAAAAATAACTTAAAAACCAGCAATATGGGTTTTGTAGTCAAATATATACCCCACAACAGTATAGTTCAATGACACCTAAACAAAAACAAAAGCATTATCGAAATACTAAAGCAACTACACAACCTGCTAAAACTAAAAATGTCAGGCCAAGAAAAACAGATTATGTTAGGAAAAGCAGAGAAAAGAAACCATATTTAAATAAAGAAAAACATGTCAGAAAATATAAACCAAAGAAAACATATGCTAATACTATTACTTGTTTTGCTTGTAATGAACCAGGACATTTGTCATCTGCCTGCCCAAATAAGAAAAACTTATACACTAGAGAAGCTAAATTAGTTACCTGTACAAATTTAGATTTAGTAGAAATTCAATCAGATGTATCAGACACATCTTCTATCTATTCTATTATTTCTATAGATGATATGAAAGAAATTCCCCCCTCTTCTGACTATAGCTTAGTAAACTCCTTTCTACAACACCCATACTACACAGACTTTGATAACAATTCAATAAACCTAGAACCAGAATTATGGAATGACTCTCCTATCATGGATACCAACTTAATGCTTACACAACTAAATACAAACTTAGGTGATTTCAATTGTATACATGATTGGAAATTAAAAACTGGAACTGATAATATACCCTGCTATTTGTGTAGTTATTATCCAGCTATTGATAAAAGAGGTACCTGTATAACCTGCAAGAAACAGGCCTGCAATTTATGTCTTCAGAGTTATTTTAATGTTCTAATACCAATAACACAGCCCACTAAAAGTAGTACTAGAAATATCCTTTTAGAAACAAGAGTATCAACATTAGAAACCAGAATAAACCAACTAGAAACTCATGTGGATATAATAACAAACCAAATAGAAGAACTATTATCACAAGAGTCGTTACCATCTAACAAGGATAAAAGTTTACAAATAACAGAGTCACCAAACACTGATATGGTTTTTATAAAAACCCCTAGTATTTGTAATACAAATAAAACCCTTGATGTTAGGGTAAAATGCTTAGTAAATATACATGGCCATGAATTTACATTACAAGTTTTCTTAGATAGTGGAGCCACTAATTCAACTATAGATGAGGCTACACTTTTGTCTATTTTACCTAAAAATTTAATTAAAACTTCATCACAACCTTTAATTAGTATACAATTTGATGGCCAGCAACTTACTAGTACCCAATTTGTCACAAACATACATATAAAATTTTATAATAACTGTGGCACCTATAGTACTCCCCAAACTCTCTCCAAATTATGGGTTAAACCATTACTACATCAGAATATTCACCTTATCCTAGGACTAAATTTTCTCATATCACCAGACAGGGCCTTTTTACTTACAAAAGATTATGCTATATTTTTCTCTAATCCAATAGTTGCACCTATTGTGTCAGACTACCCCTCAGTAGTTAAGCCTTTAATAGCTTCAACAGAAACCCGAACCCAGTCTAAGGACAATACTTGCCAGTGTACTATAAAAGGGACATGTAAACAAATGTCATCCTGTGACCTTGCCCTTTCTGAATATCAGGAAAACTAGACTTACTTGGCTGGACAAGCCCTCTAAATGATCTTTCCTCATGGGATATTCCTAATGATCTGCTTCTCCCTAAACAATTACTTCAAACTATTAACACCCATCAGCCAGATATAGACTCTCTTATATCTCGACTAGAAAAACTAGAGATTATTGGCGACAACCCAACCAAATATTGGGAAAGAGATAAAATTTATTGTAAATTAGCAATCATTAACCCTGATCTAACTATTAAGGCCCAAGACTTAAGATACACAAACTGGGAAACTGAGGAATGCAAAACACATATTCAACAATTACTACACTTAGGAGCCATTCAAAGATCCACCTCTAGACATAGAAGCCCAGCTTGTATAGTAAATAAAGGAGCTGAACAAAAACGAGGACAATCCCGAATGGTATTTAATTACAAAAGGCTAAATGATAACTGCCAAGAAGATGGCTATAAAATACCAGATAAAGACCAACTTCTGAATAAAATTCAACATTCTAAATGGTACTCAAAGTTCGATTTGAAATCAGGATTCTGGCAGGTACGGATGCACCCAGACTCAATAGAATGGACAGCTTTTTCCTGTCCTGAAGGCCACTTTGAGTGGCTTGTTATGCCTTTTGGTCTTAAAACAGCTCCTCAAATATTTCAACGAAAAATGGATGATATTTTTAGAAATGTTGCTCACTTCACCTGTGTCTACATAGACGATATTTCAGTTTTTTCCAAAACTAAACAAGAACACTATGCTCATTTACATACAATCTTCAATTTATTTGAAAAACATGGTTTGATTATTTCAAGAAAGAAAATGAAACTAGCTGTTACACATGTTGAATTCTTAGGGGCTGAAATAGGTCAAGGACAAATCACTTTACAACCTCATATTTCAGCCAAGATTTTGGCCTTTCCAGACAAAATGGAAGACACTAAAACTTTAAGAGCTTTTCTAGGTCTGCTAAATTATGCAAGACCCTATCTAAAAGATATAGGAAAAATTAGTGGACCATTATACAATAAGACATCTTTGACAGGACAAAAACATTTTAACCAACAAGATATTGCTTTAGTTCAGCAAATCAAACAACTGGTTAAAACTATCCCTAAGTTAACTTTACCTCTTGACTCAGATTATTTAATTATTGAAATAGATGGTTGCGAGACTGGTTGGGGTGGTATCTTATATCGCAAAAATTCCAAATATGAACCTAAATCATCGAAGCTTTATGTCGTTATGCTTCTGGAAAATACCATGAAAAAGGACACTTAACATCATTAGATTATGAAATTTTAGCTGTTATTTACTGCTTAGAAGCTTTTAGACTATTTATTTGTAACAAACCAGAAATCCTTATTAGAACAGACTATGAAGCCATAGTCAAATACGGTCAACAAACTAAAACAGTTGGAAAAGGCCTCAGTACAAAGCGTTGGTTAAAATTTACAGATACCATAATCAATAAAGGACTTAAGATACAATGGGAACATATTAAAGGGGTTAATAATTCTTTAGCAGATACATTATCAAGATTGTTACATTGACATTTTTAATCCTTACAGGATGGATAGACCAAGAAAAGTTCGTACTTTTTCTACCAAAACCATGCGTTTTGGCACTCAAGATTTACAACTTTTCACACAACCAGAAGATCATTTTCGCTTTGTTGGCAGAGACAGACTTGACCACATCCAAAATTGTCTTATTGACAATATTTGGCATATCCCTACACTTCCAGGAAGCTCTGGACATAAAATTACAGTAATAAATGCTCTTTCCAATTACTTTCTTACCACTATCCAGAAACCAGCAGGAAAGAAATTTTCCTGTTACGTGGTCTTTTCAGGACCCCAGGCAGGGGTATACTCTACATGGGAAGAAACCAATTTAGCCATTCAAAACCTAGAACATCCATACTTTAAAGGCTACTATTCACTTGATGAGGCTTTTACAGCAGCCAGAGCCCATCTAGGACCACATTTCTTTGTGAGTACAATTCTGCAAACAACACCAATACAAGCTACTAGCCCTGATACGAATACTTTTACTTATGCTCAAGTTGTGCAACATACTCCAGAGAATAACCTGGCAGAACCTTCAACAGAACATACCAATACTCCTATTAGACCAGATTACCTAACTTTGGCTCAACTTAAAGAACAAAATAAGGCTACAGCTTTACAAAGAGCATCTGAGATACGCCTGGCAGGTTTCCCAAATACTATTCCTGAGGATATTCATACTTATGTTCGTAGTCTGGCTGAAAAATCTACTTTACAAACGTTTATAGAATTATGTGAAGCCCTAAAAGCTTTTCACAAAACACCTCCTGAAGGAATGACTATTGTATATGAAGCTGAGTTCAGCCCAAAACTTAAATGCCAGAAGAAAGGATCACCTTGCATAGAATCAGATAAATATGGATATCAATGTCAGCTTCTCTATGCCTTCAGAAGAGCTAACATGGATTATGAATCTTACATTACTACGGCTTACAAAGGGAGACAAATTACCCCTTTTACTCTTCTTGATTACGGCCTCTTACATAAATTATGGATTCATGACTCAGATTCAGTTAAAGATTTCCCAAAGAAACTTGATAATGTTATTTCTACTGCTTTGGAAGAAGAAGAAACGTTTGTAGTATGCACATTTGATAGTACTCCACCAGAGTGGCTGGATCTCAAGATAGAGTCAGCCCGACATTTAGTAAAAATTGACGTAAATGAAGTTGGCGACTACCAAGCCGAGTTACATGACTATCCTACAGACCCAGACTGTGATTGGGAAGTTCCTCCCTCCTTTTTAGACCAACTGAAACACTGGAGAGCTTTAGTCCAAGGGACACATTGGGGCTGGGACAGACTTGAAGATCCTGATACCTATCTCCTGGTTGGCGAATCATTTACTGAAAAGATTTATTGGCCAAAAGATATGGGTACCAGATTTTTCCCTTTTCACTTTACTACACAACATACTACCATGTTTCAACATTATCAGAAGAAGACCGAGAGAATGAGTAACAAGAGGTTAGCAAGTTCTGCCCTTTCAGCTAGAGCCTATCGAGCTGCCTTAGCCAGACACAGAGCACCAAATCAAGCTTCCAGCTCACAAGCACCATCTTTAGACTCAACCGGAGAAGACAACATTGATAATATGATGGACAGCTAAGAATGACAACCACCTTACTCAACAGCGCCTCCACTACTCAACAGCTATATGATGGACAGCCAAGAATGACAACCACCGTACTCAACAGTATCACCACTACTAAACAGTACCACCACTCACCAATGTCTCCACTAAAACCAATACTACTTTCCACCTGTCTCTTTTAAAAATGCCTTCCTTTCATCCTAAACAAACACCTTCCTTCCACCTGTCTTACTTTCCAAGATGCTTTCCTTCTCTCCTAAGCAAATGTTTTCCTTCCTCCCGAAGACATCCCTCTACTCATGCCTATAAAAGGCCATCTTCCTCTGCCTCCCAAGGTATTCCCAGAAGCACAACCCTCTCTCACTCTTTACCTCCTCAAGCTCTTGCAACTCCCTTTCCAGCTCTCTTTCGAAATCCTTCTTTTCTCCCTGTAAGTATGTAAAATATGTTAATTTTCAGTATGTTATATCTCAGTATGTAATGTCTGTTAAAAATTTTGGTCTCAGTATGTAAAAACTATGTAATTATTATTTTGTTGAGTGTAATCCCCTGTAAAATTTCTCCATTATATAAATCTATGCTTGTTTTATAATGAGACTCCAAGTTTAAAAACATTCTGTCTCTCTTGTCTTGGTTCTTCTCCTCAGTCCTTGTCTTAGTAACCGACCGGTGAACAGTAACTGTATCAGGAATAACCAAAATCATATAAGACCTGTGCGGGCTAAGTAAGAAGGGTAGCAACCCAAAATCTTACGCATAAGCCGGGGCACTGATTGAAAGGTGAGGTCCTGAACAGGTGAGGCTCCCTGGAAAACAAACAAGAAAAGAAAGCAGTTTAGCAGTTTAGTAAAAAAAAAAAAAAAGTAAAAATTTTAAAAGTCAATATATTTAACCATACCATCATGGTATTGTGACTATCTACTTTATTTCTGCACTTCATATTACTGTATTTTTCTTTTACTATTTACTGTTAACTATTACTGTTTACTGTCAAGTTATTTTTATTTACTGTTAATCTACTCTACTTACTTTATTTCTGCACTTCATATTACTGTATTTTTCTTTTTACTATTTATTGTTAACTATTACTGTTTACTGTCAAGTTATTTTTATTTACTGTTAATCTACTCTACTGTTAAAAAAAAAAAAATTGGTATCAATCTACTCTACTGTTAAAATATATATATATATGATAAAAAAATTTATTAATAAATAATTAATGGTTTTTAATAATAATAAGTGTTTAGTAAATTTAATGAGTCATTTAAATATCTTTATTTAATTAACCTTTTATACATTGAACAAATATAAAAATCTCTTATAAATCCAAACACTAGGTCACGCCGCAGCTGTGGTTACTCGCAGATGCATTCTCCCATCTTCGTTCGTTTCCCTCCCTCTTATTTCCTCTGATTTGGTAGCAGAGGTTGCCGAAGAAGGGAATGGGGAAGACGGCGAAGGGATCGCGGAAGGGGAAGAAGGCATGGAGGACCGATATCACCACCAACCACATCGACGATTACTTCGACGAGTCCATCAGGGACGCCTTCACCGGCAAGGCTTCCGAGACGAAATCCACTGACAGTAAGTGCCCTCTACTTCTTCCTTTTTTTTGTTAGGCTAAATCCTGCTCAGTACTCATGCTTTTGTTTCTCCCTTTTTACGCTGTGACGGCGCTGGTCATGGAATTGACGATTCCTTGATCGATCAATAATCAATTTTTCTATGAAGAGGAACTTAAGAATGTGGGCTGTAATGGAGCTGTAGGACATGATAATCATTTAGAAAAAGAACGTGGTTCTGTCATGCGGATCGCTTTTAGAATTGGGCTATTTGTGGATCTGAATGGTCTTACTTTTGATTTAAATAGGTGGACACCATAGGATAGCTTGTTCGTTTTTTTGGATAATGAGAAATTGTCCAATTCTACCTAAACCGAGTGATTGATCCCCAGTGTTGTAACTACACGGAGAAATAAAAACCCATGACCTGTTTTTCACCTGCCAAACTCAAGTATTTGACATTTTACTGGTCATGGTTGTTTTCACCTACGGTACCAAACAGGGTTTACACATTACTTAGCATCCTTTTTATTGTGAAGATCCAATCAGGTATATCAGATGATGATTAGGTTTTACTGTATCTAACTAAACTAATATTAATATTTGAAACAACTTGGAAAGCAACCCTTGAATGTTGCTCTCTCTCTCTCTCTATGTTCCATGTGAAATTCTCATTCCAATTTAGTGGTAGCTTGGCCACATATGGTACATGACCATGCTATTTAGTGAATTCAATTGGTTCCCTGCAATCAGTAGTTGCATTTGTTTGGGTAGTTCTTTTAGTAACTTAAGTAGGTAGAATACCATGTTATCGTGGTCTATTGATTGTTATTGACTGATGCAGAAATTCCTGTGAAAAGAAAAATTGAGAAACACAAGAAAAAAGTTCTCCATTATGATAGCTTGCTTCAGAAAAATCCTTTTGTCCAAGCTGTTCCATCGTCTTCTTCAAAAAAATCAAAGCGGAAAAAGAAACAAGTGAACACACAAATAATAGAGACTGACAAATCTTCACAGGTGTACAATCTCTCTTAAGTGTTCTTTTTTTATATATAAAAGTTTATGATATGCATCTCCTATACTGTTTATGTCCTCAGGTAGATGATATAACTTCCACTCTAACTGACATATGGAATAATGAAGGTTCTCCGACTTCTCTACTTCTCATTTGGTCTATTGTATCACTAAGTTCTAAAAGTTGAATTCAACATCATAAATTCTCTCTAAATCTTTCAGGTCAAGCAACTGACATGCCTAAAAAGGTGAGTTTTTGTTTATTTGACAATCAATGTTTGGTAACAAGCCATTGATACTCATGTGAAAGTGTCTCTGATAGTTATTTGTTTCTGAAATTCGTAGTCTTGTAATGGATCCCAAGAAAAGTTTGGTAAATTTAAGGGACTTGAATTTTCTATTTGTCTATTTGATTTTATCTCTGGTCCAGCACAAGACATGATAATGTATCACGACTGCTATCTTGATCATTCCATTAGTTGAACCATTAATATTTGAAATGAGCATTTGCTTCCCCATTGTGAATGTAAATTGTGATGGAAAGTAGTATTGTGTTGTTGATATCATTTAGTAGGACAAATATTAATGCCACTAAATTTTATATGATCATTTTTTTTTTTTTTTGCATAATATGGGCCTATCCAAAATGCTTAATAGCTGCTATAGCATTTACCGGCTAACATAGAAAGCCCATTTAAGATAATGTATAGAGAGCCAAATTAATCTTTTTGATTATTTCAAACTGTTATGTGAATTGAATTAAAATATCTTGAGTGTGAGAAAAAATCCACAAAATTGTTTGAGCTAATCAATTTTCATAATGTACCATATAGGCATAAACATATGATTAACATTTTTCTGCTTTCATTGACAATATGGATTATTTATTTATGATGTTGTTGGATCATATTATGCCATTTTTTCTTAACATCAGACTAGGGATTTTCCTTTTAATTGTTTGTTCCTTCCTGAATAAGAATAGATGTTTCTCATTTCTCAACCACTTGATTTTAATTTATTTTTTTTTTAAATTTCTTCCCATATTTGTTCTCGCAGAAACAGAAGTCATCTATCATTCAAGCTGTCGAAGTGGAACCACTGGGTTGTTCATTTAATCCTTCATTTGAGGCTCATCAAGTAAATATTCAAATCGTTATGCACTATTGGTTTGGTGTTATTCCAATTCTCCCTATTAGAATCTCACTTTTGTGTTCTGTCCTACTGTTTATATAGGATTCATTTTCTCTAGCTGTTGTCAGTGAGATGCAGAAAATTTACAGAAAAGAATTGGGTCCTCAAGCTGTACCAAAAACAGTTCCAGGTGAAGCAATTGCAGATGAAGATGTGAGCATGACAAATCTCTCTTAATTGTTCATATTATACAAAAGTTGTTTCTTGTTGAAGATATTTGATTTTTAGCAAAAAAAAAAAAGCTGCTTCTTTGATGAACCCTTGTGCATTTTTGGTTGCACTTTAATAGATGAATTACATACTCATAAACATAATCATAAACCAGTAATTGATGGCATTTGATAATGAT